>NW_027187351.1:1945637-1978535 GCF_028583685.1 Petaurus breviceps papuanus
TCTCTCTCTCTCTCTCTCTCTCTCTCTCTCTCTCTCCCTTTTTCCCCTCTTTTTTCTCTTCTTGGTTTCTCTCAATGTAGATCTCTTTACTCCATTTTGTGGTAATAGTTCAGAGTGTTTATGTTTATTACATTACCATGTAATCTTTTAAGGAAGAGTGACTCATTCAGCTTCCTTAATTTGGGACATGACATTTTAGTCCCAGTTTGTACCTCATGCCTGGACTGGAAGTAAAGAAATCTCTATGGAAACATCAGGTTTTTTTCTGATTAGTAATACTCATTTCCTCTACTAACATCCTTCTAAAATGTCTCATGCTGGCATGGAGGTAACCCTGGGTTCTTGGAGGTTTTGCCAGCTGAGCAGAAGCCCTGGCAGATATTATCAAGCTGGAAAGGTTTCAAATACAGGCCAAGGATGGCCTGATTGTTTCTTGTTCAAGGACCAAGCTACTGTAGTTAAATACAACATAATGCTATACTGAAAATTCAAATAGGTCTACATTCACAGAACCTAGGATCAGATATGACTTCTAATGCTTATTAGCTGTGTGATCTTGAACAAGCTTTCACCATACTGGGTCTCTTTTTCCTCTCTTATAAAACAAAATTAATTGTATGACCATTAAGCTCTATTTCAACTTGAGAACTATCGTTTGTTTTTAGCAGTGCAACTCTCAAAGGACCTTATCCTCAGAACATTTAAGTAAGCAGACATGTGGCATCAATGAAAGAAGGTAGAGGCGATAAGAGA
Source organism: Petaurus breviceps papuanus (assembly GCF_028583685.1). Lineage (NCBI taxonomy): Eukaryota > Metazoa > Chordata > Mammalia > Diprotodontia > Petauridae > Petaurus > Petaurus breviceps. Next base: position 1,946,391 of record NW_027187351.1, read on the forward strand.
CTTTGCAAGGTCTTGGAAAAAAACACCCCACCACTAACCAATGCTCTTGAAAAATGAGGAGGTGGATGAGCAAGGAAAGATGGAAATCCCAGCCTCAAAGATTGCTCCAGGGAGAACAGGACTTGGAGGCAAAGCAGAGGTAGAAGAGGTGATATAGCTGAGAAAGAATGGAACCCCATGATAGGGGGAGGGGGAATAGAGAAGGAAGAAAACAGAAAACAGAGGAATGGATGGTACTCTCTAACAGGCGTGAGGAACTTGGGTCAAAGGGCACTACTTGAGGAGCTAGAGGGCCACCTGGGCCTCAAGCTCGCAAGTTCCCCACCTCTGCTCTAGGTTCTTCAACTACTGAATTTCCCAATATGTCACCCTCTCTATGACCAAGTGATTAGGTGGACTCTCAAGAGGACTTCTTTTCCAAACCCCCAATTGAAATTGTAGGCAAAGGAGTTGCAGTAAGATTCTCTTCCTTCCAAACTGCAGCTAAGTATCTGAAGGTTTCAAGCTAGAAGCAACCTTAATGAAAATATAGTTTATACTGTCTTATTTGTTCAGTGGCAGCCAAGAGGAAAAGCAAGGACACCAACTTTATACCAACTTTCCCCTGCTTTCAATTCAGTAAACATGTATTAAGTGCCTACTATGTGCTAGGCAGTGTGCTAAGAGCTGGACACTATGCTTAGTGCTTCCCCATTTATGAGACCAGGAGAAGTAGTGGCAAGAACACTGAATTTGGAGTCTGAGGATCTGAGTTCAAATACCAGGTCAAATTATTATTAATAATAATACCTACTATTTGTAAGATCTTGGGCAAGGCACTTCATCTTTCCAGACCTTAGTTTTCTCAACTGTAAAATATGTTTTCTAAGGTCCCTTTTAGATTTAAATCTGTGATTGAAAGATAATTGTTTTGACTCAGCCATAGTATCATTGGTCCTTCCCCACATGGAGAATAGAATCACAGAATTTTATATCTCTAAGAAGTTCAACTGCTTTGCAATCCATCTTATTTCATTTATTTCAATTTCCCATTAGCTGCCTCTGTTTGATTTCCACTCCAGGAAGGCATCATGAGTCTCTCAGGATAAGCTAATCATCTAAAGTGTCATCACACTGGAGATTAATTCATCATCCCCTCTTTCTTTCTTTCCTTTCTTTCTTTTCTTTCTTTTTTTCCTTCCTTTCTTCCTTCCTTCCTTCCTTCTTTCCTTCCTTCCTTCCTTCCTTCCTTCCTTCCTTCCTTCCTTCCTTCCTTCCTTCCTTCCTTCCTTCCTTCCTTCCTTTCTTTCTTTCAAGAATGGGGAGGGTAGAGAGTTTGGGACTTAGTGATAGGATTATCCCCCCCAAAATTAAATAAAATTAAAGAGGGTCATTGACACATATTTTAAAATCATAAACAAGAAGAGAGGAATATGAGAAAGAGAAAAGCAAGCCAATTTTCAAAGTTATATTTTTAATTTATTATATTTAATTTATTTATTTTTCTTTATAAAATATATTTTATTAATTTATTATGCATTATTTATTTTATAAGCATTTATTATATCTTCCTCCCACTACATCCTCTGTTAAACAACAATAACAATAAAAAAAACATAATAAATATAAATAATTCAGCAAGACAAATTGCCTCATTACCAGATCCAAAAATGTATGCCTCATCTTGCATTCTCTCTGGCAAGAGGTGAGTGGCATGTTTCATCTTCAGTCATTTGCATTGAGCGGAATTCTAAAGTCTTTCAAAGTTGTTTTTCTCTATGATGCTGTCATCACACAAATTGTTCTAGCTTGGCTTGTGTAATGGGAATGTAAATGTAAAGATCTTCCCTGCCCCTAGGCTTAAGTGCACCTGGAGCCTGGGGTAGGAGGCTTGTTTTTTAGTAGATACTTTTTGATTGTCCAGTGGGTCCAAAAAGTTGTTGCATTCTCTGAGCCAGGAGAAGGCTATATAAGCCCTGATGTGAGGCTTTGTTTTGGGGCTCACTTTAAGAAGTGTTCTGTGATTTGATCAGATGAAACTCTGGGAAGCCGTTGTTGAGAGTCCTCCCGGCTTTGAAAAACCCAGATGTTGATTTGGTTTGGATGTAATGGTTGGACAGTTTGGAATCTGTCTACTTGATCTGTTTCTCTGTCTTGATAATTCTGTCTGTGTATTCTGAAGTTCGGGGTGCTGACCTTTTTCCCCTGAACTAGGTAAACGATACATATTTGACTGATTAAAGTAAGCTGGTTAATCCATTTTGAGTTGCTTTCCTTTATCAAAGCAGATCCAAGAACCTGTGCTGGCAGTGACCCTGGGGACGCTGGGGTGCTTGCTGCTACAGCTTGGTTCACTCATTAGTTTGTAGAGGTCTTTCCAGTTTCCTTTGAAACTGTCCATTTTGTCATTTCTTTTGGCATAATAATATTCTATTACATTCATATAGACTAATTGTTTAGCCAGTCCTCACTAAAGGTGGGGAATGATAAAGGTGCTCCTTAAGTTTCCAATTTTGACTACTATGAAAAGAGCTGCTATGAATATTGTTCTATAAATAGATCCCTTTCCTCTTTTTAAAATGTCTTTGGGATATACTCTTAGTAGTGGAATAACTGGATAACTTACTGTATACTGAAAAGAAAAACAAGATGCACAATCATGATTCATGGTTTCACGAAGTAAAATCCTTTTTCTATGCTTTTTGTACATAGAAGTACTCATTATATTTGGTGTTTGATAAGTTCAGAATTTTTAAAAATGTAATCTATCCCTGGAGAGTCTGAGCGATAACTGAAGTGTATATTATGTTGTTTCGCTTGTTTGCCACAGTTCTCATTGCTTTTTATTTCACTGCTGAATTTCAGAATAAATAGAAACCTTTAAACATAAAAAGGGGGGAAGCTATTTTATTCAGTTGGAAATGTTTATAGCTGACTCATGGAGCTCTCTCAGGAAGTAACTGCCTCCTGGTTTTCTCAGCAGTTTGAAGGATTAAGATCATATCTCTGGAACTGAAAGGGACATTTAAGGTCATCGAGCCCAATTACTTCTTCCAAATAAGGAAAGTGAGGACCTAGAGAAGTTAAGTGACTTGCTCAAGCTTACTTGGATATTAAGTATCATGGCTGAGATCTGAGTGTATGTCCTTCATCTCCAAATCCAGGGCCCTTTCCACTGAGCCTCCCATAATAAAGTTTTCAAAGTGTTTGATGTGGCTCATTTAAATTTTACAGCAATTCTATGAAGTTGATTCCACAAGTGTTATTATCCTTATTTCACAGATGAGGAAAGAGACATACATCAGCATTGCCCAGGGTCACACAATTAGCAGGCATCTAAGAGCAGGTTGAAACCCAGATTTTCCTAACTCCAAATCCAGTACAGCAATGGTGTCCAACTAAAAAATGGGGGCCACTAAATCATACAGATGGATTCTTGCAGGCTTCATATTGACTTAGAAAACCACATATTAGTATCATCTATGTTTTACTGTATTTTATGTTACATATTTCTCAATTACATTTTAATCTGGTTGGAACAGCATTCTGGACTGTTATGAAGTACATGAGTTCTAGGCCACATATTTGACAGTCCACAGTACAATATTCATTAAGCTGAGCTGAAATTACTCTGTCTCATTACTCTCCCCATTCTTTACTCCCTTCTAACTATTGTACTAAGTTGTGGGCAGTGTCTGTGCTGACCAGAAGTAATCTTGGGTAAATCCACACACACATAGGAATAGGAGAGGAAGCTGATAAGAAGTGTCAAAAGCTTACACACACACACACACACACACACACACACACACACACACACTCCACTCCTACTCCTCACATAATACAATCTGATCTGAAGAGAGGGAAATCAAAGAAGACACAGTACCACTGCCTAACTTCCAGGTCCTCTCTCTTAATCCTTTCTATTTCCTTGATATTCTATCATAAAACTAGTCAGAAGACTGCCCACAAATGTTCTATGTACAGAGAGGGATATACAAATACAAAAAAGTAGTCAGACCTCAAAGACCAGCAGAAACCTGAAGAGAAATTGGGATTTGCGAAGGACCACAAATGAGATTGTAGTTACAGCATCTGTGAATATCTCAGGGAAATTTTTGATGTGACAAGCAATCTTTGGAACTGAACTATTTTTCTCTCTCCTTTCTGTCTCTCTCTGTCTCTTTCTCTCTGTCTCAATTCAAGAAAATTTACCACAATTTTAAATTTATGATTAATTGCTATTTGCAAAAAGATAGTTGGTAGCCACTTTCTGGGATATACAACCCAAAAAGTTCTCAGATTTACAGTTGGAGGTTCAGGACAAACAATATAAACCCTTTCTCCCCACTACAACTGAGAGGGGGGAGAAGAAATTTAAATTTAGTTCTTTTTGCTACAGATAATCTTCCAGTCAGTTTCAGCCATTTCCGTTGCTTCTAAACTTTCTGTTCTAATATTTTTACGACATTTCCTTCTTCTACAGAATGGTTGCATCCTTGGTCATAGCCACCATTTAATGTGGCCCTACAAAAAAAATCATTTTTTTTCCTTTAGTTGTTTCCCTCTGAATCTTTGATCCAAGCTGTCTGAGCAAAAGCCAGTCCCCCCCCCAAAAAAAAAAAAACCCAGCATTTATAGGAAAACATTTTTAGTATCCTTTATTTGTGAGCCATAAAATTTCATAGTACATGGTTGAATTCTCTGGTGACTAAGTCATTTACAACACCAAATTGAAATATAAGAGAATTTCCATTCACCTTGAAATCTATAATCCTATAAACTTTGGCCCAATTTCAGTGGAAAGATTTATATTATTCAGCTTGACATTCTAACTTCATATGGTATTCCCTATTAAAAACAAAAAGAAAAATAGAGTAAAAGAAAAGGAAAAACAGTTAATTAAATGTTTCTGCTTAGAGATTTGTTCCAAATTGACCAGTCCATCTTTTCTTCCTATTATACCTTTCCCTTGATAATGACTTTTACTCTTTTTTTAATGATTTATTTTATTTAATTTTTGCTTTTTTTGGAGGGCAATTGGGGTTAAGTGACTTGCCCAAAGTCACACGGCTAATTTTTGTGTTAAGTGTCTGAGGCATTTGAACTCAGGTCCTCCTGACTCCAGGGCCAGTGCTCTATTCATTGCACCACCTAGGCACCCCTTGACTTTTACTCTTATGCTTTAAAATTCCTCATTATTTACATTCTATAGCCTACTTATATTCACCACATGCATTTTATTGCCTTTTGTGTGATACTAATTTTAAATTTTTTGAATGTTATTTATTCAATAACTCAAAGCCATACAACAACACTTAATGAATAGCAGTATTAAAAAAGAAAAAAAGAGACTCAGGAAAAAAAAATTAAAAGATCCCACAGAAAACCTTGGGGTCACCAAAGGGAGATTTACCATTTTGGAGGAAATCCAGCCCACTTTCTTTCTGTTTAATTCTGAGGACTTGCATACATTTTTGTCCCAAATATACATACTGATAGAAAAACTATTGGTTTCCATCCAAATGCATATCATAGCATATGTCATAGCATAGACATTTTCCATGTATGTGGCCTTTTCTGTGTGAATTTTTAAGCCAAATTATTTTTTAATTTAATGGCTAAAATGTTGTTGGTATATTTTATTTTTATACTATAAAACATTTACAGATTATTTTCACTCTGAAATAGAAAGCTGGGTACCAAATGAGGCAGTTAAGTAAGACTAATAAGATAGTGATCTCATCTGAAAGTACAAGCATACAAGCAACATTTCACATCTGTAATACTTTCTGAATTTTTCTCTCTCTCTTTTTCTCCACATATATGTATAGTAACATGCACCCACATATATACATGCATATATATGTGTATATATATATATCATACACACATACATTTACTCTCCCAACTCTCACCTCAGGTTTAAAAAAGAGAAATTTTAAAATAAATATGCATGCTGAGCAAAACAATCTCAATTGTTATCTCAATCTTGCAAAAAAAAAGAAATACAACAATATGTAAAATATCTATATCCCATTCTGCAATCCAAATCTGTCACCTCTATGTAATGAACAGTATGATTCACCATCAGTGCTCTAGAATAGTGAATAGTCATTGTATTGATCATACTTCTTACTACTTTCAGAATTCTGTTCATTTTCTTCTTAATCAGTTTATAAAAGGCCTCTACTTGTTCATTGCTAATATTGATGTTGTAGTATAAATTGCTCCGTTTCTGTTTCCCTCTGCATCAGTTCATGTAAGTCTTTTCATGTCTTTTTTAAATCATCCATTTCCTCATTTCTAGCTCTGCAATAGTATTTCATCACATTAATATAACACAATTTATTTGACCATTCCTCAACTGATGGGCATCACTTTAGGTTTTGGGTAGGTAGGGGAATGGTTTGCAACCAGAAAAAGAGATGTTACAAATTTTTTTATGCATAAAGGACTTTTCTCTTTCTTTGATCTCTTTTGGGTATGAGCCTAGTAGTGGTACGTCTGGGTCAAAGGGCATGCAAGTATTTAAAAACTTTTAATGTACAATTCCAAATAGCTTTCTGGAATGATTGTACCCATTCAAAAGCCCACCAATGATGCATCATTGAGTCTGTTTTCTCACAGCCCCACAACATTTATCAGTTTCCTTTTTCATCATCACTGCCACTCTTGTAGCTGTGAAGTAGAATTTCAGAATTGCTTTAATTTGTATTTCTCATATTCATAGTGATTTGTGACATTCTTTCTATATGTCTACTAAATATCTATATGTCTATGTATGTATGTCTATAGATAGCCGGGGGTTTTTCCCTTGAGAATTATCTGTTCATATCTTTATATCACTTATCAATTGGGAGATGGTTACAGATATTTCCCAGGAGATTTTCCAGTGACTTAGGGCTTGATTCAACTAGAACAATATCATCTACTAATAGGATCAGCTGAAAGACCTCACAGTCCTCCAGGAATACCTCTTTAACTTAATCTTTGAGCTAAATCTCCATCACAGTGTTGAATACTTTTAATGAGACTTTTATGACTTACCTAATAGTTATGACCATAGGGTCATTGAACAAAGTTATTTCTATTATTACATATTTCAAGGAATCTTGCACACTTTGATGTATGGGTTAGAGACACCTTTTTGGAAGAGACCCCAAAAAGGTGGGGTTTTGCTATGCTGAATCAAATGCTTTTTTTCATAATCAGCAAAGAATAAGCACATTGCTATTTTGTCTTCTCTACATCTTTTAGAAAATGACATGATGGTAAATGTTTTCTGTTGTAAAGCATTATTTATAAAAATCTGCCTGTTCCCTATCTTACATAAAGCATATAAATATTTTGTGTAGATTAGAAAGTAGACATATAGATATTTTGGGGTTGACTTTTTTAATATCAATAAGGAGATATTTTCCCCACCTTTGGCATCTTCTACTTCTTCAGATGTCCCTATAAATCTGTTTCTGAAGACCCTTACAATTGTGTTGGTAACCATAACTATTTATGTCCTTTTTTATTATTTGGTTCAATCTAGCTGCTTTCCTAGTCACTTTACAATCATTTCCTACTCATGATGCCTATTCACCAGCCATCATCTTCATCTCTCTTCAGTCATGGCTTACCACAACCTTGGATTCTGCTCATGGGTTCTTCCGCCTTGCCCATAGGTGACATTTTTGTTTTGCCCAGAACAAGGCTTCCACCTCAATTTTCATCCACCAGTCCCAAACTATGATGCTATATGCATACTCTCCCCATTTTCCAGCTCCCTTTTATGTGTTGTCTTCTCCTCATTGGAATGTAAGCCTTTTGTGGGTCAAGGACTACCTTCTTTATTTGCATCTGTATTCCTAGCACTAGGGGCAGCTAGGTGGTACAATGGATAGAGTGCTGGGTCTGCAGTCAGGAAGACTCATCTTCCTGAGTTCAAATCCAATCTCAGAAAATTACTAGTTGTGTAACTTTGGCAAGTCACTTAACCCTGTCTGCCTCAGTTTCCTCATCTGTAAAATGAACTAGAGAAAGAAATAGCAAACCACTTGGGTTACAAAGACTTGGACAGTACTGAAGCTACTGAACAACAAGTCCCTAGCACTTAGTACAATGCATGTAAGTACATAGCACTTAATGTTTAATGAATGTTTTCTCTACCTCTGTCTCTTTCTGTCTCTGTCTCTCCCTTCCTCCTCCATAAGTGAGGACTAATCTATTCTTTTCCTGCCCTTTTCATCTTCAAATGCCATTGTATAGGTGAGTGCATGTGTATGATTATGAATGTGTGCCTATGTGTGAAAGAATTTTGTAGTGAATAAAGATCACCCTCAATGTCAGGGTTCAAGTTCTACATGTAATACATACTGGTTACAGGAAGATACACAAGTCACTAACTTCTTAGTACTCTAGGCAGATCCCTAAGACTATCAATTACCAATCTACATTATCAGAATGAATGACTTTTATATCAAGGGTTATTGACCTAGAGACCTTGGAGCAATTTTGTAAAAGATAGATAGATAGATAGATGGATAGATAGATAGATAGATAGATAGATAGATAGATAGATAGATAGATAAACTAAATTGCAATGTAATAGGTTTCCTTTGTACATCTATGTATTTTATTTTAGACACTAAAAATATTATTCTGAGAGAGAATACCTAGGCTTCACCAAATTGTCATAGGGGTCTATGACTCAAAAAAGTTCAAGAAACCCTATTTTACACTGATGAAAGCATAGGTCCAGATACACTGATATAGAGAAAGAGAGATAAGAGACAGGCATACGAGATAAGGGTGTGTGTTGTGTGTGTACACCTTTATCTCTCTCTCTCTCTCTCTCTCTCTATATATATATATATATATATATATATATATATATATATACACACACACACATATGTATAAATATATATTATATATAATTTTTTTTCTATTTACTTCTCTGTGTATGTGTTGTCACTACACTGCCTTCCTCTAAATTAATACAATGTAAACTCCTTGAGGGCAGGTCTGTTTCATTCTGTCTTTGTATTATAAGTAGCTGGAGCATAGTAGGTACCCAATAAACGCTTACTGAATTGAAATGAAGAAGGGAATTGATAAAGGAGCCAGAAAACTTCAACTCTATTCCTAACAAGATTCAATGCCTGATTCCACACAGTCAAGTCATTTAATTAGTCTGCACTCTTCAATTTTCATTTGTTTAAAATGAGTATTCATAAATCTTGTCCTGGCCCACATTCATTATAAGTTTTAAATTCTGATGGCATATTAGCAATACATGAAAGCTCTCATGTCCTTAGAGTAAAGATGTGGCATGATCCTAAAGGTAATTAGACCATTTCTTAATATGAAAGTTAGAGAATGGTCTCCTATAAGCCTACAGATGGTAATGAAAGATTCATAAATTGTCACTATTAGAAAGGACCTTAGAGAACATCTAGGATCATAAGAGATGTTATAGGCCAGTTAGTCCAACTCCTTCATTTCATATTTGGAGATAGAGGGCACCTGTTTCAGAGTAATGATGGGAGGAATCAATCAATAAATATTATTAAGCAGTTACTATACTTACTATAATCCAAATCCTGCATTAAGTGTTATAGGACAATACAAAAAAAAAATACTCATGGAGATTACAACTTTGTTGGGGAGATAAATACCACACATAGAATACAGAAAATAATTAGATAACAATTAAGTGCTAAACCTAATTTAGCAATTAAGTGCTAAACAGTACCTGCTATAAATGTAATAGGAGCACAGTGAAGAGGAAAACCAGTATGGGCCAGATTAGTTAGGCAAAGACTCAAGGAGAAACTCTAATTTGAGTTTGGCCTTGAATGGTAGGTGGGATTTGGATAAAGAGGAAGAAGAGCATTTCAGGTGGAGTAAAGCCCTGGAAGCAGGATTAGGGGATCAGGGGGTTAGGAAGAGTGATGACATAGGGATAAAAATAAAGAACGTGTACACATGTATAGAAGATCAGAACTGGAAAGAACCTCAGAGAACACAAAATTCGACCTCCTCATTTGGAGGTTAGAGCAGAGGGAAAATTTGGAGAAGTAATTGGAATTAAGATTGAATAGGTTTTTCCCCAATTGAGAAATGGTCAAAGGACATGAACAGACAGCTCTCAGAAGAAGAAATCAAAGCTACAAGTGATATAAAAAGGCTTTAAATCACTATTGATTAGAGCAACTCAAATTAAAACAACTCTGAAGGGGCAACTAGGTGGAGCAGTGAATAGAGCACTGACCCTGGAATCAGGAGGACCTGAGTTCAAATCCAGCCTCCGACACTTAACATTTACTAGCTGTGTGACCTTGGGCAAGTCACTTCACCCCAATTTCCCTGCCTTCCCCCCTCCAAAATAAAACAAACAAAAAAGAAAACTGACTCTGAGGTACCACTTTGCACCTTTCAGATTATCTAATATGACAGAAAGGGAAAATGGGTAATGTTGGGGGGATGTGGGAAAATTGGAACACTAATGCATAGTTAGTGGAGTTGTAAACTGATTCAACCATTCTGGAGAGCAATTTGGAACTATGCCAAAAGGTTACAAAACTTCTGACCCAGCAATACCACTACTAGGTCTATATCCCAAAGAGATCAAAGAAAAAGGGGGAAAAGTACCTATATGTTAAAAAAAAATTTATAGTAGCTCCTTTTGTGGTGGCAAAGAAATGGAAATTGAGGGGATGCCTAGCAAATGGGGAATAGCTAAACATGTGGCATAAGGTTGTGATGGAATACTATTGTGCTATAAGAAATGCTAAGCAGGATGCTTCCAGAAAAAATCTGGGAAGACATATATGAACTGATGCAAAGTAAAATGAGTAGAACCAGGGGAACATTGTACATTGTAACAGCAATATTATGCCATGATCAACTGCAAATGACTTAGCTTCTCTCTGCAATATGATCCAAGACAGTTCCAAAGGACTTATGATGAAACATGCTCTCTGTCTCCAGAGAAAGAACTAATAGTATATGAATGCAGAATGAAGTATATGTTTTTTTTTTGTTTTTTAACTTTCTTTGTTATTCTTGTTTTCCTTGTCTGTGTGTTCTTCTGCAATATGGCTAATATAGAAATGTTTTGCATAACTACGTTTGTAAAATCTATACCAAATTACTCACCTTCTCAAGGTGGGAGAGAATTTAGAACCCAAAATTTAAAAAAATGTAAGAAAGTTTTTGTTTATATATAGTTGAGAAAAATTAAATCAAAATAAAAAGCTGAATAACTTGGTAAAGAGTCAACTATAGAAATTTAAAAAAGAAAAGAAACTTAAGCAGAAAGTTTAGATTTGATGCAATAATTGACCAATTTTGGTTCTTGATCAGAGGACACATTATAAAAATGTATTTTAGGAATATCAAATTCCCATAATAAGAAAGAAGTTTAATTATCTGCTGCATTGAACCAAAAGAACAATTTATACAAGAAGCAAAACATTGTAAATTAAAACAACTTTGAAAGATTTAAGAACTCTGATAAATGCAATCACTCACAGACTATGTCTGTAGAGGACCTTAATATAAGCAATATGCCCCCCACTTCCTGACAAAGAGGTGATGGAGGTGTAGAAAGAGACAAATTTTTGGACTTGCCTACTATTGGGGGATTATTTTGCTTGACTATGCTTGTTTGTTATAAAATTATTGTTGTTACATTTTCCCTCTTCTCTATATTAACTGGGAAGGGGCCATGCAGAAGAGAGAAGGAGTTAGCAACAATAATAACCAAAAAAAAAAGAGAGGTTATTGTAACATTTCTTTTTTAAGGTACAGATGACGAGAGAAGGAAATCCAAAAAGAAGCAATTGCAAGGAGGATGGTTTTGAAAGCAACATGTAGATATTATTTTATACTTAAAAATAACAAATATTGTGAAATAAAGATTCATGATTTCATACAGAATCCTCCCTTTTTTGCATTTTTCTGGGCGTTTGGAAATACCCCCCATCTTTTTTAGGTTTTGTGTGTTTAAGTTCAGAATAAAGAAATAAAAGAATTATCTTCTGCTTTTCTACTTCAGCTTCCTATTAAGATGGTGCATGCCCCAAGCACAGTAGTCCTTTTCTCCCCTGATCTTTCCTTTTCCCAGCTTGCTTCCCCTTCCACCCTACTGTGTATGTTTCTCACATCAGGAGAGGGAGAGAGGCTCAGATATATCCACTCCACTCCTTGGAGAGAGGGGTAGCAAGCTAGGATTATTCTATCTGCCTCCTAAATATTATTAGTTATGGAAAAACTATTTTTACATTCAAACCATTTCCCTGATCACTATCCCTAAAAGAGAAAGAAGTGTAGTTTATATCCAAAGATGTATTTCCTTCCCATCAAATGCTAGCTACAAAACATAACATCACAAATACTAAATAAATAAACCCATTTATCTAAGCTGATGGCAAATAGAAAACAGAGAAATTATACAAATTAGAATAGAATATATCAGGCAAATGAGAGAGGGAGGGAGGGAGGCAGGGAGAGAGAGGGAGAGAAAGAGAGAGAGAGAGAGAGAGAGAGAGAGAGAGAGAGAGAGAGAGAGAATGACATTGAGAGGGAGACAGACAGAGATTGAGACAGAGACAAAAACACAGTCTTCTATCTCAGCCAAGGGGAAATTCCCTAAAATTTCTAGGGAGACAAACTGGAAATCAGGGACATGTTGTGTCACTGACTTCTCTACATTTCTATAACTTCCCAACATCTTTTTTTTTTAATCTCTCTCCAGGTTTCTCCCCAAAGAGAGTCTGGGATTATGTCTCTTTTAAAGCAGGAAACAAGAAGGTTTTACTCCTCCCTAATTCTGGCACTAATTCTACCCTTCACAGAAGCCCAGAGTGTAAAGTCAATGTCATTTTCTCCTCTGATGAGGGAAGTCTTATACAAATGATCCAAGCATAAACCCAAAGTCATATACATATGAAATGACCACTGTCCCGATTTCAGTGTCAGTTATAATAGATTTGTTAGGTCAGTCTTCTCTTGTTTACTTTGATGAATTAGTTAATCTGTGCCTTTTTCTTATCATTTGGTATTCCCAGCACTATATGCTTTTTTCTTAATACATTCTCTCCAATCACATTCAATATTTTGAATTTCAAGTATAATTATTTTAAATTGTAAAATTATTTTAAATTGTAAAAGGCACTTGATTTTCAGCTCTTTAAGTGGTGGCAAAGAATTGGAAACTGAGAGGATGCCCATCAATTAAAGAATGGTTGAAAAAGCTGTGGTATATGATTGTGATGGCATACTATTATACTAGAAAAAATGATGAGGGGGATGGTTTTAAAAAAATTTGGGAAGATTTATAAGTACAGATACTAAGTGAAATGAGAAGAACTAGGAACATAGTACATGGTACCAGCAACATTGTAATGATGACCAACTCTGAAACACTTAGCTACTCTGCTCAACACAATGATCCATGAGTCCAAAAGACTCATTATGAAAAATGTTGCCCATATCCAGAGAGATATTACTGATTAACTCTGAATGCAGATCAAAGCATATTTTTTGACTTCTTTATTTTTTTGGCAACATGACTAATATGGGAAAATCTTTTAGATGAGTTCACTTATATAATATATATCATGTTGCTTGCCTTCTTAAAGGGTGGGGGAGGAGCTGGAGGAAGTAATAAAATTTGGAACCCAAAATTTAAAAATTAATGTCAAAAATTTTTTAAAAGATACTTGTTTTTCATTGAAAAAGGGAGATATATTTATATAGGAGTTATGCCTGAAAATGGTATATTTACAAATGGTTCAGATACAAACTTAGTGTTATATCCACACCTTGAAAAGACATCAGAATAAGTCTTTTATAGAGAATCCAAAGTCATATAAAATTTAAATGAAAGGGAAAATGCAATTATTATATTCTCAGTTTATCAAGTCATTGAGTAACCCCACTGATTTACTCAAAACTACACTTGTTCTTAATTAGTTGCTACCTAATGCGCCTTTTACATGTACCCACTACAAGTAATTGGATCATAGATTTAGAAGTAGAAGGGACCTTGAAGGCTAGCTAGTCCAATCCCCTCTTAGTACAGATGAGGAAATAAAGGTTCAGATGGAATAAGGGCCTTGCCAAAGATTGCACAACTAGAGAGTAGCTTAAGAAATATTTAAACGCAGGTCTTCCCAACTCCAAATCCACTCTTTTAACCATGAGGTCACCTAGATAACTGATAAAAGATCTGAACTTCTCAAATGATCATCCTAGACATTCAGAATATAGAATATTTTCTTTTGTAAAGAGTGTAAATGATCAGTCAGGCATTGCTTGGAATATATAGTGGAGAAAAGTAAATTATATTACATAATTTGTCTAACATTACACAAGAAATCAAAGAAAGAACCTAGTACTGAAATAAGGCCTTCAGTTTTCAAACTTTATTTCTGAAGTTTGTATAAATGAGGTTTTTATTCTTTTATAACATGTTAAAATGATTTAAGCAGAATGGTCTTTACTCCCATTCTTCCTTCATCCATTTGTTTTTACTAAATAATAATAAAACAGCTAGGTAGTTACTATAAATATTGAATTCAACAACCTACATTTTTTTTGTTGTCTTCAATATCTATATATTCTACTGGAAACAGAGAGTACATGAAAGTCCATATATTTTCATCCATCTTATTCATAGGTTTCATAAGTGCTTATGCCTCCTTGGAATATGTGTGACAAGTATTTTATTAAATCCTCCAGAACAACTTCTGCAAGGAAGAAATTCTTTCTCTAAAAGAAGATTTGGCTTCTCTCCACCCCTGGAGGGTATATAAATTTGTGTCTTCTTAATCCCAAAAGAGAGAGCTAATGTCACTGTGATTATTAATATAAGTTTATGCTTCAATCAAACCAAAAAGGAAAGAGTTATTGGTGATCAATATTTAAAGAGATACATCATATGTTTCTTTCCCTCTGAATATCCAAAATATAGTATTGATACTGTTTGTCACTGCAATAGTTTCTATATTACTATTATAATCCTATATCTATAGATTTGTTCTATGTATTCTTTGTTTTTTTTTTGTTTCTTTTTTAATTGTCTGATAGTAATCTAGGCCAAAATTTAAATTATATGAACCGTAAAAAGTATCATTCCTTGTGAAGCCCAGGCAAATTATATACATACATGCATACATATGTATATATGTATAATTTCTTCCTTTACTACACTTATATATTACATTTTATTTATATCATGGTTTAATCTGTAACATGTGCTTTTAAATTGTAGATTTCATTTCTGCTATATTAGGGACATTATATTATGACTTATTCTTCAAATTAATACAGATCTCCAGCCTATTGACAAGAAATGTCAACAGAGTCCAATAATTCCCTTATAATGATTAAGAGACAGTGTAGGGGCGGCCAGGTAGCAAAGTGAGTAAGAGCACCGGCCCCAGAGTCGGGATGACCTGGGACCTGGGATCGAATCTGGGCTCAGACACTTAGCACCCACCCAGAAACACTTGGCTGTGTAACCTTGAGCAAGTTACTTAACCCCAATTGCTTGAGAGAGAGAGAGAGAGAGAGAGAGAGTATAGTATAATGATGAAATTGTTCTTGGAGTCAGAAGGGTTCAAATCCTACCTCTAATACTAGTTAGGTAACCATGGACAAAAGATTTAACCTCCGGACCCTCCATTTCCTCAAATTTAAATGAGATGTTTGGATTAGGTGACCTTTGAGGTTCCTTCTAACTCTAAATCTATAGTAGTATGATTACATGAATAATAAATGAGCAAATAGGGCAAGTGAAATAGGGAAAAGTTAAAGAAAGTAGAAAAAGGAATCAGCGGATCAGTAAGTACAAATAGGAACAGACTCATATAAATTGAACACTTTCAAGACAGCAGCATCTACCTTCTAATGGAATAGATTATATATTAAGGCTATCTGGTTTTGCTATTGACTTAATATGTGACCTTGGATGAATCACTTTAAACTCATTGTGTCTCACTTTCTCCCTATGGGGGGAAAAAGATTTTAGTGATAGTTGTCTTAATTGTTTCACATAGATGTACTGAAAATAAATAAAACTGTGGAATTGTTTTTAAAATGCATTTATTTGTTGTTGTGTTTGACCTTTGTTTTTGAAGAGGACCATAGCATCAGGGAAATGATGACATGACTTGCAGTTGACTTCATTTTGAGTGAGGAAGAGCTGTGCAAGATCACCAGCCTCATTTCTCCTCCAGAACCATTTGGATCCAGTGACCAGATATTCACCAGGATGACTGGAGATGACCCAGGATGCAATGGGAGTTCCTGGCCCTTTTAGGCTGAAACCTTTTCAAGGTACTCATTTGGAGTGAGGAAGGAAGGAAGAAAGGAATCTAGCCAATAAATCCCAAGTTAAGTGGGCAGCTTCTGGCCATGAAAATTTACTTTCTTTTGGAGAGGAGAAGGAGAGGGAGAAGACGAACTGAGTTACCCAACTAGCTGGGTCCCCATTCAGGCAGCTTGGGCTACTCACAAGTTGTCTTTGTTCTTCCTTTTTGAGGAGGACCATGGCGTCAGGGAAATGATGATATATGACTTGCAGCTGACTTTGATTTGAGTGAGAGAGGGCTGTGTGAGGTCACCAGCCTCACTTTCTCCTCCAGAGCCATCTGAATCCAGTAACCTGATATTCATCAGGATGACTGGAGATGACCCCCCCATGCCATTATTTATATGCATAATGGACATCACATACTTCACTTAGAATTTAAAATAATTTTTTTTCCTAAATGAGAAAGTGCCTTCTCTCCCTCCCACCTTCTTTCTCCTCTCCCCATACTGAGAAGGAAAAAAACAAAACAAAACTATTATATTTACAAGACAAGTCAAACAAATTTCCACATTGGTCATATCCAAAATACATACATATATGCATCTCAATATGGACTCTGAGACAATCATTTCTTTGTCAGGAAGTGGGCAACATGTTTAATTATGAGTCCTTTAGAATGATGATTTCTCATTGTAGTGATCAGAGTTGCTATAGACTTTAAAACTAAAATGAGAATTATTGCTTTGCAAACACTTGAGAAGTTTTTGTTGCATTTTCATTCTCAATTTGAAGTGTTAGTATATAAAATGTTATTAAAAATAAAGGTGCTTTTATTGTTCTTTTCTCCACTATATAGGTTCCTATGAAACTTGAATATATTTTATTTATTCATTTATTCATTTGTTAATTTATTTAAATAAACTGGTTGGAAGTGCAGGGGATACTTACCAACCCCATTCAGTGGTGAGTTGGTAATGTTTAACAACTTGTTCTCTGAAAAACAAAATGATACACTTGACATGCTTTTAAATTTACTTTGTATTATTAACATTTTCCTCCTTAATTTCTTAAATATAGATAATCAATATCACAATAAATAAACCCATGATGTGTAGCACTTACCAATTTCTGAAGTGTGGATAAATATTCACACTCAAAATGTAATGACCCAGTGCTCTCCAAAAAAGGAGCACACCCCTGGTCATTAGTACTCATTATCCACCACTGATCAGCATGGGAGCTTTGACCTTTGCTTTTTCTGAGCTGAACCAGTTGACATAATGGAGAAACTGAAGGTCAGGGATGTTAAGTGACTTGACAAGGGTCTCATAACTATTAAGTGCCTGTGAGAGGATCCTGATCCTAACTCCCTTTCCAGTTCTTTATCCACTCTACCACTTGGCTGCCTTTGAGTAGCTGATTCTCTCATGACTGGACAAAGGCTGGATAACTAGTTATTGGGCACATCATATAAGGGGTTCTCTTCAAGTATGTGTTGGGTGAGATTGCCACCTACCTTTAGTCCTTCCCAGTTCCTAGAGGACTCCACTTTAGGGGCTCACCATATTAATGCCCAACTTAGTGCACACATCTGATTGCATAGCTCATTGTAGCTCAGAATCCCCAAACTCAAAAGATCTCCCAACCTCAAGCTTTCTGGTAATAGCAATTACAGGTGTGTGCCATTACACTTGACTTGAGCACATTTTATAACTCTAATGAACACATAGTAATGGTGATTTGTAAATACTTTCATTACCAAAACCTTCTAGGTAGTTATTGCTAGTATTATCATAACCATTTTACAGATCAGGAAACAACCTCAGAGAAATTAAGTGACATACCAGGGGATTACACAGCTAGTAAGTGTGATATACCCTGAAAGACTAAAAAAACTAGAACCCAAAGTGGCAGCTATGTGGCTCAGTGAATAGAGCACCAACCCTGGAGTCTGCAAAAGCTGAGTTCAAATGTGGTCTCAGACACTTAACACTTACTAGCTGTGTGACCTTGGGCAAGTCACTTAATCCCAATTGCCTTGCCTTCCCCCTCCAAAAAAAAAAAAACTAGAACCCAAGGCTTTGGCATTAGTTTCAGTGCTCTTCCTCCTAACCCATGGTGACTCTATATAAACCAAAACTTATCACTTGATTATTAATTACATAATTAGATAGATAGATAGACAGAGACAGACAGAGAGAGAGAGAGAGAGAGATAGATAGATAGATAGATAGATAGATAGATAGATAGATAGATAGATAGATAGATAGATAGATAGATCACCCTAACACTTCAGGGAATTGTACTACTTTACACATTGTACTTATAATTCTTGCCTCTCACTAGGATTATGCCTAACCAAAAGAATAAATCACTATAGTCAGGCAGCAGATTATTTACTCCCTAAGCAGCCACCAGGTGAATGAAAGGATGCATTCATTTCAATTAAAGTCTATTTTCCCGTGGTTAGATGAATGCAACATCCCAGTCTGATGGTTACTTTCTTGGCAGCTGCATCTAGTTTCAATCTTGGCCATGTTCCATTATGGATCTATATATAGGGAAGTTTTATATCAGACAGAGGTCATATGTACCAGATGCAGGGTTGTGAGGGGTAAAGGGTAATTCATAAAAGAAAAACAAGCATAAGTAATTAAAATCTCTTATTGCTGAGTTGTCTTCAGATATAGAAATTCTAATGTAACTAAACAAAAATCCAAATACAGAAACATATATCACAGGATCAATAACATGGCACCTCAACTCATTGAATCACAAAATTTTAGAACTGGAAAGGACTAAAGGTAGGTGGCAATCACATCCAACACATACTTGAAGAGAACTCCCTATATGATGTGCCCAACAACTAGTCATCCAGCCTTTGTCCAATCATGGGAGAACCAGCTACTCAAAGGCAGCCAAGTGGTAGAATGGATAAAGAACTGGACAAGGAGTTAGGATCAGGATCCTCTCACAGGCACTTAATAATTATGAGACCCTAGTCAAGTCATTTAACATCTCTGACCCTCAGTTTCTCCATCTGAATAATAGTATCTACCTCACAGAATTAAAAAAGCTCAAATAGGAA
Organism: Petaurus breviceps papuanus; assembly: GCF_028583685.1. Taxonomy (NCBI): domain Eukaryota; kingdom Metazoa; phylum Chordata; class Mammalia; order Diprotodontia; family Petauridae; genus Petaurus; species Petaurus breviceps. The sequence goes on from NW_027187351.1 coordinate 1,965,776, forward strand.
AATATAATTAACATATTCTGAAAACCTTTAAGAACTTTGTAAATGTTAGTAATTAATGTGACTATTACCTCCTGAAGCAGCCAATTCAACCACAGGATGGTTTTAACTGTTAGAAAGTTTTTCTTGAAGTCAGTCCTAAATCACCTTCTTTATAACAATAATGATAATAATTCATAATATCATGACTTTGAAGTTGAAAGAAATTTCAGAAGTCATCTAGCCCCAAAGTGTGAAAATTACTATCCATTGGCTATAAGAGTCTGCAAAACTCCCTAGTGCAACAAACCAGATAAAAATGTAATTGGGAAATATTCAACAAAATAAATAAAAATACCATACAACACAGTGTTATTTTGTGGTTTTCTTCTTTTCAGAGTATACAAACAATGAAATATTCACAGTGCCCATGGTGGTTTTGAATAGGCTGGTGTGGTGATGAATCACAAAATGTGACAGGCTCTCCATATGGACAATAGAACCAAAGCATTTATTCAAATGGCAGAAAACCAAATCCCAAAACCAGAAAGTCAAATTCATTACAGTAACCACGAAGTTGGTGCACATAACCAATGCAGCCAACAGCCACATTCTCAAGCCTTCAAAATAAAACAGGTTCCTTAAGCAAGGATACTCCTCATTCACTCACTCAAGCAAGGATCCTCCCCTCCTCACTCATGGTAGCTCCTCAGCCTCCATCTGCTCGCTCCCAGCAGTTCTCATTCCCAGCTGTTGTGGCTGGCTCTCAAAAGTTCTCAGCAGCTCTAGATGGCTTTCAGAAGTTCTCAGCAGCTCTGGCTGGCTCTCAGAATTTCTCAGCAGCTCTCAGAAGAAGTTCTGACTCTCTAGCTTGGGCTTTACCATATACATACATACATACATACATACATACATACATACATACATACATACATACACACATATATATGTAATATTAGCTCCTCCCTGTTCTGACCCTTTCTGTTACATACAGCAAGTTCATCCCACTCTGGGATTCACAAGTTCTGGATCTTAATACTTGATACAATTATGAACTTGAAACAAGGTGCTAAGTACCTGTTTACTTGCTAATACAAAGGGCACGGAAGTTCTTCAAATCCCATTGCCATTACACAGGGCTGCTCATCTACCTTTGGTGTCCACCTTTCACCCAACTCTCACCTGTGGTTACATGAAGCTGTAGCATGTTCAGCAGTCACCTTCTGGTAAAATCATCTCAGCAGTCAGACTAAATTAAGTTGAAGATAACTGACAGGTCTCAAACCTGTCGGTAAATTGGGGATGGGGAGGATATCTATTCCAAGCATGTGAAGACTTCTGGTGGAATGGAACAGATTAGAATAATTTCTTCCAATGGTCATGAAGGAGGCTGAAGCAGGCACTGTGGAGCTCTTAGAGCCTGATCAGGCACCAAAGATGCCAAGATCATCCACTGCATCCCAGTAATGACATTGCCTGTCATCTTAATTTTTATGTTGTCACTGGAATGCAATGATTCAACAAGAGAGAGTGAGGCTGACAACGACTTTATGCAACTTTGCCTCACTTAAACCCAATTCACATTCAAATCAAGACATCACCAGTGATGTCACTGATCATCTTTGCAATGATGGACCTACAACAATAATCCTTTGGGACAAAATAAACAATCCTAACCTCTCTTCCACGTGAAATCTGTTCAAATACTTGGAAACAGTTATCATGCCTTCTCCCCTCCCAAGTCTTCAATAATCTAAACATTCCTGGCTCTTCTAATTGACATTCATATGGCATGTAAATGAGGTCTTTGTTGCATCTTGTTTTTTTCTTTAGATTATCAATTTCTTCCCTAAATTGTGGTACCCAGAATAGTGAGTACAATACCTTTAGCATGGCCTTACGAGGGTAAAGTACGGAAAACCCACCTCCTTATTCTTCACATATCCTTCTCAACACAGCCTGAGATCACATTGCACATACATCTTCCTTTCATAAGCTCACCTCTCCTGCAGACTTCCTTATTTCTATTGAGGAGTCAATCATCCTTCCAATGACACTGGTTGACAACTTTGATGTCATCTTTCACTCTTTCCTCTCCCTTAATGTCACCCTCCTATACAGTCAAGGGATAAGTCTTATGGATTCTACATATACAGGACTTTAGAATCCATGCGTTTCTTTCTATTCTCATGGCCACCAGTATAATTCATGCTTTTATTGCCTCTTACATAGATTATTGCACGAATTTCCAGATTCTAGTCCCTCCCCTCTCAAATCCACTATCCGCAAAGCTTCCAATATATTCTTCCTAAAGCACAAATATTTGCATGTCTTTCCCCTTCTCAAGAACCTTTAATGGCTCCCTATTTCCTCTAGGATAACATGCAAGGTCTTTAGATAGATGTTTAAATTCTCTACTAATTTGAATGTAACCTACCTTCCCAGGATTATTTTATATTAATTCCTTTACAAATTCTATGTTTCAGACAAACTTGTCTTTTAGCTATTTATTAACTCAGAACTGCATGTTCTACCTCTATGACTTTGCACAGCACTACCCCATGCCTGAAACATACTCACCTTCATTTTTTACTATTCCTAGGTTACTTCAAATCTCAGTTTATTTGCATCCTCAAAGGAAAGCCTTTTCTGATTCCCCTACTTTTTATTTTTTCCTCTCTTCTCAAAATGCCATGTTTTTGGAGAGAGCCATACTGAGGTAGGGCTGGATTTGGACCTTTGATTTCATGGCCATAGGAAATTCTCAGTGAGGAAATTTCCTCTAACAAAGGAGATTGCGGCCTATTTGGTAGGAAAATAGTCTTGCAGGATTCCCTAGGAATTTCTCAAATGCCCTGCTTATTTCTTATTCCTTCTGGCTTTCTTTCTACTCTTCACATTTTGTAGTGAGGGAACTCTAACTCTAGGCAACCTCTCCTTTTTACTTCCTCTTGCCCTCAAATAAAAGAGGGGAAAAAATCCTTGTAATAATTATGTACAGCCAAGCAAAAATGAATTCCTACATTGACCATACAAAAAAATGTATATCTTGTTCTGCCTTTTGAGTTCATTGCCTCTATGTCAATGTGTGAGTTGCATATTTTATTATCAATGAATCTGGAATCATGATCGGTCATTGCACTGATGAGTTTTTAATTCTTTAAATACCATTTTTTAAATAATGTTGTTTGTAGTCTATAAATGATCCTGCTACAACATGATCTTCAGGGATAAAATTCACCTGTTGTCTCCTAACCTGGCCAGTCTGGTGTCTTTCCATCTCAAAACTTTGGGGACATTTTTGTGCTATATGTGAAAAACAAATCCAATAGAGAGCTCTGAGACAAGAGCCAAAGAGTCACTACCATGTGAAGTTCAAGAACAGAGACTTTGGGTGGAAATGGCAGATAAAATCTGAGAACCATCATATAATCCTCCTTTTTTTATCTACCCTTACCTTCTCACTTTCTGGTTAAGAAGAAAAAGAAAACACAAAAGAGAAATACACCCTGTGGCTAAATGTAATAACATTACTCCTGACAACTGAGTTGAATGTATTGGATTATTTATAAGTAAATGTAAGTGATTTCATTAATAAAAGCTAAAATAATATAAAATGTTGTTTCACCTTAGGAAACACAAAAGTTAAAGATGACTTTGAATGGTAGAAATTTCTGAGACTAAAATCTCTAAATTTGGAATGTGTTGACAAAGAAATTCCTAACCAAATGGATGAGAAGTGATAGTTAAAATTGACTACCATCCATTAAAATATTTATTTTCTATAATGGTTAGGCCATAAAGTTAAGCTTAAATTAATGCAATTAATATAAGATGTGAAAAAAAAACCATGTTTTTTTAATTGCTTTTTCAATGACCACGAAAGTTTTACAAAGAATAAGAATATCACTTGACTTCTAAAGATGGATTGGGGATGTATGATTTGGGCATCCTTTCAATTGTCTAAGGATTCTGACAAGTTCCCAAAGAATAGCCTTGCTTTGACTTCAATCATTATATAAATTCTCTATATTTCTCTTGTGATACAAAGAAATGTCTCTCTCAAGTGGTTAAAAAGTTTATAAGATGCTCTAGTCATGCAATCAATAAATAAAGTTATTCTTTAAAGTCACCCATGAAAATAGTAGTACTATCCAAATTAATTAAATTAAACTATTTAAATAAAGTACTGCTTATACTAATAGTAATAACCAACAATTATTTAGTGCCTACTACGCTCCAGGCACTCTGCTAAGCATTATTATAAATGTTATGTCATTTAATCCTCACAACAACCCTGGGAGGTAGGTGCTATTATTATCCACATTTTACAGTTGAGGAAACTGAGGTAGATAGCAAGAGAAGTGACTTGTGCAATGTCACATAGTAAGTGTCTGAGACTGGACTGGAACTCAGATCTTCCTGACTCCAGACACAGGGCTTTATCAACTGCACCATTTAGTTACTCTGTTATCATTATCATTACTCTTACTATTATTATATTCATTTTATCAGTTTTTATTATTTTATCCTATTATTTCTATCAAATAATTCAATAGTAAAAATAAATTGATAATGACAAAAATGGAACAGAGACAAATTGGGAGACTAATATTTATCCATTAAACTCTTGAACATAATACATTTGTAAGTTGTTTTCTATAGGTAGAAATTAGAATTATGCTTTACATGAAACTGTGAGCACAGTAGCTATATTGAAATTTCTAAATATAAAAGAGCATTAGGATCTATAGAGCTGAAAAGTGGTATGTTCTTCCATGTAGCTATGTAAATGACAATATTTACCGATTGAACTATTAAATTAGTAATGTGGAATCAATCCAAATAATTAAAATCAAGAAGAGTAATGACAACAGAATCTTAGGTTTGAGAGGTTGGAAAATGGGGGTGGCTAGGTGGTACAGGCCCTGGAGTCAGGAGGACCTGAGTTCAAATCTGACCTCAGACACTTAATACTTGCCAGCTGTGTGACCTTAGGCAAGTCACTTGGCCCCAATTGCGCTGCCTTCCCACCTCAAAAAAAAGAGAGAGAGGGGTTGGAAGGATTCCTAGAGATTTTCTCCCCAAAATAAAGCATGAATCCCCCTTGCAGCTTTCCTGAGAAATGGTTCTTCATCTACTTCCTGATTGCTTCAATTAGTAGGGAACTCACTACTTTTTGTAGTGTTCATTGTAGATAATTATTCAAAAACTGTATAGTAAAATGAGTAGAGATCCAACCTCAGAAGGACCTGGGTTCAAGCCCTAGTTCTGATACAGGCTAGCTCTGTGATACTAGGCAAGTAGCTGAATTTCTTAGTGCCTTCAGGTAATCCCATAAGAGTTCCATTTCTCCCACCTTATGAACATAATTTATTCATGGCCAAACTCATATTGCCAATTCTCTCAAAATAAAATGCAATTACCAATTTCAATGAGACAAAATTCTATGCCTCTTGAGATTCAAAGTTGATATTCATTGATTCACAGTGTTTATTGAATTGAACTTTTAATGCAAAAATAAATAAATAAAAGCTGAATAGAAAAGAAATTTATGAAAATGACACAGATTATGTCACATTCAAAGGTATGAGAGAAGAGAGGGAGAATTCTAAGATTAGATTTATATACTTAAAAAGAAAAACAAGTTCTATGTAATAGAGATGCAGACTCATGTCATTTTTTCAGTGTCATGCTATGTATATGCACATTGGTATCCTATCTGGTGTTTGTTAAATTCAAAATTAAAATTAAGGGGGAAATCCTCATCTGTAAATCCCAGAATCCACTTTTAATTTCCTTTTTGAAAAGAAGCACAATATTTGTCTGGTTCCCATCTTTTGGCACTCCTCCCATTCTCCACTATTTCTCCCAGATTACCAATAATATTTCCATAATCATATTAACAAGTTCTTTAGGAAATCTTGGGTTCAATTCAGTTCAATAACTGCTGATTGGCTATTTTATAAAAGGCATTGTCTTTAGGGCTACAGGAAAGGAAAAGTTAGAAAAAGCCTGGAACCTGGTCAGTGCTCACAGAAAGCTTATTTCCATTGTGGGGTGGGAATAAGACAAAAATACTATCAGCTATAATATGTCTGCAATCTTAATGTAAAGAAAGATAAAATAAGTGTCATAACAGTATACGAAGTGTTATGGAAATTCATAGGATGGGCAGAGCTTATCTGGGCATCTGGGCAGGCTTAAAAAAACTTCAAGAAAGAGGTGTCATTTGATCTGGGCATTGAAGGATGAGTGGTATTTCTATAGCTACATATGCAGAAAAAGGATATTCCAAGCTGTAGGAACAGAATGAGAAAAAGCATAGAGGAAAATAAAGGGAAAGTTTTGGGAAACAGTCAATCATTCTATATGGCTAGATACAAAACATTTGGGCATGGGAATTTAAAATGTCTAGGTATCCCCTTGGTATTTGTTTGTATTACATCATCTTTCCTCAACTGTAGTGCCATTTTTTCCTTAGACATCTTTTACTGAAATAGATAAAAAGACCTTTTTTGTTGTCTTAAGCATTTTTTAGCAAATGTCTCAATTCATTTGGTCAGAATGATTTGTTGACAAGGAATTCCTTATTAACTGAGATTTTTTCTTGAAGTATATATTCAGAATTGTATTTAAGTTAGCATGAACCACTGTGGGAAAACTGAAATAATTTATTTTAATCTTCCATGAACTAGTTGCTAATGCACATATTGTATTATTAAGAATATTTTCACCATATTTTTTCCATTTTTACTAAAATCTTTCCAAAAAATCTTATTCTAATTTCTCATTATAGCATAAAAGGGATCCTGAGTTCTTGAAGGCTATGTCAGTGGAGGATGGGCTCTGGAGGGTATCACCATGTTGAAAAAGTTTGAGTACATGTCAACAAATGTATTCAAACCTATGTTTGATTTCTGGAGACCAGCTTAAGTGAGTATGGAAAGGTTTATCACCTATAGGTTATCCCCTTGGTGATTAATGCTTTGACTATGAAAATCAATGATATAAAACACCAATAAAGACAAATTTGTTCTTGGTCCTATATGGTCTTTTTCTACGTCTATAGTGATAGAGTAGTACAAAAACAGAGGTTGCTGAGAATAGCCCAGTTTTAGATCATCTCTAAGCATTAACTCAATTGTTGTTACTCTAGTTGTGAAATCTTCAACAAGCAGCCAACAAGTGGACATACTAATAGAGAAATGAATCATAGTGATCTTGATGTTCTCACTATGAATAAAAACAAAAGAGAAAAAAATGCAACTGAATGGAAGGATGACTCAAAGTTTCTCCTTGGAGAAGCAAATAAATGAGTTGGCAGTGTTGGTTTTATCATGAAAGGCAATAAGAAGCACAATTTCATAGGACACTTTATTCATCTTGTTTTACAGTGTTCATGATAAGCATTTGTAAGAAGACCACTTTGAAGATAATTACAGCTTAGGCTACAACATCTGTCTCAAAAGATGAGAAGGCAGAAAAATTTGATGAAGAGTGCCTTAAGACAACCACTCCCCCCATACTAAATCAGTATATACTTTTCTATTCAGTGACTTCAATAGAAAGGTGGATATCATTTAAAAAAAAACAAGTGAAAAATATCTTGTCAAACATTGTTCAGAAGTAAAAAAAAAAAATCTAAAAGAGAGAGAGGTCAAAAGCCTCTAGACTATAAGACTCTTGACTATATATCATAAATACTTTCTTTAAGAAAAGAATTATCCGGGTGGCTAGGTGGTGCAGTAAGTAAAGCACTGGCCCTGGAGTCAGGAGGACCCGAGTTCGGTTCCGACCTCAGACACTTAACACCCACACTCAAATACTAGCCGTGTAACCTTGGGCAAGTTACTTAACCCCAACTGCCCTCCAAAAGGCAAAAAAGAAAAGAATTATCAGGCACTGGACATGGTGAGTGCAAATATCACCACAAAAACAAAGAAATTTGTTATATACTGAAAGAAAATAACTGGTTATCGATATGAAAGTCATTTCCAGATCAGTTGCCAGTCATATAATCAACATAAGATAATAGATTTTGGTCCGGAATTAACCTCAGAGACCATTTAGTCCAACCCTCTCATTTTTCAAATGAGGGAGTTAAGACCTAGAGAGAGTAAGTCATTTACTAAAGGTTTTACACCGGTAGTAAAGCCTCAGACACTAGAGCAAAAATCAATTCTAAATTATAAGAAAAAATAAAATTAAGAGAAGATAGAAATACAGTGGAGAGAACTCTAACATGAGCTAACATGACCCACTAAGCATTGATTCAGGGATAGGTGAGGGGAAGAGGGAGATCAGTTGTTGTTGCTGTTATTTTGTTTTCAGAGAGGATCAATGACATCACAAAATGAAACTGATGTAAATTAATCTCTATGATGAAAAAAACAAAAGGGTCCAGGGTCCCCCTTAACTAGTAAACACTTGACCTCCTTTCTGACCAAAGAAATATGGCACCAAGAATATCAATTTATAGCATTAATTTATTCCTAAAATATGAAGATTATGAGTTGTATTATCTCATAAGTTGATAAAAAGTGACAGATAGAAAAATAAATTTGTAGAAAGTTTGGAAAGAGACCCAATTAAACTATATCATCTTGTGAACATTTAAGGTTGAAATTAAATGGAGGATGGTGAAAAATGTAAAAAAACCATCAAGATTTCTCTAACAAATTAGCCTCCACCAATGGTGTAGACATCGTATTTCGTTCCTTACATCATTTCTTTCAGCCTGCTACATGTGAAAGAAGTGGCATGCGTATACACACACACACACACATATAAAAACAAAGATGGGAAAAGCAGCTTAAATAGACCCCCAAAAAATAGACCAAGAAGACACAAAAGAAGGGTGGGTTAATCATGAAGTAAGAGCAAGGAATAAAGGATGTACAGTATTAATACTCCATTGGTACCCATGCAATGTGAAGAGATATAGAAGAAGCCCTCCAACATATTGGGTGACACCCTACAGAGGAACTGAAGAGGATGTGGACAAAAATTGTCTAGGATAGGCTTCAATCTTTATTGCCAGAGGTAGTACCTATTTAAGTGACAACATAGATCCATTAAAGTATTAGTTATTAATGTGAGAATGCATATGCAAAGAATGTGAGTGAATTATCTATATCTTAGATCATTTCCTATATACTATGCATTCCATGAAAACTCACAATTTTCTCAAAGAATCACTCAAGAAGAAATTCTGTTTTAATTATATAGACCATGTCTGTTTAATCATACTTTAAAAGTTATATTTCAGACCTACATTATTCTAAGAGTTTACTTCTCTTTTGTTGTTATTGTGGTTTGAAAGTTTTTGTTGGTCAACTCACAGAATCATAGATAAAGTGCTGTCAGAGACCTCAAAAGCCATCTAATCCCCAATCTTTTCATTTAAGAAAGGAGAAATTGAAGCCTAGGAAAATAAGTGAATCACCTAACTTCACCCAGGTATCAGAGACAAGATATGAACTCAGATCCTCTAACTCCAGAACCAGTACCCCGTTTTATACTATATTTCTTATGCTATATTTTGGATCCAATCTCTCTATTTTCAGATTTTGTCCCCTTAAAGTAATGGCTAGGAGAATTTCACAGTAAGAGTTTGCTTTGGACAATGAACCAATCAAATACAAAGCTAAAGTATTTGCAGATTCCAAGCAAGATTTGAAAATTTTATTCACTGTGGATTACTATCTACTGCAACTACATGTAACATAGGTTCATAGGTTAAGAGTCACCTTAGGCATCATTTAATCTGACCCTTTCATTTAACAGATGAATAAACTGAGGCCCCAAAAGGTTAAATGATTGGCTCAAGGTCATAAGGTAGTAACTGACCGAATCAGGGTTTGAACACAAGTGCTACAAATAACACTTTCTACTTTCATCGGAAATAAGTATCTATGTGTCAACAAGAAAATAATTTTCTGGTCTTAAAAGCGTGCACTTTTATTGAAAAATTAGATACAACATGTTCTTCCTTGAAGTCTTCTGGGTATTATGCTTACAGGGTTTATTTACATTTAATCCTGGGTCTACTGATCTTGTGCCACATTTTAGGAAACATTGATAAATTGGAGTATATCCAAGGGAGAGTGACCAAGATAGTAAAGAATTTCATGGCATCTGGATCAGTTGAAGGAACCGGGGATTATTAGCCTAGAGAAGACCTAGGTAGTCTCTGATAGACATTTTCAAGTATATGAAGGCCTTCTATGTAGAAGAGGGTTTAGAAATGCTCAGCTTAGCCCGAAAGAGCAGAACTAAGAGCACTTGGTAGAAGTGGCAAGGAAGTAGTTAAGCTTGATGTCAAGGAAAAATTAATAGGAACTAGAGCTATCTAAGAGTGGAATGTTCTGTTTTAGGAGGTACTGGATACTGCTTTCCTAGACATCTTTAAAAAAAAGTCTGTCACCCTAGCAATGGATTTAGAAGCAAAGGACTTGAGTTCAATTCCTGTCTTTGTAATTTACTACCTGTTTGACCTTGGACAGATCCCTTAAATTCTTTGGGCCTCAGTTTTCTCACCTAAAAATGGAAGCAGCTGAATCAAATGACTTCGAAGGTCCCCCCTGGTTTTAACTTAACAGATATATTGTATGGAAGATTCTTATTCAGCTATAAGTTGGACCTGGAGGTCTAACTCTTAAATTCTGTGACCTGTACCTTCTCCTCTTCCTTTCTCTTTCTTCTTTCTTTTTCTCTTCCTTCTTCCTCTGCATATTTCTGTCTCTATCCATTTTTCTACTTTCTTCATTCTCCTTCGCCCATAATCATCCCCAAAAGAAAAGCAATACTTAGTATAGTTGCAATTCTATTAAAATACCCATATTCTCTTCCATAGAATCCAATTCATAAAGACATGTCCTATCATATTAGAAGAAATGCAGCTTTTGTTTTTATGACATAGAATTCACTTATATTGGAAATGTGCTGTAAATAATTTATATAAGTGGACACTATTTTCAACAGTAGAAATAGTGAATGGTGGTGCAGGGAATAGAGTGAAGGGCCTAGAGCCAAGAAAGCCAGAGTTCAAATCTAGCCTTTGATGCTTACTAGCTATGTGACCCTGGGCAAATCATTTAAACTTTGTTTGACTCCATTTCCTCAGCTTTAAAATGCGAACAAGAATAGTACTTACTCCCAGAGTTGTTGTGACATAATATTTTGAAAAACACTTAGTGCAATGCTTGATAAATAGTGCCCACTTTATAAGTGCTTATTCCTCTCCCTTGTTCTCCCATAGGATAGTACAAGTATTTCATCACAGCTTCAGATTTTGCCTGATCTTCTTACACAGCCAAAATAAGGCAAAAATGCATAAAGAATTTGAATAGGCTTCTTGGGGAAAAGAACTGTTTCATTTTTCTCAGTCCTGACAGCTCTTAATGAATGTGTGTTGATTGATTGGTTGACTTCATTCTAGCAAAATAAGATAATAGGATAATTCTTTTTATTGAAAAATGAGGACACCAGGAGGATTTTTTTCAATTCAAGTTAATTGCCATTTTTTTCAAGTTAATTCAAGATAATATCATTTGTAATCACAGATAAAGGTTGTATGTATTTAATGTAGTAACCTTTCAACATTGACTAATGTCTCCTTACTATATATCTTGGATGGAGTCTGTGATTCTGTCACAGAAACTCCAGTGGGCTGCAAGCTCCCTAAATGTCTAATTAGTATCAAAATAGTGAATGCATTCAGGTGAATCAGAAATATTTATTCAGGAGTGTGCTTGCAAATGTCTAATAATCAGTTCTTACTCTACCCCGCAAAGAATATATATATATATATATATATATATATATATATATATATATGATATACTTTTAAGTTTAATTTGAATTATTAACATTTTCTCCATTACTTTCTCAAGTCTCAAAATCAACAAAACAATAAATTAAGCCCTGATTTCTAGCATTTACCAATTTCCAAAGTATAAAGGCTCATACTGAAAATTTAAGAATTGGATCTCAGGAGCTGGTAGGGATCTAGCTCCAGGACACTCCTGTAACATATTTAAGCTAAAAATTAAGAAAAGATTTATAACCATAGTAAGAAGTTCATCATCTATTGTGCCACTGTTAGCATCCTGGGTACCAATTCTAAGCTCAAGGAAGGAAGGGAAGTCATGGCTAGTTGATAAGTTTTTAAAAATTCAATCTGTAAGAACTTTTAGAGCAAAGATGATGGTACAATGTGTTTGACGAGATAAAGAGATTGGACATCTCAGAATTCTAGTTTTCTTTTTGTTGAAAGAGAATTTGTTCTTCTCCATAAAGCAAAGAAAAACTAAGAGAATGAGTGGTCTGGGACTAGAAAAGACAAAAAAAAAAAGGAGGAAAACATGGAGACTACTCCTCAGATCTCCTCCACTTAAAGTACCTTTAAAGCCTGGGGACTATGACTGAGATGGGAGAAGCAGAAATTTAAGAATTTGGTTGCTTCCCCACCCCCCAGTAAGTAACAAGGGAAGACTGAAGGAATGTCTAAAGTGGGTGATTCGCTCAGTTCAAGGACAAAAGAGAAATGGGTAAACAAATTACTAAGGTTAATTAAGTTATTTTTTTCTTTTCATTTTAATTTTAAGGAAGCTTGTAAAACAAAACAAAGCAAAACAACATAAACTCACTGGTTTCTACTAAGCTAACAACCACCAGCAGAGGGCTCCTCTCTAGATGGGTTTATAAACCTAAAGATGTCTCAATGCCAAAACACACACACACACACACACACACACACACACACACACACACACACACA
>NW_027187351.1:1978545-1980231 GCF_028583685.1 Petaurus breviceps papuanus
ACACACACACACACACACACACACACACACACACACACACACACACATAAGCAAACAAACAAAAAAATCTCACAAAGTTATAGTCTGTTAATATAAATCTACATGTGAGAAGCTATACCTTGATATAAAGTAATTTCTGTGAAACCACAAAGTACTGCTAAACACTGCTGAAATTAAGTTTCCTACTCTCTTGTTGAGGTAAAAATCTATTATTTTGCTTTGTTTTGAGTTTCATGTATTGGGTGCTTTCAGGAGCACTTTTTATGCAGAATAATAGGGAAATATAAATTGAAAACAATTATAGCTAATAAAAACAATTTTTTTAAAAGCAATTGAACTTGTAGAAATTATTCAACACGTTTTAGACTTTGTTTGATCTTGAAGTGTTTGAACAGTGCTCTACACGTATAGGAACACATGTGCTAAGATCAGTAGGAATAGCACACTTCAAACTTAGAAGCTTCCATTAGGCCTAACTGATTTTCTGAAATCCAAAAAGATTTTAGGAGTATAAATGAAATCCAAGTGGAACAAAATAGCTCATACGAAAGCCCAACAGAGGGCGCTATTGTCCTGCTCAATGACATTGAAAGCCTAATTTCAAAAGTTGGGGTTTTTTACCTTAAAGGTTTCTAAAATCTTTAAAGTAGAGACAATGAAGGATAATTACTTAGATTTTAATTATCACCGTATGTTTCCTTATATTTCTGAGTGGCTGTGCCTATTTGAATTTTTAATCTCGTCTGTTTTTAACAAAACCTGACAAATATTCAGACAAATCAATTGCAAGGAATCCCAAGAAGTTCGGGATTTTGAAAAACAAAAATCATGAGCATTAAAATGAACTAAAATTAACTGTGGGTCTACTACAAGGTTTAAATACTATAACTTATAAGTTTTTAAAAATATATACGTTTGGGGTTTTTGTTAATGATTTTAGAGAGAAATGTGTAGTCCCAAAACTATTCCATCTCATATCTTTGCTTTCAACAGCCTTTAGTCTTGCTTTGCTTTAGAGATATGTTAAATAATTCAATCAAATGATATCACAAAGCTATATATTTGAAAGCTGTAAAAAGTATTTTAAAAATGTTCATTGTCCCCTACATTTGTTTGGGATTATCTGCAAACAAAGATGGAAATTTAGTATTGGTTTGAATGGTGCAAAATCCCACTAATAAATATGGGGCTGATGAATCCGAATTTATGGCCCTAAAATATTTATCTAGTGAAAAATTGACGAGGGACTGATTTTACTTTTCCTGGGGTAACTGATATCTAGTGCCAACACCACAAGATTAGGAAAGAGAAATAATAAGCCCTCATCCTTTCTTAAGGTATCTTCTAGGAGCAAAAAGGGGGGGGGGGGAAGCCTTCCCATAAGGAAGGAAAAATCTGCAGAGAACTCACACTTGTAAACCTGTATAAGGCCCCTGTATTTCACGGGAAAAGTTAAGGAAGTCATAAAATCAAAAGGCTTGCTTGTGAAGGAAGTATTTATTTCTAGATTTCCTTCAATAATGTTACCCATGTGTTCTTTTTCATTTGACTGATCTACTAAGAAAAAGCAAAACAAAAAGAAATCTGTCCTACCACTTATTTTACTCCATCACTAAAGCCCTCCCCTCCTCCGTCGCCTTTTTCAATTGAATCGATAACCACCACCACACCCCCATCACACCACAC
>NW_027187351.1:1980241-1982741 GCF_028583685.1 Petaurus breviceps papuanus
GAAGTAGTCAGGGGAAATATGGGTGGGAGGAGGGGAACAAAGGGGGTGAAATTCCACTCTCATTAATTTTGGGGTGCCAAAGTGAGAGATTCTGTTTCTTAAAGGTTCCCATTTCTGTGGTTTTGTTAAATTTGAAAAGCAACTACTTACTTCACTGTGGGATAAAGGGGGGGAGGATATAATATTTATAGTTCTTTTTATATAGTCCTTCTACTAAAAGCTTCCAGAAATATAAGTATTTTAGAACACTGATCTGGAGTAATGAAGCTTTCAGATTATAAACAATTTAATTCAACAAACATTTATTAAGTATCTACTATGAGCATATGTCAGTATATCGTCTTCTGTGTCTTTGCAAGCATTCTGAAGGCTACAGAATAAAATGTTTTAGTGGCCCAATCCTATGACAAAGTTTCATAAAATGGAGAATCCAAAGACATGAATGAGACATCGTCTGTTGAAATCACACGTATCAAAAAAGACACAAGTAATACAGATCCAAGAGCTCAATATAATATTTTAAGTTTCCAAATGTCTTTAGAAAGATGGCCAGGAAGCATTAAAACTGGCTTCCTTGGTGAGCTTTTTTTGTGTGTTTTGCAATGAAAGGGGAGCCAAGTTACATAAGTGGGAGCCATAAATATAGAGAGATCGTCTTTAAAAACCCCAAGATCCATCTTACAAAAACCAGTTTTCCCCTCCCTGTGAATAGAAGCTTTTGTGTTTAAATACCCTGGTGAGGGTCCCTTTCCCCAAAAATTTACATAGAAATAGGGGACTAATGGCCCCCTCTTCCCTCATTATAAATGGGGAAACCAGGCACAGATTTGGATGATTCATCATTTTGAATATGGAGGTTTTTTAAAAATATTTATCACCTGGAGTAGATATCTATTCATTAAATGAACATTTAGAGCCTCTATTCTATGTATGACCCAGAAGTGCTAATATAGCTAAGAGTGTGTGTGCGTGGGTGTAAATACATGTATATCATATTTAAAATATATATATATATATATGTTGTGTATAAGTCCGCTGTGTGTAACAGATAATGTTTTACTATCCGACTGAGGTTTACTTCTCCAGCCTATTGTTTCACTCAACAGATATAAGTTGCGATGGGAGAGGAGCGCCGGATTTGGTGTCTATCCCCCATTTCCAATTATAGATGGATCATTTCAGACAGAGAAGTACTGAGAATCCAGACATCTGCTCTTCACATGAATGCACTCACCTCCTAGAGAACAGGCTGCCATCATGCTCTGGAAACTGGTTGAAAATGTCAAGTACGAAGACATCTATGAGGTAAGCAGACATCCTTATATACATCTTATATATATGGATATAGAATTAGAAATTCTTGGAAGCCAAATAGATACATTTAAACAGAAATTTACTTGCTGATATCTGTTTGGTTTCCTCCAAGTCCCTAAACTTTTGGCAACGCTTGCTTGGAGAGACTTTAACCATCGGAGGAGAGGCTTATAATGTTGGAATGGGGAAGATTAAGTGTAGGAGACTTGTTTTTTTAATTTTCTTCTTTTTAAAAAAGCCCAAAATATTTTGGAGCTCTACTATGGAATCTAGTGTGACTGAATATAGATAGAATGTCAGAGAACGTTGGGAAAGGAAGGCTCTCTATGCTTTGTTCCAGAGAATGATGGAAATTATTTGAATTTTGAGCCTCATTCGAATGGCACTGAGATTTTTTATTTTTATTTTTAAAAGTATTTCTGAAAGATGTGGATGTAGATGGAAGACTTTTTATAACGAGATAGAGAGATTGAAGAAGACAGGTAGGCAGATAGAAGGATGGATAGATAGAAATAGATAAAGAAAGAAATAGATCAGATAGTGAGTCAAGTTTCCATAGAAGTCAGTTTCTTATTTGGTGTTTTCCCCAAGATTTACATTTTTGCATTACCAATAATAAGAACTTACTCCTTTATTTTCCCTTTGAGGGAATCATATTTTCTTCCCACATGCAACGCTTTCCTCCCCTTAACGGAAGCCAACAACCTTTCATCGGAATGCAAGAGTTGAGAAACAAAATAACCAAAAAAAGGGGGGGGGGGATAAAAAGTGATGCCTTTGTCTTCCCCACTCCTACCCCCGCCAGAGTAGTTAATTTTCACTGAAAGAGCTTTTTGCAGGGAAACTCTATCCAACCAACCGTCTAGGATAGGAGCTGTGGGGTTCAACTGAGATCTCTGAGATCGCTCAATTCCTAACCCAACACAGAATATATTTATTATCAGTTGTGGAGCTATTGCGAAACCCGAGATAGGAGATTAAGAAACTTTGAAGGGAAAAGGAAGGATCGAATCCGTGCGGTGAACGGAGGGAAATTGCTGCTCTCTGAACCAGCACGAGGGTAATGTCAGAAGTTGATTCTAGTGATCCGCTAAGAATCCGCTAAGAATTTTTCGGTTTGGAAAGACCTTGGAGAAAGGAAGAAGAATTGAGTATATAGAAGAAAAAGGAAGGTTAGGGTGAAAGA
>NW_027187351.1:1985241-2004436 GCF_028583685.1 Petaurus breviceps papuanus
CTTTCGCATTGTGTGTTCTTGGTTTGAGCTGAACAAGTCAGCTGGGGAGGGGGAGGCAGGGGAGAAAAAACTTTTTTTTGCCATGGCTGTCAGAGATTTGAACTACTGTTTCTACAAAGGAAAACTGGTTTACTTTAGCATGGCATATTTACAGAAGAAAGTTAGATTTACTAATTCCCTCTCTTCCCCGTCTTTTTGTTTAGTTTATGACCCACACTAAGCTATGTTGGACTGCACCCCCCCTCCCCAACCCCCACTCCTTCCCAACTCCAAGTCCTCCATTTTCACACCCTAGAGTATAATAGCGTTTGAAATGGAAAAGCGGTCTTAGGAATAACTCCTAGAAACCACAGTTCAACTTAATTTAACACTGGTTGGGGATATTATTTCAAAGGGAATCAATTTAAATCAGACACTATTTAAGTTGTTTAATTCCTTCGGGGGAGGGGAGAGGGGAGAATCCGATCAGACCCTTTTTAGTATGCGAATATAGCGTTATTCTGTTCTATTATAAGTGACTTGTCATTAGGACTGAACTTCCAATGAGGGACTAAGTTGGAGATTTTAAACAGAAGGTGAGCCGGAATATATATACATCTCATATTCTATTTTGTCATGCTTTGGGCTCCTTGAATAGTTAGGAGAAATGATTCAAAACCTTGCAAAGAGCACATACTATATATAGCACTCCTACATTTTTAATTATGGCATTTAGTAGCTTCCCCTTCTCCACCCCTACCACCACTCCTTCTCACCCTCCTTCCTTGGTTTGCTATTCCGAGGCTCACAAGTTGGGTTTTGTTTTGGTCCCTTTTCCACCACCATCTACACGTCTTCCCACCCCACCCCCTTTTTCCTTCTCATTTTGCTTTTCTCTCCCTCAGTGCTTTGCTTTTAGGAAATTTTGAACATGTTTGTGCAATTTGAGTGAACTTTGGGTCTAAGTTTCTGGCTTTGATTTATTTTCTTTCAGTCCTTCTCTTTTGTGATTAGTATATTTAATCAGTTTTTCTCCGTTTGTTGTCTGTATTTTTGTTTGTTTTACTTTCAGGACCGGCATGATGGAGTCCCCAGCCACAGTTCTAGGCTGTCCCAGTTGGGTTCAGTGTCCCAGGGACCCTACTCAAGCGCCCCTCCGTTGTCTCACACTCCGTCCTCGGATTTCCAGCCGCCCTATTTCCCACCCCCCTATCAGCCGCTTCCCTATCACCAGAGCCAGGACCCTTACTCCCACGTTAATGATCCCTATTCCCTGAATCCCTTGCACCAACCCCAGCAGCATCCTTGGGGCCAGAGGCAGAGGCAAGAAGTGGGGTCAGAAGCCGGCTCTCTACTGCCACAGCCTCGGGCAGCCTTGCCTCAGCTCTCGGGACTGGACCCTAGGAGGGACTACCACTCAGTCAGGCGGCCTGATGTGCTGTTACATTCGGCCCACCACGGACTGGACTCCGGCATGGGAGACAGTCTCTCTTTGCATGGCATCGGACACCCAGGAATGGAAGACGTTCAGGTAAGAAGAGTGTGATGGGAAGGGAAGGTGGGAGGGTGCTTCGGAAGGAAAAAGGGGCAGGGCTGAAGGAGGGAGAGGCGCGAGTTTTCTCCATCATTTTTGCCAAGGTTCTGAGTTTTGAATCTTTATAGAAAGAGAAGTTATAAATGGAGGCCTATAATATGCAACTTGTCACATAAAGTGGTAAATTCTGGGGGTTAAGTTATGGACACCAAAAGTCTTGAGAAATTAGACATAGGGAAGATTATCTTTTAGGATATAATGTCCAGAAATGAGAATATTTTCCCTCCTTCAGCACCCCCTTTCTGCGTATTTTTTATGGTGCTTTGAACAGAGAATGGCAGTCTCTTTCAAACACATCCAGAAACAAATAACTTTAAATTAGTAAGTAAAAAACGAGACCTCCAGAATGGAAGAAGATGAGAGACTTTCCTTTAGTTGATACCTGTCTTTAGAGAACAGTTAAAGCTGCTTTGATGACAAACACACCTTCAGGGAGTCCTGTGAAAAGTCTACATATGTCCAAGCCGGGATTCTCCTATAGTGTAGGGTATAGACTGACTCTTACAGGTAATTTGGGATGACAAATTAAAGACCAATTTCTGAGAAAGAGAGCAGGGTGGGCAAGCAAACATTTAAGGCATTATGGGAGGGCCAGAAAGTGTCAGTTCATTTGGGTGAGTCCTGGATAGCACGTGGGTTGTCTTTTATTCTCTTCTTTTTGTGTACCAACAGTTTTCGGGAGCGGTATTTCCGACCTCTATGTCCAATACACTCTCCCCCCCCCCATCCCATTTCTCCCATGTGCAAAGACATCACGTGTTTTAGTGTTTAAAACAAAGCCTCAGAACAATTTCTCTCCCATCTGTAAACCTACACAATGGGGTCTGGGTATGTGGAGATTAATTTGTGAAACCAAACAAAGAAACAGTCAAGAAGTGATGCATTATAAACAATCTGGGGGATTCTATTCAGGACTCTGTTTTCCATAATCTAAAATGTCTCAGGATAAGATGAATTTGTCCGATACTTAATTGGCACTTTAGAACTTAGACACTGAAGCTTAGTTGCATATAGAATGCATATTTGTATTAAAATTATTGAAGACAAATGAAAGTAAAAGGAAGATGAAATGGTTTGCCCTCATCTTATTTAATCTGTATATATTTAAACACTTAACATGTTGGGACGACATCGAAGGCTATATGTGTGGTCCATAATATTGAGTTTATTGGGTGTTTTTTTTTAAGGGAATTTCACAGTCATTTGTTTATTATTCGGGAAGAAGGTACAGACTTCCAGGTTGTTATGCCTAAAGAATTTTGTCGGTAGAAAAGAATCATATAGTTTTACTTATTTAACCTAGTTTGACTATATGTTTCCAGATACATTAAGCATGTTAGAATAAAGACTATATTTAATTTTATAATGAATCAGCCAACATAAAGCAAACTATTTTTTAAATTAATCTTTCTGAATGAATAAAGTTCGAAGTGTTGAATAATGAATGTATATACTAACATATTATTGATGATGATAATAGTTCTGTCACAGTCCGTGCCTCGGAAAGGAATGTTTTACTTAAGTTGTATTATTAATATTCTTTGGAATAGTTTAAGATCTTGCAGCTATTTTCATTCCACCTTTTTTGTCTGAGGGTTGAGGTGGAGGTTAAGAGATAAGTTTTGTTGTTTATTTTGTTTTTCCTTTGGTCTTGGTCGAAATAGCATGTAAATTTGACTTTTTGAACGAATTCTTGGGATGATAGAGTCAGGTTTAGGAGAACTGCTTTGGGGAAATGATATCAACATTCGAAAATGGAAGCAAAGCTAAGGGTTCCACTTGGAGGAAAGCAGTCAGTAGATAAGTACTTTCGCAAAGGAAGAGCTCCTTCCATCGAAGTGTCTGAACGATTATCGAATTCAGGGGTGATTTCCATCCCTACTTTGACTCTTTCCCCAGCTCCTTGAGGATTTTAAATGAAGAGTTTTCACGTTGCAAAACAGTTCTTGGGAACTATTTTCCACAGCTAGCGGGAGACGCACCAGTACTCTGAAACGATTTGTTCCATAAAGGATTCACCCCCTCCTTCTTCCCACTCTCTGTTGACTCCCTCCGCCCCAAATTCCCACCCTCTGCCACTCCCACCCCCTTTTAGAAGTGAGATGATGGCAGAGGAAAATGGTTTCACTTACTCAGCTGTGATGACTTTAGTTTCCTAAGGTGTGTTATAAGTGGAAGAGGCCGTTCAGTTGACAGAGACCAAAAGAAAGGGAAGCAAAACTAAGGGAGGGCAGAACATAATTGCTATAGGTGAATAAACCTAATGCTTCTCTAGAGAATGATTCAAGGTCCTCTTACGTGGTTGTGAATGGAATTTTACTTGTATTCCTAAATGTACGTGTGTCCTTCCAACAACCAGTTACCACTGAGAATTAGGGTGTAGGCGTTTGTTCTTTTTGGAAAAGGGTTAATTACAGGGTCTGTAAGGTCAGGGCTTTAGCCCAGAGGCTGAGCATCTGCCTTATCGGGGGAAAAACGCAAAGGAAAATCGAATCATTCATTGTTCACAGATCTGTCTTCTATGGTAGACGCAAAAATGAACACACGAACTTCCCATTCCCGCCTCTCCCAGCTTTCATACCTGATAGAGAAAGCATGGGACTGTTTTAGTGAAAAGACACATTGACTCACACGAAGGGCAATGGCCCAGACTGGGGGGAGGGGAGCTAATTAACCAAATGCTTCTAATATTTTTTTTTAATGCAACTATAAAACCCTGTCAATATCTATTTCAATTTACTCTCAGGGGCTATTAAACCAGCAAATCGTTGTTTGGGTTCTGGGTATGCTACATTTCACTCATTGTGTGTGTGTGTGTGTGAACTCAGGGACGAGAGAGAGAGAGAGAGAGAGAGAGAGAGAGAGAGAGAGAGAGAGAGAGAGAGAGAGAGAGAGAGAGAGGATAACAGTATCTTTTTTAGATGTCTTGACTTTGTAGACAACACTTACTTTCCGGTTCCTGTCTCTTTCCTCTCCACTACTACCTAAGCATACAAGAAAGTTAACTTGGAGGTGGAGTGGGGGTAGGGCTGGATAGAAAGGATCCTAGTCTCTTAAAGCAACCCCTGGTATCACTTTTAACTAAAGAAGTCTAGTAATTAAAAGTCTGAGTTGTTTTTCCACGTTTCCGCATGCAGTCCTAATTAAATCTTTACGATCCTCTCTGTGACTATTAAGTGCCAGCATGCTGCGTGAATATCCTGTACAAAAACCCAGCAGGCGGCCGTAATTAGATAGAAAATCAGACAAGAGTCTTCTCATTAACTACAACAACTAACCCACGTTGCTGATGAAGCGTAATATATATGTATATATAAGACACATATATGCATATAAATATGCACACATGTGTATAGATCTAAGTATGCATCTTTACACCCAGAAATGTGTTTCTTCCCCTTTATAAATCTCCTCACAGACATAGATAGATATGTCATGTGTGTATATATCACTAGAGGGATTAAAATCTATTTATATTTCATAAGGAAAGGGAGGTAATGATGTAGTAATTGCAACACTACAATTTATTTTCTAAGGATGCCAACTTTGTTCATTTATCTTATGACAGGAAAGTAGCTTTTTACAAAGCCACCTTGCTCACATAATGCCACACCATTTGCTTAGATTATTTTTTATTAGTGTAT
The DNA here is from genome assembly GCF_028583685.1 of Petaurus breviceps papuanus. Classification (NCBI taxonomy): domain Eukaryota; kingdom Metazoa; phylum Chordata; class Mammalia; order Diprotodontia; family Petauridae; genus Petaurus; species Petaurus breviceps. Next base: position 1,990,459 of record NW_027187351.1, read on the forward strand.
TTCTGACTACACACACACACACACACACACACACTTGTTTACCTGCATTAAACACACAGAGAGGATATTGCAGGAGAATGGTATAGAGTTCCAGTTATGTATTGCTCCATGATGACATAGAGACACTTTTGAACCATATAATCTTACTCTGAAATATTTTGCTTTCTGCTTATAGCACTCTAAGGGAACTGAGGAAGCTGGGCTAAAATAGGAGAACTCAGGGACCAGGCAAAGTATCTGTTAGTTTAAGAAATATATTTAGGAGTTCCCCCTATAGAAAATCAAATTCAAAGGTCAAATGTGTATTCAGGTAATCATATAAGTGATCATGTTCATATTCCATTTAGTTAATATAAGAAATAATTTTTAAGTGTACATTACATTCAAGATTGATATTTCTATAAAGCATATTTATACTGGAATCAAAATTGACAAATGAACCCCCCAATAAGCAATTAGAAATTTGTTGCAAATAGTTGTATCTAACCTTAATTCTCTGAGGCAATTTTATAGGTAAGATAGAACACTCTTATTTGCAATTACTTGAGCTCGACTTAGGATTTTATTTGGGAATGGGAAGGAAAAGAGTGGTTGGTTTATGTCATCTAGAAGGAACACCTTCCTAACAGGTGTGCTTCTTACACCCTTGTTGGGAATAAAGCAAGTAAATTATTCAGGCTCATATTTTTCTCATTGCGCAATGAGACGCTCACACATGCACAGAGAACATGTACTAACTATAATAGTTGTGAGGTCCTGTTTGCTTACAAACGTGTTCCTATGTGTTTCTGTTTGCATTCCACTCCAAATTGCTCAGACTTTAATTAAAATCCCATAATGTAAACTATATATATATATATATATATATATATATATATATATATATACATATATATATATATATAAGAAATTGTCCTTGAGTTATTAAGATGCAGGGGGATAAAAGTAAAAAGAAAAATGGTCCTTTATAATCTTCTTAAAATCATATAGATCTTACAGCTGTTGTCAAACTGCTGTAATCTTTAAAAGCAAATGATATAAAAGGCTTATTGGATGCAAAAACATCCATGGATTATCTATGTGTTATATGATAACAAAACTCAATATTGTACCCCAGATGGCTTTCACCTCTTTTCTTCTTCCACTGCAAGATTGTATCATTTGGGTGAATTTCATTTCCATGTCAATTTGGGGGTAATAATAATAATAATAAACCACCTCCCTTTGTGAATTAATATAAATGGAAATAACAGAAACTCCAGTTTGGGATGACATGATTTATGTGTGTGATTCTTTAATATCCAGTCAATTTGAATAGTGATGTTTTTATATTCACAGTCAGTTGAAGATGCCAATAACAGCGGCATGAATCTATTGGACCAGTCTGTCATTAAAAAAGGTATGGATTATCTCCCCAAAGCAGACCAACTTTTATTGTGTATTAATGACTTTATAATATGTTATCACTTTGAGAAAATTCTTTTATCCTATGAGACATAAATCTATGTCCACAATGATATGCCCCTAGTGATTGACTTGACTGACTGTGTGGAATTGGAAGTTAGGTTGGAAGGGGGAGAAGTTTGAAGGGAGGGAAGGAAGAGAAAGAGAGGGGGAAGGAAGAGATACTGTTGCCATTTTCCTGGTCATATAGTCATCTAAAGAGAAAAAAGGACCTTAAATGTGTTCTTGCAATTGAGCTCACGATCAGGATTGTGACTAGCTAGGAAATCCTTATTTGAAAAATATGCAATAATTGGAGTTTGCAGAGACAATGCCATAGTAGTTTATTTTCTTTTTTTTTACTCTTTTGTAATTCTTGATTTCAACTTAGAATTTTAGGAAGGTGAAGATTCCATTATGGGTTATGATTTTCTTATTGTGCCAAATGTATTTGCTAAACACACATATCCCAAGAAACAGTCAGTGCACATTTTAAAATCTTTATACATACATATGCATACATGATTTAATGTGACTGCAGAATCACCCCATACTGTTAAGGGGCATGTGATATTAACAAATGTTTGCAGTCTCTCTTACAGCTGTAAGCAAAATAATTAACTAATTAAACTAATTAAATGTAATTACAATAACTCATTTCGGGCGTATTGCAGCTGCTTTTCTCTCTCTCTCTCTCTCTCTCTCTCTCTCTCTCTCTCTCTCTCTCTCCCCCTCCCCCCCCCCCCCCCCCCCCCCCCCCCCTCTCTTTATCTCTGACAGGCACTGGGAGAATGCATGCTGCAGAAATATTCTAATGCCACTCACACACCACAAATTTAGACACCCAAATGTGTAAACAATGAGATCTTTAATTATCAAAAGGACTGTTATTCTAGGATACAGTGTTAAATACTGTAGGATGTTCTTTAGCAGTGCCTGGAGAATGTCTATACTTATGCTTAATGTCAACAATGCCTGGTCTCAATAGTTTAGTATTCATTTGATCCAAATGAAATTCACAGAGTCTTTACAAGAAAGGATTCTCTGGAAAGCTATATAATGTTCCAAAAGGCCAGAACATTGAAAGGGTTGTGGAATACAGATTCAAGATGGGGTGATGTATTCCAAATTTTCTTTTTCTTTTAGCATGGTAGAGATAACGTATCTCCTAGCTCTGGGGAAAAACAACTGCTCTAGAATGAAATGAGGAAATGTTGGAATGAGGGCATATTGGCATTTGGTTTTAGAATCTTGATGTTGAGTATCAGAATTGGGTAGAAAACTGTTTATGTGAAGTGCTGGTTAAATTTTGCTTCTTGCCCCCATTTAGTTACTTGGGTTTTCTTTTGGCTGACTTGCTTTTAAATCTACATGTTTTTCAGGCTGAATGTTTTGACTTGGGATGCTTCAGTTTTTGTAAAGCATACCTTCTTCTTTGACAGCAAATCTACATCATTGTCTCTTGGGTTTTCCTTTTGGTTAATTGCTTAGTGATTTGTGGAGGGAGTTTTCCTTGTTTTAAACCCATATCTGTGGTAGTAAGGGTAAAATTTTTCCCATAGACTTGCTTTTGTTTGATTTGGGCTAGGGTGTGGTGTGTGTGTATGTGTGTGTGTGTGTGTGTGTGTGTGTGTGTGTGTGTGTGTGTGTATAAAGAAAGAACACTTTCTATGTATTTTGGCTACAGGCACGGTTGGCATTACTCTAGCATAGTTACAGCATGTGGAATCTACGAAGGGCATATAAAACATGAATAATAAGAAGTGGTAATAATATGCAGTCTGAAAATATTTAGAATTAAAGTTTGTAACTGAATGTAGCAGAAGCTATATATCATGACATATTGTGTTTTCATCTATATGTATGTATACATTAATAAAGTATGTGTGTAAATATGAATGTCTTAATGAATAAGGGAGAATTAAGTATATCTTTTAAAATATTGCTTTAAAGTTGCTGGCTCTTTTAAACTGGCACAACTTTTATACTAAAAAGTTTTGTGCTTAACTTTCTGACACAAAACAAAACAATCATATGTCATTATATTATGTTCCAAAACTTAAATTTTAAATTTATTTGTGTAAAAATGCACACAAATTGCTGTCAGTTTTATTGTTCACTTTATTTAACAAATACTGTGTCATACTAAGTGCAGAGAAGATCCCAAGAAGAAAAGCTAAGGACTTTTTTTATCTTAAATTCACAGTAAAAGAATTAAACAACCACTTAACAATCAGTTTAAGATTTTATTACTCTTCAGTCCATTCTTCCTTTCTTCTTTCCCACATCTCTGACTATTCACATCATAACCTTTAACAGGAATGTGTCCACCAGGTTAATTGTGCAATACAGAGGGTGAGAAAGGTGGGTTTCTGAATTGGGTAGATTAAATTACGATAATTGGCAGGGGACAGAGTTGTTTGGTGCATATTCTAATATACTTTTGGAGGTTTCTGTGAATAGTTTGGTTCAAGAAACAGAAGGTAAAGAGCTAATCCAAGACTGAGTATCTTCTAGGATTCTATGTTCTAGAAATCACAGGAGATTGTACCCTAATGAACCTGGGTATTTTACACACATTCTTTCTTCCTAGAATAATGGTAATTTAAAAAAAAAAAAAGCTTTTGGGGGAAAATTAACCTATTCAATCTATCATTTCTGTTGATGTCCTACCGTAGATTCTAGGCTTGTTCTCTTGTTATGTTTGCTATCTGGGCTTAGTTGACATTTCTGAAGTAATTTAGTTAAGAGGAAATGAGTTGTTCCCAGTAGAGAGAGCAAACGAGTGGAGTGAAGGTAGCCAGCGTGATAAATGGCTCTTTCATTTGAAGATCTCCAGAGCTCGTTTAAGGCTAATTTTCTGTATTAGCCCCCTTTGAGCTATTAATGCAATAGGCAGGGACCGTGGCCCCTCATCTCTGAGCTGCCCCATTAGAGCTAACATTAAGCTGCCAAGTCTGAACTACATTGTGGGGTGGGGGTGGGGGGGCGATAATGAAAGGTGCTTTTTAAACTCTCCTAATCTAAACTGGCAGAGGGTGGTTAATACGATTTGAAGGGGGCTGGTCAATGAGCAATCAATAAAGTAATAATGAGAAGGATGCGGTACATTAACAGTCTAAAAATCCAACGAGACATTAAAAAATCATTCTTAACTCTTAGTTCCATTAAGATCAGGAAGGTGGGGGGAGCCTTGCTTATGGAAATAATCACCATTATCATAACACGTTCCCCAAAAACTCAACTCTCCTTTCAAAATATTATCCGCATTAAGAAACCAAAAGACAATTTGTTTGACACCCCAGAGCACAGAAACGTGTCATTTGACACCCTGGAAATTCTGACGTGGTTTAAGTCCAAAGTTCATATATTGTTGCAGTGGATAGTCACCTATCCGTTTCGGTTTTTGTTTTCTTGGTTTCTTTTCAACTTTTCTCTTTATTTTTCTCGATGAACAGTATTCACAATTCCTCCCCCCCCCCCCAGCATAAAATTATTGTATATTTTTCTTTAGCAGAAAAAAAAGGTGTGGTAGAAACGCATTGAATTGGGTTTATAACGATGAAAATCTACATTCCGATTCTGCCCCTTCCTCTGACTAGTTGTGTGACCTTGCACAAGTCACTTAACACTCTCTGAAGTTATATTTCTTCTAGAGTAAGGAATCAAGTTTCGTTTTCCTTGCTTGCCTCACAGGGTTCTGTGGTAGACAGCAAACGAGGCTTGGTGTGAAAGTGATTTGCAAAATGTTAAGCGCTAAAGAAGCCTAAGGTATTTTTGCATAATTATGGGAAAATGTTTTATTTTACTTGAAGGTGAAAGCACCAGGAGAAAGTCGATGCTTTTGCAAGTGTCCGTCCAATCACTTCGAAAGATACCACACACATCCCAACCCCTAGGTTTTTTTTTTTTTCCCATCGCTAAAATGGACCACAATAACCACATTCGAAGTGCAAAAAAAGATCTTATTACAGCCAGCCAAGTAATAAAATCACAGATAGCTGCAGTATGAGACGAAACTTTTGTATCAGGTTTCCTTCTTGGGAGCTGATTTTCTCCCGAAAGTAAGCTGTCCCCTTTGGGCAAAGATCCTCTCAAGTACCATCGAAGCAGAATACAATTTTGTCCTAGGGTGGAATAGAAAGTGGTGCCGGTGTAGGGAAAGGAGGGAACTAGGATCTGAGGAACCATTTCCGAGAGGGGCTGACTCTTTGGAAGACTTCCAAAGAGCCATGTCCACTTGATTTTTTTAATAGCGAAGACTTCTTTCAGGTAACTTTTGTCTTGCCAGGGGGCCTTACAATATTCCGTTCTAATACACCTTACTCGCCCCATGTCCAGTATTAAATTAATACAAGGAACAATTAGAATGAGTTCAGACTTCTCAGTCAGCCAGAGGAACCCAAAGTAGAGATTCCAATCAATCAGCAAACATTTATTAAGCGATCACTATGTGCTAGGCACTGAGCTAAGTGTGTGAAAAGTAACAGTCACAATATTAACACTATTTTAGGTAGTTCATTAAAGTTATATTTTCCTTTGATTCATCCCCCCTTCCTCTTAAATGAAGCTTTGGTTACTGTAATGAAATATTGATTGTTTAATGAACGTTTATCCCCACCTCCCTCTTATGTGGAAATAAAGGGTTAGATTAAAAGAGTTTTTGTACTTTCTTAATCTTGAAGTTGCCTGTGCAATCTAGTAAAGAACTAGGGGCGGGATTGGTGGTGGGGGTGGGGCGGGGGAACCACTCAGCTTTAATGTATGCACAGAAAATTGTAAACATGTAAAGAACTGAAAGCTTCACGCTGAGTTTTGCTATGCTCCATTTCTTTACCATTTCCTGCTGTCGTTTTAAACCTATCTCACTCATCTAGAGATTCGTGCGCTAGAACAGTATGCTCATAATTACTAACAAATCAACCGGGCACTGTTGCTCTGTCGGTTTATTGATAAGCTGTGGGGAAACGGAAGGAAAAAGAAAAGAGTATAAAATATTAGGTTAATCAGGCTCCAGCAAAGTGGGCTGGGGTGTAGACAGGTGATAATGGAGCAGAGAATTTGGAATGGGAAAGAATGCTCTAGGGAAATAGGAGAGAAATCATATTCAATAGAAAGGGTTAAAATCGGAAAAGAAGTCTGGGGCTATGTGTGAGGGCTGGGAAAATTATTTTGACACTTGAAACAAATTCGAAATCAGAAGCAGAACAAAAAAAAATACACAAAATAATATAGGTAGGTACATACATGCATTCATGTTTCTTCGTAAATGAAGCCACTCCATTCATTAGGCACTTTTGATGGCTGATTAAATCAGTAGTATTTAAATGCTAATATATATGCATAGATGCACACATACCTTCTTGTGCACACGTGGGAGGTAGTGAAATATATTCCCCAAAGGAACTGGCTCTTGTCAGGTAAATCAGGTAATTAACAATAGCTAAATTAGAGGGAAGGTTATAAATGTCTCTAGAGCTATGGTTTTTCAAGAGACTGTGTCTCTGGAACTTCCCAAATGTAATAATATCATATATCTCAGGGGATTTTAAGATATCCCAATGGATTTTATTTCATGGCCTGTGGAAAGCAAGACATGAACTTGGCGTGGGGGGAGAAATCCCATAACAGAGGAGGTTGGCTATTAAAAACCCAGATTTCTCCTATGTTATTTCAATTGAAGATGATGGGAGATTACATTGGGCAAAAAATAAGATTTTGTTCAACTTATTTGTTACATCATGTTAAATTTGGAGGTTTGAAAAGTTCTATTTAAAAATTCCAAAAATATTGAGTGTGCCAAAGAGCAGAGAAAAGGATGCTGGTAAATTGTAAGGTTGAATATTTCTTCCAGGCTTATCTAATGCACTTTTCAAGTGTTCTAGAGCACTTGTTTATGTTGCCTTGGGGAATTCACAGGCCATGCATCTCTCTGATGTATCCAAATAGGTGCTGCTGTCCAAATAAAAGTATATTAAAGTTGGTTGGGTGGAGGAATAGAAAGACAGGCCATGCCTAACACAGTCTTTAGATAAACAGATTGACTTTAACTTGGGTCACTTTAAATTTCAAATTTCATTTTCAACCCCTAGAGTGTTTTCATTGGGCTATTCTCAGATGAAAATATTCACTGCTGAGAGAAAGGTGAGGGACCCTGGAGTGAAGACAGCCTTTCAGAATACACTTAGAAAGTCAAACATTGGTGAATCGTATCTACTCTCCATCTTTTTTCTTTTATTGCTCTCTTTCAAACAATCAGTTGGGATGGAGTATTCTGTGCTCTGGACTAATTTTAGTGGAGAGAGAGATGGGAGTAGAGAAGAGAAAGGAGAAAAACCTACCTTAAAACATACAATAGACTTAGAGCCCTGAAAAGTCTGTGTGACTCTTAGGTCTAGTTTTTGACTTGAAAAGCCTATCATAGTTGGTGTAGACTTTCTAGAGCAGAAGCTATATAGATTTGCATGGAGCAATATATTTGTAATTTTGGGATGTCTTTTAAGGGGACTCTAGGTTGTCACAAGGTTCTGATTGTGAAGTTCTGTGGTAGTGAGCAACAAGCTATAACAATGGTGAAGTTCTTCTGTACCTAGTCTGTGAAACTGAAATTATGAAACTTTCAGATGGCATAACATACTAGGATTCTCAGATCCAGGTGGCATAAAGAGATTGACTACATGGATGGGGTGAGGTTAGGGTATTCTTCAGGTCCTAAATTTCAGGGAGAGATGAGCCCCTTTCCACCTAGATTGGAATTTGGGGGGTCACCTTAAATTGAGCATTACCTAAAGACATCACCTAAGAGAAGACACCTATCTATTCACCCTAACAGCATATAAAGAGGGATGGAGACCAGCCAATATAAATTTCTGGGAGCAGGAAGTCTGATTATGTTGCTTGCTTAATAATTACAACATAAAGTTCTTCTTACCTTACCTTCCTTTCCCTTCCTTGTTATTTCCTACCAATCTTGCACAGAAAACAAGAAAATAAAAATAGGATTAAAAGAAAAATTCAGCCTGGAGAGCTGGAATACATCTTAGTTGCAGTGGCAAATAGCTGTCAATTCCGATTTGTTATCAATTTCTTGCCACGATGAAGCAACCTCAGGAAGGCCACCCCCTAACATCATAAAAAAAAGGAAAGTGATGGGTTGATAGAACACCTGTTGTAAATTCTAACTCCTTGAAAAAATTATGAGGTAGTTATTTAGATTAATTTTTAAACATAATTCATGTCACCAAGGGAACTGTTTTCACTTAGAATTTAAATCCTTTGTATGTGTTTCTAGAACAGTCTTTTTTTACCCATACTTTAAAGAATCTTTAAAGTTCTTTTTATTCAAACCCAAATTCCCAACTAAGCTTTGTAACAAGCGTGCTTGTATTCTGAGTTGATGGGCCCCATAGCCACAGTCCTTTCTGTCTCTATCGTAGCTTAGACTGTAGTAAAGAATAATCAACTTGGCTACAATTCTTTCTAAGAGATTTAGTCCATTCTTTTTATTTCACTCTCATGGAAAGATACCTCCAGTAACTGTTTCCTTAATGAATAAGGTCATAGTGAAGGTGAAATTAGCAGAATCAATACAAAATAATATTTTCATCCAATTGGATTTTGGAGACTTTTCTGTAGAGTGCTGTCTGTCCATTTAATTTTTACCTTTTAGAACTACTGTGCCAAATCAACAAACAAGACTGCACTTTTCTGCTTCCTTCACCTAGTTAGCTAGAGAAAGGTGGGGGAGGGATGTTACCCTGTAACCTGGGCATAGATTTTAATTTCTTGGCTACCTTTATTATGTGCTTTATTATTGTTATTTTTCTTCCCAGTTCCAGTTCCTCCCAAATCTGTCACTTCTCTGATGATGAACAAAGATGGCTTCCTGGGAGGGATGTCGGTTAATACAGGCGAGGTGTTTTGTTCTGTTCCTGGTCGTCTGTCCCTGCTCAGTTCAACCTCAAAGTACAAAGTGACTGTGGGGGAAGTTCAAAGACGTCTCTCCCCTCCTGAATGCCTGAACGCTTCTCTCCTTGGCGGAGTTCTGCGAAGGTAAAACTTCTCAGCAACCAATATGTTCTCCCGACCCACACCTCCCCTTGTGACGTTACCGTACAGAAGAAATTGTTAGAGAGTCTGTTATTTTTGCTTCGGATTGGGGAGTGGGGCATAGGAGGCAAAGACTAAGTGATGTCTTCCGGAAACATGGAAATGAATTGTAGATACCAAGACGTAAATGGTGTATCCAAGGCAAGCACGTGCTCAGGAACCCAAACACACACGCACATGCGCACACGCGCACGCTCACACGGCACAGAACTATGAAATTTTCTCAAATTAAATCAGATCACAGCACTGCAAGGGTGTTCCTTTTTTTTTTTTTTGGTCGTTTTCTGTGTGACTGATTTTTGGTGTCTGTCTTTCTTGTTCTGTCCTCTTTAGCGGTGCCTGTACAGCACCCTAAGAGTTTCTTCCTTTTCACCAATGACTCGTTCGCATAAACTCAATATGTGCTTACACATCCGTTGTTCCTCAACAGTGACAAAAGAGACTTTTTCTCTGGTGGCTTATTTCACAGTCAGATGATCAGAGTTCCCCTTTGATGAAATATTTAATGAAAAAAAGCATTCCAATAACAGTCTTGGGAGTAAAGGAGTCTCTGTCCATTTCTGTTCATAATGAAGAGAGAAGAACTAGGTAGATTTGGTTTCTTAGGGCTCTCAATGCCTAGACCCAGTTACCATGGTCTTCCTATTGGTGAATGCTTTCTTGTCCCTTTTACCCTCAGTCCTCTTTGATTCAAGTATACTGGTAATATGGCGATATCCCCCCAACTGAGTTTAGGAATTCCTTTAAAAGTTTTACTTTCTCAATCCGTCATCCACCCAACCAACACATGTACATACTTGTATAACATGTATGTGTATAGATAGATATAATGATAAGCCTGCCATTTACTCACTTCATTCCCTAGTAAAACTGCCCCTTCTCCTTTTCCTTGATTTTGTCACCTGTTAATACAGTGAATTCTCTACCTTATCTGGACGGTGTATCTCCCTTGCTTCCTTCACAGGGCAATGGGACTTTATAAGGAAAGAGAATGGACAGGTAGGTTGTAAAGGCTCGGGAGCTCTTCACAAATACTTATTTGTGTATTTCCTGATTCAGCGACTTGTCTAAAAGAAAATAACTCTCTCTGTGTGTGCGTGTGCAAGTTTTACCTTCTCTGGACTTATATTAGTACCTACACAGTAATGATTCCCATCTGGTATCATTTGTTCTCCGGAGATAAAAGAAAACTACTCAATTTTTAAAATGTCCTGTATTGCAGAAATTAAGCAAACCTCAGCAAACTATCAGCAAACAACCAAAAGGAAAGGGGGGAAAATGTGCTAACCTCAAGTTAAAACCTCTTCAAGCTCCAGTGGTCTTTAGATTGCTAAGTCTAAACTTTGTTTCAGGAACACTCTGAGGTTAATCAGAATGTTAATTCTTGCAATTTCAGAGCCAAATCGAAAAATGGGGGGAGATCTTTGCGAGAAAGGCTAGAAAAAATCGGTTTGAATTTACCCGCGGGCAGGCGCAAAGCCGCAAATGTCACTTTACTCACCTCCCTGGTGGAAGGTAAGCAGAGAATTGCAGTTCATTTTACAGACTGGCTGATCTTAACTATTTTGGTTGTAGGCTGACATTTTACATGTTTCGTGATTAACTGGAAATCATTGCAATTTTTGTGCCTCTATAAGTCAAGCATCAGATTAGATGAGACTGCAAAGATACTTCAATAATGGTGGAGAGCGTGCAGGCAGTATTTCATAGAAGCGACTGAAAGTTAACTCTTCGACTAAAATAATCGGAGAATTTAAATCTGAGACTTCAGAGGTCATCCAGTTCTATCTCCCATCCCAAGAATGAATCTCAATATGTAGCAATATGTAACCTCTATTTGATGTAGTTAGCATGTTGCCTTAGGAACACACCTGAGAATTTTGGGGAAATAAAACAGAACTTATTTTTTACTTATAAAATGGAAAGTTTAAGAATCATCATGTCACTCCTGCTGTCGTTGCCCATGCAGATGACATTGCACATATTTCTGAAATATAACTTAATCAGATTCGTGATTCCTTTTGCATCCGGAAGAAAATACAGAAGGGGTCAATAATACTCTATGAGTAACCATCCTCTGCTTTTTCACTAGCCAGTTATATGCATTCCAATTCACTCCTTAGTTTAGCACAGTCTGCTTGTGTTGTGCAATAAATAAGACTGTCTAACCCAGTGCAAAATCAGTGGAGTAAATATAAAATTCAATCTGTGAACAGAGAAAGGATAGGAAATCCATTCAAATGGTCCTAGCAGGAAGCAGTTGTGGAGTCCATTATATGCTTTGTTATATAGACTTTTCAACTGCAAAATTATCAGCTTGATGGCCTTAAACTTATTCCTTGTGTATTCAGTCTCATTATTTTATAGTCAAATCAATTTGAGGGTATGGATGAATGCAACAAAAATCGATGTTTTTGTTATTATGACATCATATGTGCAATGATTAAGAACTACTCACACAGATGTTGAAAGCAGCTCTGCATTTTAATGTCTCATTGAAAGTGTTACCTGTGCTGAAGGCTGCATCTGGACAATTGCCAGAGTATTTATGAACCTGTCTCAATAATACTATGGATTCTGAATAAGCAAGATATTTCATTCAGGTTCAGGCATGACTTAGTATATCCATTGCTGGAAAGATGGAAGGAAGGAAGGAAGGAAGGAAGGAAGGAAGGAAGGAAGGAAGGAGGGAGGGAGGGAAGGAGGAAAGGAAGGAAGAAAGGAAGGGAGGGAGGGAGGGAGGAAAAAAGGAAGGAAGGGAAAAAGAAGGAAGAGAGGGAGGGAGGAAGGAAGAAAAAAAATCAAGGTTGGCATCAACCTATCATTTAGAAGTGAGGTTCCCAGTGAAGAGGAACCCAAAGTCCGTTTAAATACCACCACTTGGTTAGCAGTTCTCAAGTTGATTAATCTGTTAGTCTATTACGGGAACTCCCTTTAATAGTCCCTTTAAGTGACGTTTAAAAGTAAGTCACTCTCGTTCAAAATAATGTGGTTGTGGAATTATTAGACGTATCTGTTTTGCATGTTCTGAATCTTCCCCCAGAGCACCTGAGGCGGTGCTTTAAGAGTTTTTTTTTTTTTTTTTAAAAGTTTTTTTTTAAAGAACATGGAAAAAAAAAAAAAAAAAAAAAAAAAAAAAAAAAAAAAAAGGAAAGAAAAAAAAGCTAGTGGAATCTCCCCCGAGAGCCTTAGTTTTCTCCAGCTCCCAGTCTTCTGGTGGCAGAAAGTAGGAGTTTGATGACACAAACCTCTGGAGGGTAGAAACCTGAAACCTGACTAGCAGGGGAAGTGACAATTAGAATTAAATTTGGAATAATTATTTCTTTCATGAATGCATGTGTGCATGTATGTATGTATGTATGTATTATCTTTGGCCACCTGGAGTTTTTTCCAGTGTGGTGAGAGAGTGAGAAATGTAGTGACACTTGGATTTTTAAAAGGAGGATTGGTAATGCTTTGGAAACGGGGAGGAAAAGGGTCTGAAGAAACAAGGAAGAGAGTCTTGTTGGGCAATAAATTGCCCAACTTTTAGCTCTTTTTAGCTCTCTCTTAGAAGCAGCTTCGGAATATAACTTGTTACCTTCTTAAGACAAACTTGGGATACCAGGGACCTTGAAACTGACTATTTAGACAAGACCAGGATCAAGTTCAGGCTGAAAAGACGTTCAGAAGCTGGCCTTGATGTGGGGGTGTGGAGCAGAAACATTTCTTTCCCCTTTGCTTTAAGAAGTGCTAGTCTTTCATTCGCCTACCCCGTCCCTACCTCCCCGCCGCTCTCCAAAACCGTAGCTAGCCTCCCCACTCTCCTATGTCCCTACAGAGTGGGGAGGGGAAGTTGCTGATCTCTGCTATCCTCTTGGACACGTTTAGGATCCCATGTTGATCGTGGCTTCTATGTGTTGGTTTTTTTTTTTTTTTTTTTCAGGAGAAGCTGTTCATTTAGCTCGGGATTTTGGGTATATTTGTGAAACTGAATTTCCCGCCAAAGCTGTTTCGGAATATCTAAACAGGCAGCACACCGATCCCAGTGATCTGCACTCCCGAAAGAATATGCTTCTGGCTACAAAGTGAGTGTCACTGTTCCCCAGTCTTCTCTGGTCCCAGCCTTTTTTAGCTGAAGTCATAGGATCTTGGAGGTTCTGCATTTTTGACCCGCTTAATCTTAGAGCAGTCAGTGGAGGAATTTTCTCCCGGAAAGCGATCTCTAGTTCCATCTCTTTGTATGTAGGCCCTGTGCGGCACTACTGTATCGCTGTATCTCTCTGGGATGCCGGTTTGGATGTGGGAAAAAGGTGAAAATGAATAATGGTACCAGCCCCGGGGATCTATTTTTCCTCCCTCCCTCCCTCCCTCCCTCCCTCCCTCCCTCCCTTCCTTCCTTCCTTCCTTCCTTCCTTCCTTCCTTCCTTCCTTCCTTCCTTCCTTC
>NW_027187351.1:2004446-2014521 GCF_028583685.1 Petaurus breviceps papuanus
TTCCTTCCTTCCTTCCTTCCTTCCTTCCTTCCTTCCTTCCTTCCTTCCTTCCTTCCTTCCTTCCCAATCCCTCTCCCTTTTTAATATATATCTCTGGGTTGGATGTATGTGTGAGACTGACTTAGAGAGCCCTGAATTCATCTCCCAAGCATCACTGGAGTTTTAAGAAAAACTGAATATGTGCTTATTTGTATACCTGGTCTTCCTTAGATTTCTATATGTGGATTTCTGTATGCCTTTTTATCTGTGTTTCTCTCTACCTTACACCGTAACATACAAATAAACACATATGGATATATGCCTGATATGTATATGATATACATGTGTATCTATACATACATCCATCTATAATTACCATGTTTCCAACGTTACTGTTTGTCATCTTCCACAGACTTGTAAAATTTACTACAACTCCAGAGGGGAAAATAGTAAATCTATTGCTAAATTTAGGTCTATAGCTCATTTGAACTTTTACAGTGGGTTTTCTATTTATTTGATTTACTCCTGTCTTTGGCTTCTGTGTCATATTGTTTGGTGTTTTATGGTCGGCTTAGGCCTTCAGTGGTGCAGCTCTGCATGTTCTCGCACGTTTATCTTGCAGGCACGGCCCAAACAGCGATCATTTATTTAGTGCTCTAGGACGCGGTTTGCTCCGTTGACAGCGTAATTTAAAGAAATATATGGAAGGCTGAAAAATCATTTGCTCAAATTTGTCCAGATGTTTTCTAGACGTGATTTGAATTTGATTGCCCCTTTCCGCAGGGTCAAAAGATATTAATGTCCCAGAACTTTAATTGCTTACAGACCCTGGTTTGGGCTTTGAAGATTTAAAATGTTTGACTCTGCCATTTGCTCTTCCAAATTCAAAGTTTCCTTTTTGGCACTTTGGTAATGTAAAAGAACTCAAGAAAAGACTGTAACCATTTCCCCCGTCAAAGCTTGTCAGGGATCTCCCACAACTTTGGGTCGGTTTTGCCTCTGAAAGGCCAGTCACCTATGAAATTGTAGATGTCTCCCTCATCCTCTTTACCAAATCGCTCTTCCCCTGTTTCGCTGGGGGAAGGGATTTCTCTTTTTTGGAATGCTAAGACGACGGACCTCTTGAATTTGATGTTTTGTAGGGAAGGAAAAAGGTCCTGGGAGATGAGAAAAGGGGTCAGCATTGAAAAGGGAAATGGATTTTTGTAATGCAGTAAAATTGGTATTGTTAATAGCATCATTTGAAACAGAGTAGGATCCTTTGGCTCTCCCAAAGTTTTTTTTTTTTTTTCAGTCTTTGCCCTGGCAGTCAAGAAAACCAATCCCGAGGGGGCTGCCTTGATTTCTCCTATTATGAAGTATTTATGTGCTAATGATCTTCTTCACCCCTTGGTGGTAGTGGTGAGGGTTATCTTAGATTTAATACTGAGCCTATTTCTTACTCACAGCTATGGGAGAAAGGGTCTCTGAAAATTGGCATAAATGGAAGGAGAAAAGAGAAGAGGGAGAGTGCTAATGTATTTTCCTCTTCTTCAAAGTAAGGGGAAAATGCCCCAAAGGCAAACACTTTTTCCTGGTCAGCCACCCTGAAGGGACAAGTATATAGTAGAGATGTTGTAAAGGCAAAAGCTATATTGCATTTTAGCACCTTTCTGAAATCAGCACTGGGTTTCTGTTTCCTGCCCAATGTAAGTGAAGTGTTGATTTAAGTCTACAAAGTATGCTAAGATTTGAGATTCTGATACAAAAGATACATTTTTCTATCCCACTGCACCCTCAGGATTCTTTACTATCAGGTGGGGTATTCCCCATTGAAATACTTTTAAAAAGAGAAGGCATTTGTTTCTCCTGAAGGGATGGCATCTCTGGAATTCTGTGCCCTTGCCCAACCAATCAAAATAAAGTTAGTTTTTCTTTTGCTTTGTTTTACCTTTAGGGCATAATATAAGATGTACTTCTTTTTTTTTTAGGCTGATATCCTAATGGATATGGAGTGTTGCTTCATTTTTTCCCTGTTATAGAAATTAAAACCATAGCAATCCGTAAATAGTTATGCATACAATAATTCCAAGCTGGATATTTTCTCCTAATAATATATATTTTGAGTGTTATTCTTTTTATATTCACTGTTCCCTGCTTGTTCTCCTAACCATCCATTGTTCAGGTTTTGAACTCTGGTTATAATCCCTTATTTTCCTAGGAACACCCAATTAGTAGTAAACTAGCAACAGTATAAAAGATCTTAAAAAATAGTATCCTCCCCTTTCTCACTTTCTCCAAATAAACTTTTAAAAATGGCATCAGCACTCCCTACTGCTCTCCTGGAATAAACAGTGACTGGCCTGGGGCAAACCAGAACCTTGGCAATAAGTAGAGTTGCAGTGATACCTCAGTCAGACTTGTGAATGAAAGACTAAATGCTTAAGGGTCATTTGCCTTTGCTGGGAAGGTGGTTAGAAAGGGAAGAAAGCTTAGGGAAAGTGACCTTGGAAAGAAAGAAGTCAGGCAAGAACTCAAAGAGGCTATCATTTTCGAGGAACAGTAGGAAAGAAAGTTGGGTTTTGGAAAAAGAACCATGTTGCAACTCAGGTCTTCCACTTAGTTTCTGTATGAACTTGAATTTGTCACTTGACCTTTTTCAGCCTCAGTTTCCTCATCTATAAAATGAAGGACTATTATTAGATGTCCTTAAAGGTTGTTTCTTATTGTAAGTCTGTGTGTGGTACATCAAAAAAAAAAATCTTGAAAATAATCTCAGGGAGGAGCGGCTAGGTGGCGCAGTGAGTAGAGTGCCAGCCCTGGAGTCAGGAGGACCAGAGTTTGGATCTGGCCTCAGACACTAAACACACACACACACACACACACACACACACACCTAGCTGTGTGACTTTGGGCAAGTTACTTAACCCCAATTGCCCTCTAAAAAGCAAAAAAAGAAAATAATCTCAAGGTGATATACAACTGTCGAAGGGTGGAAGCCCATAGAGTCAAGAAACAGAAAACTGAAAACTATAGAGAGAATTCATAGAAGAAAAGTAAAACTTAGAAATGCTCTCTCTTCCAGTTAGGGAATTTTCACCTCTATGCTCTCTCTTTTTCAACCCCAGATGCTTAGTAATAGAAGCAATTGGAAAGAGAAACAATAGAATCACCTCAACTGCCTCTATCATGACTAGAAGTGTGTCTGGGTTTGAGTTTTTCTCTTTTTTTGGTGACCAGGAGGAGGAGGGGAGGAAGATATTGATGGAAAGTATCATTTTTGCTGTTGTTCTTCTTCCTCCCCGTGTAGGCAACTGTGTAAAGAATTTACAGACCTACTCGCCCAGGACAGGACACCTATTGGAAACAGTAGGCCTAGCCCCATTTTGGAACCCGGGATTCAGAGCTGCTTGACCCACTTCAGCCTCATCACCCACGGCTTTGGGGCTCCAGCTATCTGCGCTGCCCTCACAGCACTGCAGAACTACCTGACAGAGGCTCTCAAAGGCATGGACAAGATGTTTTTGAACAACAGCACCACTAACAGGCACACATCTGGGGAAGGACCAGGTAGTAAAACTGGAGACAAGGAGGAAAAACACAGAAAATGAAAATTTTTTTTAAAAAAAAGGAAAAGGGAAAAATCTTTTAAATAAAAAAGAAACATTTTAATTTTAGCTTTAAAATATTGGATTGGCTTTGGAAGAATTATATTAGGTAGAGCACACACAAACAAAAGTTAACAAAAAAGAAAAGGAAAGAAAAATAACTTAAAAAAAATCAGAGGCGCACAACGGAGCAACAATACCGGTTCTCGGTGTCTATTCAAGATACACTTGGAGACAACCTCTCGGATTTTCCACATCGGTTCTTTCGATCTTAGTAATGCTGATAATAAAAAAAAAACCTGATTTTCTTTTCTTTGGAAAAAATAAACATAAGACAAAACGTGAAAAAAAACAGTAACTTATTGGAAGAAAATTGGATAAACATTGGTGGTGTCAGTGCTTTGAAATCTGGTTGGCTGAGACGCACGAACTGTTTTTAGACCATTCTTTCCCTGTCTCCTCCCTCCAAACTTTCCCCCTCCCTCATTCCCAATCCATTCTCTCTTTTTGTCCCTCCCTTCTTCCCTATCTCCATTATGAAAATCTCTCGGGATGAAATGATTGTATCTGGGATTTAGGCACTGTTTAAAACTTTTCATTTTCACCTGACGCTTCGTTTTTAAGTCGCTGGTACCATATTTCCCTCCAATAGCTTTTATGGTTAGGATTAGCGAAGAGTAGGAGGGGAGGTGGAGATTGATGGGACTGGGAAGGGGAAGGCCAACAGCTCTAGAGGAGGTCGCTGCGATCTTTGGCAGGGACTAGGGAGAGAGCCTGGGAATATGGAAAATAAGGACAAATGAGTGTGTTAGTCATCTGCTTCAGCTTCCTCATTTCCTTAAAGAAGTGTTTCTATTCCCCAGCAATGCCAGCGTCTGCAAGGAACCTCTCATTTGTTCTAATATCTGTGTGAGGTACCGGTTTTCAGAATTGTAGTAAAAGAAAACAAAACAAAAACACGAATAAGTTAATTAGTATGTATTCCTCCGGAGGGGTATGTACCATTTCATTCTCTTCTGTTTTCCAAAGCTGTGCCCGCATGGTTTATGAGCTTCTTCAAAGAGGACTTGGGCTTTCTACACAATCTATAAGGTACAGAGACAAGCAAAGTTCTGATACTTTTTTAATCAAAGCCGGTGTTTCAGGATTCTGCAGGTGCACTTCTTTAAAGAAGCTCAAAGGGAATAATTTAGGAAGCACCCGATGTCGAGGTGGAAACAGCTGTCAAAATGGTTGTTGCTAACAGTGACCTGAGCCCTGGGATTCTATGCAGAGCCCAAATTAAAGGGGAGAAAGGGGAGGGTCTACAGGAAATTGGGGAAAGGTGAGAAGGGAAGGGGAACCCAGTATTCTTGGCATATTCTTCCCTCTAGTAGATTCCACTTCTCTAGAGGAAATTATTGAGATGATCTGGGATTCTTGTTTTTCCACGAGAAGCAGCAGGAGGGGGAAAGCAGGCACTAGTGTCTCTGCATTACTTGCTATATTACAGGATGTTTTATGAATGGGGGTCTTTTTTTTTTCCCAGGCATGCACTTGTTTTGGCATATAGATGGTAAAATAATGCAAAGTGAAAGGAGATGCGTTTCAGCTTTGATTTTTGCCGTCTGGATACATTTTGACTATTCCCAGTGGGTAGAGTTTTATGCATTTAAGATCTCTCACTTATGGCAGAACAGCTACTTTCTCTGTCTTATTTCGAGCATTATCTTGAAATAAGATATAGAATGCAGGCACACCCAAAAAGCAGAGTGAAGAAAATGCCCGTGGGGGGTATGTCTCAGAATTCAGTGTAAACACTCACGCACGCACTTTCCTAAGCAAGGCCAAGGAGAACATCCTCGTGCAATTTTATTATTCTATTATGCACCCCCTCCCCATCTTCCCTCTCCACCTTCCAACATCCCTTTAAGATAAAAATCCAGATGTTATTGGCCTTGAGTTTTTGACTTCTGAATATTTACAGTAGACCGCATAAACATTAATGCTGAGTTATTTGCTCAGACACTCCCCCCTCCCCTTTCCGCTACTCTCCCCCACCTCCCGTGCAGAATCCTTCAGCTAGGTGCCTCTCAAGCAGCCAAAGCTGGCATCTCCATAGGACGCAAAATGATTGGCATTTTCATTTCACGGGGGTGCCTGGCATCAAGGACATTTCCTCCTGGTTTTCTCTTAGTCTTTCAGAGCCAAACTTGATGAGTTAGTGGGGGAAAAAAAGCGGAGCTTCGCTGGAGGAGTTCCACTCAATAGTCCCATGACGTTTGTATCTTGAGGAGAATGCCAATGTCCTAGGATGGGCATTATAAAGCATATGGAGCTCCAGTCTTATTATTCCAGGAGCTAAGAAACATCTTTGATCAGGCAGAGACAGCAAACTAAAGCAGATGTGTTCTGATTACTCTTAGCCCGGATAAACTGCACTCAAAAACCATCATCTCCTTTCCTTGCAGGACAACCTGTCCCACGTGCGTGACGTGAGGGAAACGTAATGGACACGCATTGCACTTACTGTCCAGTACTGCCCTTTGAAAGCGTGTCTCCGATTCTGGCCGGGTTCTGTTGAGGAAATAGAATCAGGTCGAGCTCGCCCTCCCCACCCTCAGACTCACCCCAAGGGCTAAACCGGACTGAAAACCCAAATCTCTCTCAACTAGGTAAAAGGCCGAAAAGCACGACAGGTTATCAAGGGGAGTAGGGCTCCTGGGTCCTTTTGAGTCCCGTTTGGACAAGATGTCCACATTTGGAGCATCCTCCTTGAGCTCTAGTTTGGCTATATTAAGTAATTTATTTATCCCTCTTAGATCACGTCTCTCCATTCCGCTACTTCTCCCCCCACCCCCCCCAAAAAAAACCCAATTTTAAAAAAAAAGATCAGCTAGCTCTTATGTCAAAGCAGATAAATCATTCTCTGGGTATTTAAAAGAATGTGTCATATATGAAAACCCACTCTACGGCCCATCGCTGTAATATTTGAGAGTCCCCCCCTCCCACCTCCAATCATTTCCTTCAACTTCTGACAAGCTCCAGGAGGTTTCTTCCGCCACTCCTCTCCAAGGAAACCACCTCCATCAGCACCCCTTTGCACTTAAACACACTTCTTGCTGGCCAGGCAGCTCTGACGTTTATCTGATAATTGAGTTATTAAAAGATTTGGTTTCCGTGGGCCCATAAATCAATAAACAGTAGGATTAACGCGAAAGTTTGACTTTTAACTCAGGGGAAACGTTTAAGGCAAGCCCCTTTTAGCCTTGTTTTCAAACCAAACAGGTGTGTCGCGGTAGTTTTTTTTTTTTTTCTCCTTTTCTTTCTTCTCCTTTCTCTTTTTAAACACAATCACTCAGCATGGGCACCTTCTTCAATTATTTCCTTTGGTTTTCTCGTCTTCCACCCCCACACCATCCAAAACCGAAGCTGGAAAAAGACTAGGGGCACCAAAGTCACAAAACTTGCCTCGGAAAGTTCTTTGGAAGGGACTAAAGTTAGTATACTTGGGTTCTATCCGATATTCATGAAACAAGTCTTTATGGAAGGCCTATTATAGACGTACCAGGGACTATGCTCCCGCTCCTGATCAATGACTTCAACGCCAGATTGTTACTTCTAAAAAGTATCATCCTTCTTGTAAGACTCCTAAACCTTTTCCTTTTACTGTCTCCTTCCCTCCCTATTTGGCATCACCCCACTCCCCAACCTTCCAGCTCAACACCTCTGCCAGGGTAAACCTTTTTTTTTCCCTTTCTGGTCTCCAGCTCCCCAATTTCCTTGCATCCACGGAAAGAATCTATGTAGCATTTTGAACACCTTGCTTTATTTATTTGTTTTTCTTAAGAAACAGATTTGTCTCCACTAGTTAGATAACATCCTCTACAGCCTTGGTGGAACGAAAAAGGAAAGTCCGAATTTACTTAGGGACTGTTGACTCCCTTTACCGAAGTCTCAAAGCATAAGGGCAGTTCGTTCTTAACCATAAAGATATATTCTTTTTTTTTAATTTTTTTTGGTGAATATCATCACATCAGATACTTTGTAAATTTTAATGTATTATGTGAAAAGAAAATATACTAAAACAAAATCTGACGTTCCTCCAGAGCCTAAATAACGTTTTCCCTCGTGTGCCAATGTATGCTAAACTATCTGAAAATAAACAAAAAATACAAAAATAATAAAATTCTTTTAAAAAAGGGTGAAGTGAATACCATCCATCTTTATATGCCAAAATATACTCCTTTCTTGGATTTGTCTTATTCACTAAGAATCTGACCATACTCGAGAAATCAGTTTACTGACTCTTCATGAGAAGAAATCTAGAAGGGTAACGATGTTAAGTTTGTATATATTTATTTATGCTTAATTTAATGGGAATGTGTAAATATGGCGAGCAAGTAGTTTGGGATTATTTATCTGTGAATCTATACCTCTGTGAATGGGTGGAAAAAAACCGCTTGACTCTAGATAGTATCCTATCTGAATTTTTCTGTTCTTTATAGACAAGCTGTTACGGTAATGGGTAGAAATTGGTTTATTGTCCAGTGTTGATCTGATTTACATAAATAAAAAAAGATTGTTGTGTTTTGGTTGTGTTTTATCTTCAGTTTCTTGAATGTGGGTACTGCTTCGTTCTGCAGACAAAGTATAGCTAAGAAGTTTTGCTGTTTCTTTTCCCTCCTATCCTATGGGGATTGGAAAAACACAGGAAATACTTTCGTTACAAAAGAAATACAATAAATATTGCTTCTCAGAAATACTGGCACTTTTTGTCTGACTAGGAAGTGTTAATAATTTTTTATTCCAAATTGATACCCTTCTCTCCTATTTCTAAGCAGATTTACAATAAAATTCATATTAACTATATCCTTTGGTTTATTTTTGCCTTTTGAAGAATGAGGTGTCAAATCCTTTCCCCATGTCGCCATTAAAAAGTGGGATCCTTTCTCTAAATAAAGCTCAGTGTAACACCCCTAGGGGCCGGACCTTTGGGTTACTTTTTTTCTGAATGGAAGTGGATTTGTTTTCGAGCCTTTCAGCGGTTGATTGGGAGCGGAGGAGAGAGGGTGGGAAATGGAGCAGGAGCGGGGGAGGATTGGGATGCGATTTGTGGCCTTGGAACTGAACCAAGTTAATTGGCCCATTCGGGATAGAAACCACGACCTTGGTCTCAGGAAGCAGCCCCACGGTCCCGAACCAGCTAAATAAAGACTCTGAACTGAAGATGAAAAGGATTATGCTAGGCTGGAGAAAAGGAATCCATGTTTTGGAAAGACAAGTGCCATGTACCCAAGGCTTTCGACATATATCAAATACCTTTGGCGCCCCTTTTTCCTACAGTTAGTAGGCAAGCCTGTTTATTCAATAGCTCTTTATTAAATGACTACTATGTGAAATGGATTCATAATCAATCTCTAACCAGGAAGATTGGGTACCTTCCTCTGTGCCAGGGAAGCATTAAGAAAAGAGTATCTTCAGATGGGAGTCCAAGTTGCTATATAACTTCGTTTCTGAAGGTGGAGGCAAGGGAGGACAGCTACAGCCTCATAGAATTGTGTAGAATCATGGAAAGATTAATGAACAAGAGTCCCCTCTTTTTTTTCTTCCAAAATGATTGTAAGGTCTTCTCGCTAATTATTTACACAGTATGATTATCTGTCTTGTGTCATTATATTAACCAGGAAAAAATCTGAGAAGGAGGAAGTAAAGAAGGAAGGAAGAAAAATGGGTGGAACAAAGGAAAGATAGGAAGGAAGCAAGAAAGGGAGAGAGGAAGGAAGTAAAGAAGGGAGGGAGAGAAGGAGGAAGAAAGGAAAAAGAGAGGGAGAAAAGAGGCAGGAAACATGGAAGGAAGAAAAGGAAAGAAGGAGAGAACTAAATTGGAAGAGAAAAAGAAGAACGAAAAGTAAAGAAAAGGAATAAGGGGAGAAAAGGTTAGCAGAAGGGATGGAGAAAAAAACAAGAAAGGAAAGAAGGCGAAGAGGGGAAGGAGGAGAGGAGTGAAGGAAGAAAGGAATAAGGAAAGTGGAGAGAAAGAAATGGAGGAAGAAAGGAGAGAAGAAGAAAGGAAATAAGGAATCAGGGAAAGAAGGAGATAGGCAGGCAGGCAAGAAAACCAAGGAATATGGGGATTGAGAAGGTTGTAATTAAGGTGTGCAGAAAGCAAATGATTATTTGTCTCAGGTTCAGGTGAATGGATGAATAATATTTAGTTTCATTTTCATTTGCCTTGGTAAACAGTGTGCCACAGTAGGAAGACAAAGTAATGACTACATTATGTTTGCTCAGTTTTTTCCCCCATCCATCTATTCATTCATTCATTCAACTATCCAACAAACGTTTATTGTAAGTACCTACTATTAGGAGCTGGCTGTGATTGGTGCTCTGGGGATAAGGAGAAGAATCAAACACGTTTTTGCCCTCAAGGAGTTTATAGTCTAGCAGGGATGATAAGAAGATAGAGGGAGAGGAAGATATATATATATATATATATATATATATATATATATATATATATATATATA
>NW_027187351.1:2014531-2104268 GCF_028583685.1 Petaurus breviceps papuanus
AGAGAGAGAGAGAGAGAGAGAGAGAGAGAGAGAGAGAGAGAGAGAGAGAGAGAGAGAGAGAAGGAGGGAGAGAGACTATAATATAAAATAGGATCTGAATTGGATTAATCAGTCTTCAGGGACGACTCCGGCAACCTATTAGCCAGTAGACAAGTCTTCAGATATCCCAGACCTAGTGAGCTTGATGACAAAGGGAAGCTATTCAATACTTCCTGAGTCTGAAGAATCAGTCTTGTTAGGAAACCCGGAGGCAGCAAAGAGATGGAGAACAACATCTGGAAGAGAATAAGGCAAAGAGGATGAAGACAAGGAGAGAGCATAGGAGAGGAAGGAAGAGAAAGAGGAACATGTGAAGACGGGTGTAAGGGAGAACCTGGTGGATAACTCTCCAAACTAACCAGGAATGAGGAAGCTTCATGAACTAATAGCCACTCTCTTGGAGATCCGAATCATTGGGTTGTGATTTGATCTCTGCTCTCCTGGGTCTATTGATATACCCTGGAGGTGGAAGCAGAGGAGAGTGGGCTCTGCAGCATAGTTAGGGATTAATGAAACAGCTAGGTGGGGAACATTGATGGTGATGATGAATGGACTTTCAGCCTCAAAGTGACTGGCCTCTTTTGGCCTGACTCAGCTAATACTATCCTTACCCAGCTACCGCCAGACCTTCTCCTTGCCTGCTCTGTCCTCCCGCGGCGAAGAAAAACCTTTCTCAACCGCTCAGTCCAAGTTTCAATACTCTCACACTCCATCCACCCCTATTTCCCCAAACTCAGGTAGGTCTCGACCAGAACACCAGGTGCAAATACTATGCCCCGATTAAGAGAGCTTGAACTTCTTGTGCCAAGAAGCGCTTGCCTGAAAACGTTAAGGGAAGGGTAGTACTGAAAAGGAATCATGAATGAATAGATAAACGGAATTCTTTTACGAATTTGAAAATCAATGGGAGTGATTCACGGCCTTTAGCTGAAGAGATTCGAGACCTCCCTCAAGCTCCCTGAGGCATCTACGCTCCTCGTGCCTAGGGAAGAACCGGTATCTTCTCCCTCCTGGACGCCGGCCCACCTTCCCAGTTCGCTCACGAAGGCTTCGAGGGCGGATAGCCTGTCATGTTTCAACCGGTGAAATTAAACGCGCCGTTCCCAAGTCCATTAATTTTAGTTTCTCATTAATCTATTTATAAGTGAGCCCGCACTGGCTCTATAAATACGGTCCTATAAAATGCACCTCCCGCCCATAAATCTTCCCAGTTGTTTATTTACATGGAGGCCCCACACTTCCTAACGATCTCCGGGTAAACTTCATTAAGGCCCTGCCGCCTGGGTCCAGGCACGAACGTTCACTGCTGTCTCCCCCACCGTGGTGCTAGGCTATCTGGGAAGGGATGGAAATAGGGAGGGGTCGAGGACCACCGCTCATATTTTCTTCTTCACTTTGTTTCCACGTTTCTGTCCCAAATTCAGCTCTTCCTATTTTTCCATCACAAACTTCACATTGATTTATATCGTCATAAACAGCCTTCTCCTGGCCGCGGGCTTTCTCATGGCTTGGGGTGAGCTCCCTCGTTTGCTGGCGTGGCAGCCGCTGCTTCTGTACTAGGGCTCATAAATAACCGCCCCAGCTGCCCTCTGATTAGGTAAGTCAAATATATTCTTGAGCCCCATTTATTCGTTCTCTGCTTCTTGTTGCTGGTTGAGGTCTGTCCATCTCGCTGTAAGGTGCCCCACACTTCTCTAAGGGTACATATTGACATAATTCTACATTGACCCTATTGGATCTCAGGTCTGTTTTCTCCCCCATTCTCCTGCCATTCGCGTGCGCCCGACTCGGGTCCAAGAGAGCTTAGCAGACGCACACTGGCACAAGCGCACCTCCCTAGGAGTGCGAATTGTCCGCAAGAACGTGCACGCGCGTGCGTACCCACGTACATGTACGCCGCACAACCCAACAGAGGGGACCGTTCGGGAGTATTGCATAGGCTCCTGTGCAATCTGTCTCGCAACCTCCTGGAGCCCCTCGATGCTTGAACCTGCCTGTGGAAAACTCGTTTTTGCAGGGGCCCAGGAGCTGTATTTTAACCAGTTAAGTTCAGCACCTTTCACACAGTCGCCCCCAGTTGCGCAAGGCAAGCAGCGCGTCCCTGTGAAATAGTTTGCAGCCCTAATCATTGGTACTCTGCTAAATTGGTCTGGGATTGACCCCAAGCTAGAAGTGACCTGGGTAAGATAACAATCACACCTGCCTCAGAGAGAAGCATGGGTCTTTTCAACATGAGAAGAGGGACTGTTGCAAAGTCAAGCATAGTCACGCTGAAAAATTTAGGAGAGCCTTGGTGGCACGGGCAACTCTGGCAATTATCTGTGGCTCAAGTAGTTAACATGTCCAGAGCCCATCCCCGAAGATACTTGCAAACGTTCTAAGGACATTGCTGTCAGTTGTCATTAACAAGCTTCTTTGCTTACCAGGGAGCCTGGTAGGGATCTGAGATGCAGTTAACGCCAAGTGCACTTTGGTAGGCTAAATTTGTTCTGTTAAATGTCACAGGAAAATGTCATGGGCGTTAGGGGTGTTTCAGGAACGGTCAGACTGGAGTTTGATAATGGGCTATAGAGTATGAGGAGCTGGGAAGGGATGGAAAGAGGGCTTACTCTTTAGTGCATCCCAGAGGTTAAGTAGCACCAGAAGAGCTGACCCAAATCCAATAGGGGTCTCCCTCTGGAAGCTTACACACACATTCATCTAAGACCAGAATAACACAGCGACAGACATCTGAAGTGCAGTTACAGCTGATACAGCCACTCAGCTTGGAAGGTCTTCAAAGAAGCTGGTGATGACTTGTGAGGATCTCTTACTGTGAAGCCTGGTCAGAGAGGGGTAAGGAGAAAAGTCTGTCCTCTGGAATTGTAAAGTTCAGAGAACTTTTCAAAATAGTCTCAATGTCAAGTTCTTACCAAGAAGATACTTACTAAAGCTTACAGACCCAGAAAAAATGCATCAATGTGAATCAGGGTAAGAAACAGAGGTAGTAATACTTCTAAGAAACTCTTTAGATAAAAACACACACATACACAGGCCCTCTCAGCCATTCACCCTATTCTTTCCCCTACCCCCCTACTGGACTTCCTAGATTACTTTAAAATGTAATAATAAACCAGAGAGCAGGATTTCCCAAAGAATTGTTCTGATTCTTCATTACAGGGTGACTTCTGGTAGAGCATCAATCAGTTTGGTCAGGTCTTTGCCAGCTGGAAAGACTGAGAACAGGCCAGGTAATATCCAAGAACTAAGTCAAGTTTAAGAGGACCTCCTCACCCCCTGTAAGATGACCATTAGAAGATGATTTTCTGTTTGTTTCTTCACATCAGTTTATTAAGAATCATCTATTAATGTGTGGAGGATCCATGCTTTGCCAAAGATTAGGAGGTATTCCTGCCAACAATAGCAAGATATATAGATTACACTCGGTCACTTCCCCACCTCCACCCCAGGGCATTAAATCTAGTCACCTCTGCTGAGATGAGTCTCTAGGTAAACCAGCCTTTCAGATAAGAGTTAAGATCAACTGACCTTCTACACCTGCTTTAGTAGAGTGAATAAACAATTTGGCCTAGGTATATGTGGAAAATGAAACACATGGGGCCAGATTTCCATATCTGTAAATGACACACTCATTTTACAGATGAAAAAAAACTGAGACCCAGAGAAGGTAAATGACTTGTACAAGGTCACCCAGATAGTAGGTATTAGAGACTGAATTTGAACCCAAGTCCTTGGACTGAAAATCCAGGGCTTTTTTTTATGCCACTGTTGCAGAGAATCATTAATCTTGTGAATTCAGATCTTCTCTTTATCTGTTGAGGTCCTTCATATGAGGAAAAGGAAAGAACTTGAATTCTTTTCATTGGACTACTTCATAGCATTTGATGAAATATTTCTAAACACAAAGAGCTCTGAGATTTTGGGAAGAGGTGAGGAGAAAATGAATATTGCTCTTTGAATATGCATATTTCCTTCCATTTTGTGGAAAAAGGAGGGAAAAAGATCATGGAGAATCAGACATCCATTTCAAGTAACGTAGAAAAGGGAAACCTGCAGTTTTGTCTTCCTTTGAAAAAAAAGTTCAACTAAATAGTGCCCTGTGCTTTCTTCACCGATAATGACCCAAGGACAAGGGGGTCAAGTAACCCAAATAAGGATTAAATCTCCTTTATCTTCACCCTTCCTTAGATACATCCTGAACTTGAATGTTTTAGTAGCTAAAATTAGAGCAATAAAGATCGGGGGAGATTTTTGTTGTTGTGAGGGGGAAGAGAAGGAATATATCTTTTTTTTTTTCTGGTTATAAAAATACTCTTCATAATAAAATTGGGGGTGGGAAGAATAATAACCACTGTGCCTTCTTGGGACTTCAGTCTTTCAGAATTTGAAAAAAAAATTCTTTTGGTATTTTATGTACACTGAGTCCCCAGGCAATTAATATCACTCTTTCCCCATCCCCCTTTAACCTGTGGGTAAATTCTTATAACAATCCTACCCCTATTTGTTACCTCCTCATCAAGGACAGAAGATGGATCCTGCCTCTCCAAAGCCTAGCCCTACCCTGTTTAGTTCCAACTCTCAGGAGAATATATTCCTACTGATGTCTTAGCAATGTTTTGAAGACCAACCCTCTTTTCTTCCTCCCTCAACTCTGAGCACCCCTCCTCCACTTTCCCATCGCAGCCTCAGCAATCTGGAAGACTGTAGGGCCCACCCTGGCAAGATGCAAAGCAGGTACAATAACCCACTCACCTCTCTTCAGCTGAATGGGTTAACCCCCGCCCCCAACATCTTGTTTCAGGGATATTCAATTTGAGAAGGTGTCCAAAGTGTCCAGAACAAATAGGAGATATATAGCTGAGTTGCATTTTCACCTAACATGCCTAGTTGCATTTTCACCTCCATCACACTTAGACTGCAGAGCTTTTAGGCATGGAAACTTTTTTTTATTGGCAGGAAAATAAAACTGGCTTCCACATAGATGGGTGTAGTCACACATTGTGTATGCTTCCATAAATACTGTATATACATATATGTGTGTAGATGTGTATATACACATGCATATATATTCATGTAGTGCTTCATATAAATAAATATGATACTGATGCACTCTCTCAACACACATATTTATATGCATTTAATAGTTTTAAATCCTTGGGTTATTTTCAGGCAGAAAGATGACATTCAACTATAACATACATGCCTATATGTACAAATGCATTTATATATCAGCCCATAGAAATCTCTGCTATCGTATTAAAAAAAATTAAGGACATTGAAAACAAATGTTTTTTGTTTGTTCCTTTTGTTTTTGTTTTTCTTTTTTAGAACCCTAGAACTGGATGATGACTAGAAAGGAACCTTGGCTGAAGGTAGAGTCCTATGAATCAAATGACTTTCTTGAACGGTTCGCTGCCCCTGGTGCAAGTGGAAAGAGCGATGAATTTGGAGTCAGAACTAGAATTCAAATCCTGGCTCTTTCAGTGACTACCTGTGTGACCTTGTGCAAGTCACTTGACCTTTGTGCTTCAGTTTCCTTATGTTTGAAACAATCCACTTGAGCTAGATGATGGCTAATGTCCTTGCCAAATCTAAAACTTTATCACTGACAAAACATATATATGTTACATTCATGGTGACATGTTTGAGCTACTCTCAATAGCAATTGGTTGTGTAGACACACAAGTAAGTACTATGTTCCTTACTTTGGGACACTGCCTCACCCACATCCTTTTGACTTTTTTTCCTTCCATATGCTATTCAGTAACCTACAGAGTGATAACTAGGTTGAACTTCCTGCTCTCCCCCTTTTTGTTAATACCTCTGACCATCTTCCTGGACCTTCCCCCACTGTTTCCCCCCTCCCTCACATTCTGTCAAGCAATAGGCTGTAAAATAGTTATCCAGACCAGCAGACAGGCAAGTGCCTTTTGAGAGTAATTTCTGCCCCAAGCATTTAGCCTGGGGCAAAGCAAGCGTGCTCTCTAACTGATCAACCTGGATATTTCATTATTCATTAATTTACTGTTTAACCAAATCCCACTCATTATCAGAGGCAACGCTTGGCAGAGCCCAGCGAACAGTAGCAGTTGGTGTCAGGCGTGGAGAATTGGCCCATTTGATCCCAGGCTGTTTTATTATTCAACACCACTGACTGAGAAAAAGGTCCATGAATAATAAAGAGCCAAAGCGTGTTTGAACTGAGAAGCATGACACAGCCTTACAAAACAGCAGTTAGAAAATTAAAGGCGAGGTGGCCCAGGCTTTGCATTTTTTATCCTGGCTGTGGGCACAGACATTTAGATTGCCTACATTGTTTTCAATAATAATAATAAATCCTCAAGATGGGAGATAGTTGTTTCAACTACTCACACCCTTTTCAAACCTCACTGCTGAAGAACTCAGGAACAAACTTACAAAGCCAAAGACAAACATGCCTCAAGATGGGACCTGGGAAACCTACTTTCTAATCAGAGTACTAGAGAGAGCTTTTGTGGACCTTCTCAGAAAAGAGGAGGGATTCAGAGAAATTTCCATCTTCTTTGGCCCTCATGTCATCCTTACTCTGGGCAGGTTTGTAAATTACTTACTTCATCAGTATGATCAGATCCTTGATGTATTCTTTACCATCTAAATTGGTCCCTCGATAGGCCCTGGGTTTGTGGGCACATGTCTACATAGGGCACGAGGAAATGCTTCATTTCCGACTGACATATGCACCAGTGATACTCATATCTGGAAGGAATATAAAAAATCTAGTACCACCCTTGGAATATGGGGAATAAGGAATTGATAAATATAAGAGGAAAGGATAACTAGATACCTTAAAACATTGTTATTTTAAAATGCTAGGGCCCCAGAAATCTCTCCCCTGAGGTTACTTAGTCAATGATAATGTGATCATTCAGCCTATTCTGTCCAAGTCTACATGATAACATTCAGCAAACATTTGAGGTGTCTCTTCTTATAGAACACTGTGCTGGGCACTGGGGGAAATGGAGAATTTACATGAGACCTAATCTCTGTCCTCATGAAGCTTTCAAAGATTAGACAGTTAAGTAAAGTATGCAATATGACATGATAATTCAATTCCAGCTCAACAAATATCTATTAAGGTCCTACTATGGGCAAGTCCTATACTAGGCACTGGGAGCACAAAGACAAAGAATTAAGATAGTCCTGCTCTCAAGAAGCTTAAATTATGTGTTCTTACATCCTCCATGAAGCATTTCTAAAGTCTATATTTATTAGGGTCACTACCAGTCCCCCACTCCCTAGTTATCTTGTATTTTTTTTTGTATGTAGTTTCTATTTATTTTTCTGTATATATGTTGGTCCCCCTCTGGTAGAATGTAAACTCCTTCAGAACAGGGCCTAGAGACAGTGGATGGAGAATGGTCTTAGAATCAAATAGACCTGGATTCCAAAGTGGCCTGTGACAGGTGCTGGTTGTGTGATCTTGGCTGGGTTATTTTACTTCTCAGTGCTCCCAGATAATGCTCTAATATGATAAATTGTGGGATAGTTGAAGTTCTGCCCCTGTAGAGTTTTACCGACAGTAATTCTGTATACAAAAACAGAACAAAACAAAAACACAAGTCAGACCCACTTTGTCTCCCCTCTTCCCTAAAATTCTCAATCTTATTTAGTGACTGGCATATAGTAGGTGCTTAATTAATGTGGAATTGAACTCAACTGCATAATAAATTCATTCTGTTGCTCACTCGTTCTCAGTTGTGACCGACTCTTCATTACCCCCATTTGGGATTTTCTTGAAAAAGATACTGGAGTGACTTGCCATTTTCTTCTCCAGCTTATTTTATGATGAGAAAACTGAGGCAAACAGGGTTAAGTTACTTGACCAGGGTCACAAAACCAGTAAATGTCTGAGACCAGATTTGAATTTAGGAAGTTGAGTCTTCCTGACTTTAGGCCCTGCCCTCTATTCACTGTACTACCACCTAGCTGCAAGAAAATCATTAACACCACCAAAAGAATAACAATGATGATGGCTATACTAATATTTTGAATTATCCATTAACTTGAGTCAGATCTTTGTATAACAATAATAAGTAAACTTTATATGATGCCTTATAGTTTAGGAAGCATTTTCTGTACAACCACCCCTCTTGGTAAATTGTGCAAATATTATTACCACCATTTTACAAAAAGAATAAACTGATGCTTAAAGAACTGAGAGGACTTGACCCAAAGTTATAATAGTAGTGTGTTCTCCAAACTTTTTCATGTGATCTTGCGTTAGATGTGGAACCAGAACCTAACTCTTCTGAATTCAAAGCTCTTTCCTGTGCCCCCTCGTTACTTCCCACATAGCCACTACCTCACTTTATACCAGCAAAAAATCTCCTGCATGGAAGGAGAAAATTGAAGCAATTGTCTGATAATTCTGGTGAAATTTTAGCTTCTGAGGAAAAAGAGGGTCTAGGGACCTATTTGGTCCAGATGAACTATCTCTGTTGATCAGATCTAATGGCTAAATGAGGTCTTCACATTACTTTGGCAGCATACATATTCGTAGAGAAAAATGGAGTGTAAATTCCAAAACAAAGGTGTCCTGGATTAGCCAAAAGAACATTGAACTAAGGAGTTAGAATTTGTTTTTGTTTTTGTTTTTTAATTTTTGGTGAACCTACAGAAATCATTGCTCTGAGTCTTCTTTTCTTCAACTAGAAAATGAAGAAGTTGACTCATCTATCAAATGGAGATATTTGTACCAACTACCTCACAGGAACATTTGGGAGGATCATCGGAGTTACAATTTAAGTCCCATAGGGTGTCACAGAATTCTTAGTAAGTGTTTAAGGATTAAAACTGCACAGCTTTGGAGCAACTTGCATCTGTAAATGACATTAAATGATCCCCATTGTTTTTTCCCCAAGGAATGAGAATAGAATGTTCCCTGTTATAAAACTTGGCAGTAATATAATGTACACATTTCTCAGGGATTGAATTTTGCTTCTGTAAAGTGGGTGATGTTGATGATGATGATGACAGCTACATGCCAAGCCTGGAATCAGGAAAACCTGCATTCAAACATGGTCTCAGACATTTACTAGTTGTGTAACCCTGGACAAGTCACTTCCATTTGCCTCAGTTTTTCAGCTTTAAAATGAGGATAATAACAGCACATACCTGCCAAGGTTGTTTTGAGAATCAAATGAGATAATATTTATAAAATGCTCAGCATAATTCTTGGCACATAGTAGGTGCTATATAAACATTTATGATAGCATCAACAAATGCTAATATGCAAATATGTAAAAAATATACATAAATATAATCCATATAAAATTTATGTAATATATAATAAATAAAATGCATATAATCTATCAAATGCATACTATAACAGCAATTATAATAATGGTAATTATGAATAATAATAGCAGTAATATAATCCCTATGATCATAATATTATTAGTAGTAGCAATAGTGATTTTAATGGTCATTAATAATAACACTAGTGATAATTAATAGTGATAATAGTCATTAGTATTATTAACCACTTAGCTTGCTTAGGTCCTGAAACAAATAGATTTTAAGTATCATGATATCCAATAGGCTTTTAAATACAAAACTTAAAAAAAAAATAATAGATCTCATGCCCTTACTCATAAGGAGAAGACTGGTTGGTGGAGGAAGGGAAAGGCAGGGTCGAAGGGATCCAGGAATTGAAAAGAAAAGAAATATCAACAACAACAATAAACAACTGATGGAACAAGACCTGAAAAAGAAATATTGGTGAGGCTACTGAAATATGGCTAGAGGAACGCAGTGCCTGACACAGAAGGCACTTAATACATGTCGAATTGGGTTGAATTAAAGAAGGTGCTCTAGTCTAGGCAACCAAAGATTGCTGTTTTCTTATTACTGACTGATCTGCAGCTGGTCTAATCTCTCACCCAAAAGTGACCAAAAGAGCCCCAGGGTTTTAAAGGCAAAGTATTTGTTGTCTATGCCTCCTATTGCTTAATTAATTCTGTTCAGCAGCAACCTAAGATCTGCATGCTCTGTAGCTAGCTAGTAGATGAGGGATGCCTGCAGTGACCTAGATGTTCCCCTCCTGACTACATAGAATTAGTAAATTTTTCTTGGGGCTTGAGCTTATATCTGGGCAAATCTTGGGTCCTGGGGAGATTCTGGCTCTCTGAATTCTCTACTTCAGTGAAGAGAGAGAGAGAGAGAGCCAGAATCTCCCCAGGACCCAAGATTTGCCCAGATATAAGCTCAAGCCCCAAGAAAAATTTACTAATTCTATGTAGTCAGGAGGGGAACATCTAGGTCACTGCAGGCATCCCTCATCTAGTAGCGAGCGGCAGAGAGAGAGGGAGAGAGGGAGAGAGAGAGAGAGAGAGAGAGAGAGAGAGAGAGATTACAGCTATAGATATTATGTGGACTGAATGTGAGTAATTGATTACAGTTGAATCTAGGATCCAGTCAAAGGGCCTCAGGTTTCCCATCCCTACTCTATACTGTGCTACCTCTATAAATATGTGTTTATTATACATGCACAATTTATATATATATATATCTATATGTATATATAGACCTATATATATATATAAATGCATGCATTCATATATACACACACGGATGTGTGACCCTAGCAAGACACTTATCCTAGCATGATGTAGTAGAAGAGTCTAGGTCTCAGGGTCAGGAAGACCTGGATTCAAATCTCACCTGAGATACTTGCTAGCTTTGTGACCCTGGGCAAATCATTTAAGCCTGTGGGTCTCAGTTTCCTCATTTACAAAATGAGGAGGTTGGACTTGATAACCTCTAAGATGCTTTCTAGCTCTAAATCTATGATTTTTGCGAGAGTTCCAGGCAAGTTTTTGAGATGTGTTGCAGAACAGTTGCTGATCTGCCTTGAAAGAGGGAATAGATTCACAAGGAACTCCTTACAACAATGAAATGACTAGGCCTGACCAGCACACATGCATGCATATACACACAAGTACATAGGTACACATACATGCATGTATAGTATGTATATACTTGATCAAATGAAATTACAGATGAAACTACTTAAAAACATAAAGTATTATATAAGTATAAGGTAGTAGTATTAATTTCAGGAAATCCTCATTAATTCAAGTGTATTAGAGGGAGAAAATGTCTAAATGATAAAAAGTCTAAATTATGAAATAAAATCAATATGAAAAATCAAAAGAGTGTTGTTTTTTTAAACATAACTTTATTTCCTTTAAAGTATACACAGAAAATGGAGCTAGGTTAACAAAAGTTTGATTGTTATAAATTTTTAGGGGACTCACTTTGATGGCTAGATATGGATATTAATAATAATAGCTGCTATTTATGTTTGTAAATCACATATGTGTATGTGCATACATATATGTGTACACACATACATATATATGTATATAATTTTTGCTTTACAACTCCTGAAGTTAGAAACTATAAGTATTCCATTTTTCAGATGAAAAAACTGAGACTGAGAGAGATTGACTGTCTTACCTATGTCACACAACTGCTGAGTGCCTGAGAAGGTTTTGAATACAGACCTTCCTGATTTCAAGTCTAGCACTCTTATCCAAGTTACCATAAGGGCCACTCCAGTGTTGTAAAATTAGCATATCAATGTTTATGTTTGTGAAAATGGATGCTTCTACTGCTCGTGGGTTGAGAGTAAACTCTATTCTCTTAGGCGGTTTAAATATCATACCCAACATTTATTGGCTTAACAAAACATTCTTTACTAAGCAAGGGCAAATATGGAAAAAATATAAAACAACAAAGAAATTTCAGTTCAGTCTGGTCCCAAATTACTACCAGTTTAGGTTTAAAGGAGTTTGAATTAACAAGGTATCACTCCATATGCACATTTACTATATGGCTATAACAAAATCTCATTAGTAAATAGCCCCTTTAATATAAGCATTATATCAAGTCTCAGCTTTGGTCACCAACTCCCTCCTAGACTAATCAAAGAATCTGAGCAGCTTTGAACGATTTCATCACTTTCTAGTCTATATTATCGTTCATCTGCAACAGTTAAGGGGAAATCCAGATTTTCCTTAAGTCCTTTCATACATAAAGGTGCCAAAAGGTATAAAATATGAAGCCACTTCATAGGCAAGCTTTTTGAAACCACTCAGCACAGTGTGCATGCTAAGTTTAATCATACTGAT
Organism: Petaurus breviceps papuanus; assembly: GCF_028583685.1. Classification (NCBI taxonomy): domain Eukaryota; kingdom Metazoa; phylum Chordata; class Mammalia; order Diprotodontia; family Petauridae; genus Petaurus; species Petaurus breviceps. The sequence goes on from NW_027187351.1 coordinate 2,026,744, forward strand.
GGATTTACATGTAATGTCTCAATTTCAGACTCGCTCATTAGTACAGTCAATCTTGGTGTTCTCCCTGGTGAGCAAAGGGTAAAGGTGACTTCAGCCCCATTGACAGGACTTCTGGAAGTTGAATAAGGAACTTGGAGAAAAAGACAGTGGGAAAACCTCCACCATATGAGGCTATAATCCTAGTTGTGGTCAACGTGTTGAAAGCTTTATATTTCCTGACCACAGGATCTTTCTATAAAATGAAGGGGAGGTGGGATATTCCTAGGATTAGCCAGCTGGCTATTTCTATATGCTTATTAAAATTTCTTGAAAACATGGTGAGGGCCTCTAAACCCATCTTTAGTCAGATGATTGTGTCAGTTTGATAAATCATAAGCTTTTTCTTTTTCTTTTTTTCTTCTGTACAATTTTGCTGAGGGAAGGGAAAAATAATCTGATGTTCTTTTCAGCTCTGGGAGAGGGTTTTTTTTTTTCATTGTCAATGAGAAGTAAGGAACTTGGACAATAGTGGTCAAAACAGTGGCAACAGGAGCAGAAGCAAGGGCAGGATCCAGATGTCACCTTAATAAGGAAATCCTCTGCTAGCCTAAGTGTCATATACCCCTCCCCACTACCCCCGAGTCAAACTCTTTTCTTCTGGACAAAACACAGCTCCATTCCATCCTGTGCAGGGTTCAGGGATAGATTCTTCATTGGGAGACTTCAGTTGAACAAGCTGCCTCTTTGTATTCAAAATCCACATGGTGTTCCCTGTGGCTTTTTGAGTATCTGGCTATTCAAACATTGTATTAACTGAAACAAAGCCCTGACTTGGGCACTCTGGAGTCTTTGTATAATGAAGAAAACAAGTAACTTAACACTTAACATTAAACAAATGAGCCAGGATTGTCAGAAATTTTACAGAAGGTATATGAACTCTTACTGTTTATTCATAATTAGGAAACACAGATGCCTTGAATGTTAAATTCTATCCATGAAACTTAAGGACACTTCAGGAAGTAAAGCCCTGAACTAGAAAACAAAGCATAACTAGGTGGGGCAATTGGAGCTTTAGCCCAAGGCACTGTCATGGGGGGGGTGGGGGAAGCCTAGATCAACTTCCCTGTGCTGTCCAGACATCTACCCCAAGCTTTTGGTGCTACCATATATGGTGATCCCACTCCTCCTGCTCTGCTTGACGCCCCTAGGAGTCTATTTCCATGATACCTCCCTTGCGGGGCCAATCACTAGGGTACCTTCTTTTCCAGGACCCCCAAACTCCAGGACTGTTCCCACTGTTAAATTATCTTCTGTGTCACTACTGGCATTACTCCTATACTGATGAGCTGCTGGTCATACTGTTGTACATGGCCCCGTTCTGGGCTCCCCTAATCCCTTCCCCCTCCCCTAACCAGCCATCTTTCCCCTCCTTCACGGAAGTAAGCAAACTGCCAGTTTTAGCCACACCTAGGAAAACTGGAGAGTGCGAAAATCAAAATATTGATTTTCTGTACTGACCAATTGTTGATTTTGTTTTCTGTAAGTTCCTACTTATGCAATCCCTGACTGTTAGGTACATGGCTTGTCTTTATATTCTGATGCTTTACCCTTGCTTGCTGCTGTTTGATTTGGGTCTGTCCTCAAGCAGTCGACGGTACTATTAAAAGTCTACTCTCAAGTTACTCTCCGAGGTCTTTTCTCTTGATTTTTGGCATACCAATACCTTCCTCCACACTGTACTGTTGTCACCATTTCACACCCTACCAAGAAATAAAAAATAATACATTTTTATAATCCACAAAGAAAATATTTTAGTTGCCAATCTGTAAAGAACTACGATGGATACACACTTCTGTCAATCACCCCTGAATAGATCTCAGTTTGCTGCCATTTTCAAAGGCTCATAGAATGTAGTTTGGTCATACAAATATTCTTCAGAATTAGTGCAAAAGTACAAGTAGTTCTTGAGGACTATAGAAGAACACTGCATGGGGAGTCTGAACATCTGAATTTGCAGGCCAAATCTAACACTAACAGGTCATGTGGTCTGGGCATGTCAATTCCCTTCTCTGGGATTCATTTTCCTCATATGTAAAATGAGGGGGATAAGATTATTTTAGGGCAGCTAGGTGGTACAGTAGATAGAATGCCTGGCCTAGAGTGAGGAATCTGAGCTCAAATCTAGCCTCAGAAACTTGCTAATTGTGTGATGCTGGGAAAGTTACTTAACCCTGTGTTTGTCTCAGTTTCCCCATCTGTAAAATGAGTTGAAAAAGGACATGGCAAACCACTCCAGTATATTTTCTAAGAAAACCACAAAAAGGAATCATGAAGAGCCATACATGATGGAAAATGACCCAATAACAACAAGGTCAAGGTCTCTCCCAGAACTAATATGATAGAGTTCTAAAAAGTGGGACCTAGTGCCCTTCTTGATAAAAACAATAGTCAACACACATTCACTGGTTGGTCTGGCATAGTTTAGGGAAGAAGTGATGAGGATGGATGAGGTGACATCTAAAAGTCTCCTCTGTGTCTAGCTCTATAAGTTTGTAGAGACTATGTAATTTGGTGGTGGCTGTTAAGTGGACCTAAATGATGGGCAAGGCCTGGATTCTGCCCTCCTGTCTGCGGGACCATCTCTATACATATAACTTCTCAGTGTCTTATCTCTAAAAAGAGCAGTAATGATTATGGGCAACTGTGCATCCCCTTCTTCCCTATCTCCCTCCCACTCCCTCCACCAACATCTGTATACTCTCCCTCTCATGTTGCAGAGAATAAGAAACCAAATGCTAAAACTACTTTGAAGTCGGGCCATAGTAACTTAGATGAAATGAAATATCCACTTATTTCAGACTTGGTTTAGAAAATATTTTTGATGCTATTCCTCAGTTCAAATTCAATAGCTTTAGAAAATATATAGGTTTGGTTCCATTTCAAACTGGTGAATTAGGCATTCATTTAAAAAATTAACCAACTGGTTTGGTTCCTCTTTTAGTATAAAATGAATATTTATGTCCAGTGCCACAGCTTGCCTTTTTGTGGAGTTTGTTTCACAATTTAGTTTGGTTCAAGTTCCTCCTGATAGTAAACTTGAGTTAGGAGAGATTTGAACAGCAGGCTACTGAAATAGTCTAAGTGTGAGGTGATAAGGACCTGCACCAGGTGGTGGCATTGTTAGAGGAAAGAAGGGGGAATATTTAAGAGATATTCAGAACTTGGTAACTGGTTATAGGGGAGAAGGTGAGATTGAAGAGTCAAGGAATACTTAGGTAGGAAGCCTGGGTAACTAGGAGGATAGTGGAACCCTCAACAGTCATAGGTTAATTAGGTAGAAAGCATGGTTTTGGGGGGAAGATAATGTATTCAGTTTTGGACATGTTGAGTTTAAGATGTCTAGGAGAGGAGCAGATAGGTAGTGTAGTGGATACAGCAGTGGTCCTGGAGTCAGGAGACCTGAGTTCAAATTAGACATTTACTAGCTGTGTTACTCTGGGCAAGTCACTTAACTCCCTATTTCCTTAAAAAAAAAGTCTGGGTCAATTCCTAAAGACTCATGATGGAAAATGCTATCCATAGCTAGAAAAAGAATTATGGAGTCTGGTGAAGATGGAAGCATACTATTTTCTCTCTTTTTTCTTTCTTTCTTGTGGTTTTCCCCTTTTGTTCTGATTCTCCTTTCATGACATGATTAATATGGAAATATGTTTAATATGATTGTACATGTATGGCCTATATTAGATTGCTTGCCATCTTGAGGGAGAGAAGGGGCTGAGAAAAATTTGGAAGTCAAAAATCTTATAAAAGTGAATGTTGAAAACCATCTTTACATAGAAAAAAATAAAATACTATTAAGTGGGAAAAAATGAAATGATAAATAGCATCTAATTAAAAAATGTCTAGGAGATATACAATTCAAGATGTACAATAGGCAGGTAGAGATGAGGGTCTGGAGGTCAGGAGAGAGGATAGGGACAAATAAATTTAAGAATCAAGACAATAGAGATTATAATTGAATCCATGGGAGCTGATGAGATCACTCCAGGTCAGAGCCCTGTGACACACTACTGGTTATAACCTGTATAAAGATCTGCAAAGGCAACTGAGGAGGAATGGTGAAATAGGTAGAAGGAGAATCAGGAGAGAGCAATGTCATGAAAACGTTGAGAGAGAGAAAAAAATTAGAAAGTTATTGGCAAAGAGACTGCAGAGAGGTTTGGAATGATGAAGACCTCAGAAAAAAATCATTTAAAATGAAGAGATCACTGGTAACTAGAGAGAGTAGTTTCAATTCAACAATAAAGTCAGAAACCAGGCTGTAGAAAGTTAAGAAGACAGTCAGAAGAAAGGATGTGGAGGCATTTATTGCAGATACATTTGTCAAAGATTATGACCAGAAAAGGTGAGAAAAGATGTAATGTGATAGCTAGCAGGGATGGATGATTCAAGAGATGGCTTTTGAGAATTGGGGAGACATGGGTGTGTTTGCAAGGAGTAGGGAGCAGCCAGCTGATGGGTTGAGACTGAAGATAAGTGAGAGAGTAATGATGATGAAGGGGGCATTCACCTGGGGAAGTTGAGATGGAATGGGATCACATGTGCACATAGAGAATTTTGCCTTGGCAAAAGGAATGGCCACCTATTCATGTGAATCAGGGGTGAAGGAGGAGAAAGTAAAGAAGGATCTTAGTAATTTGAGAAAAGGAGGAGGAGAGAAGAAGGAACACTAGGCAAGTTGCTTGAGTGTTTTTTTTTTCAGAGAAATATGAACAAGATGCTCAGCTGAGTGACGGAGGGTTAATAATGGGAAGTGTGAGAAGGGATGAAAAGTTTGGGGAAATTGCTGTGGTAAGCAGGATAGTGACTCAACAGTATTTTTTAGATATAATGTACCCTTTTAATCCTGATAATTTTGCTTTTTCACACACATTCACCTACATTAAAGGAGAAAGGTCTTGAATCCTATCCCCAGAAGCTGATCCCACTCCATCATACTCCTGTGTTAAGATTCCTTTATTTTGTTCATATGCTTTTGTTGGATCAGTCTTCTCTGCCCTTCCACCCTCCAACCTGAGGTATCATTAATCAATTGATTTCTTTTCACCTTCCCTTTACCAGGTGTCCTAGGTGAAGAAATGCCATAGCACAAATTTTGGTTTATAAAACTATGACTTGGCTCTTATGAAGATTTCCTCTAATTAATTGTTTCTCTTCCTATTCTAGCTATGATTGGTTTGTTCATCAGGCAGTATCTACGTAGTACAGTGGATGGAGTGCTGGACTTGGAGTCAGTAAGATATGAGTATGAGTCTTGCCTCCAATAACTGCTAGCTAGGGGATCTTGGGGGAGACACTTAAACTCTTTCATCTTCAGTTTCTTTATCTGCAAGAATGGAGATCATAATTATACATACCTTGCACAGTTGTCATGAGGATCAGAAGAAATAACATGTGAAATTGCTTTGCAAACCCTTATAACTGCTATATAAATACTGTTTATGAAAAAGTTTGAATCTGACATAATAAAAATTATCTTTTATGATCACTTTTTTAAGTTAAGAATTTCATAGTAGGAGTAGTGCAAAGTACCTCCTTCCATTTATTTCTCTCTCTCTCTCTTTCTTTCTTTCTTTCTTTCTTTCTTTCTTTCTTTCTTTCTTTCTTTCTTTCTTTCTTTCTTTCTTTCTTTCTTTCCTTCTTTCTTTCTCTTTCTCTCTCTTATATTATGGCCTTTTGTATTTAGAAATTTTCTGAACCTAAAGAGTCAGGGCGACATGAAATCTAAAAAGAAAGAACTGCTGGAATAATGGGGGGAGAGGGGAAGGGAAGGGAGAAAGAGGCTATCTAGACATCAGGAATACCATGAACAAAAGGAAGATGGGGAAATGTGAGGTATATGCTGCATAGGGCAAATACTATGTGTTCCAAAAGTCTTAGTGCAGGTTTAAATTTTGATAGCTTACAACTGAACTAGGACTTTTGGTGTGGCTAGAGCTTAGAGTATGCTTGGAGGAAAGCAATATGACAAGGAAAGAAAAGTAGGTTTGTGCCAAATCGTAGAGGGCCTTGATGGACAGGCAAAGAATCTGAACTCTACTTACTAGGTAATAGGAAGCCATTGAAAGGTTTTGAGTAGAGAAGTGACATGACAAAAAGTGAGACTATCTGGCATTTTTTATTTGTTTGGGTTTTTTCTTGGGGGGGGGTTGAAGTGAAAAAGGAATATGGGAATTTTTATGAGGTAATAGCATTCAATATTCTCACTTCCTTAGCCCTTGAAGTGAAGATGGACCCTCTGGACTACAGCCATGATGGAAGCCACCATCACCTTGTAGAAGCAGATCTCATCCTTCCTTTAAAACTCTAATTATTGCGAAGAGGTTTCTTTATACTGGTATTTCTTCTACCAGAAAACCAAGTAAACTGTCAGTTCATTGTGTCTATAGTGATAGTTGCTTCAGGGATTAAGATACTTTCCTGTAAAGGCAGGGCCTCTGAATAGTTTGAGGAAGATTTTGATTACACACACCCAGCTTTTAGACATTATACATAATGGTTTTTGAGTCTTTTTAGTCCCTTAGCTATGCCCTGGCAGATATTTTCATGGACCTTATTATGTCTTCCTAGACTAGGGAAGTCCCCAAGTCACAATTTGGGGCCTAAAGTGTCAGCATCCTCTTTTATTGAGTTTGCTCTGGTTAAGAAGAGGGTTGAGGAAATATTTCCTGGAGGGAAGAAAGAGAGAAGAGAAGGAGAGAGAAAGAGAGACAGAGAGAGAGAAAGAAAGGGAGGGGGGAGAGGAAGAGAGAGAGAGGGAGGGAGAGTTAGGCAGGTCAGTTAATTGAGCAATTGAATAGTTTTAACTGTTTGATTCTCAAATTATTTCATTTTATGTCTTCAGTAGGTTGGGGATAGGGATTCAGCCTATGATTTCATTGGTATAGGGACCTCCTGGATAATGAAACTTCCTATACCAATGCAAGAACCTTCTACATCTTTTGCAATTTACAGGCTTAGAGAAATGTCTGTATCATTAAAAGATTAAATAACTTGCCCAGGGTCATAAAGCCAGTATGTACCAGATGTTGGATTTGAGCTCAGGTTTTCCTTGGCTCCAAGGGCAGTTCTTTATCCACTTTTTCTCCCTTACTGCCTCTTTGGCATACAGTACAAAAGGTCAGATTGTACCTTCAGGTAGATAGGTATATATTTTTTTACTGATTTCTTGGGTCTTTCAATGAATTGTAGAACCAGACTTAAAACTTAAATGAACTAATGACTTCACATTATAACATCTTCAGGCAAGTCCCAGGATCCATTATTGTCTTCTTGTGGCCTATTTTCATAACTCATTTGCTATAGCTGAGATTGACAATGTTGCTTCAGAGTTGAGTAGGGGATTTCTTGTCTCAATGTAGTTTTTACCCATAATCACCCTAGCCTTCCCAGAAAGTACAGCTTTCTAAATTCTCATCACCCAGTCAGTGACTTCTGTTAAATGCGAATGAATTCTTTTTTTTTAAGAAGAATTGTGTGAGTGGACTCACCTAGTAAGAATGAGTCTCCAGCAATAGCAACCCCCTTCTCTGTAACCATAACTTCATATTTCCTTACCTAAATGCTTATAGCTTGTTTTGAAAATGAACTTCTATGTGAAAGGGATACTGAGGTATGACAATTGTGAAATGAGCAAGCAGGCAATATGTGTAATGGAAAGCAAAGGAGTACTTAGCTCCTTGTTTCAGCTATTCAAGTGTCTTTGAGCTTTGCCTGTGAAAATATCAAGTGTTTGTTAGAAACAGAACCTGTAAAGCCCACAGTGGGAGGAACTTGTCAAAAAGAGAATATAAAAGCCTAGCACAAGCTGGAACCAAGCAGAATTAGGAGGAAGGATGCCTGTGGTGCTAGCACTCTCTGTTCTGTCTGTGTTGATTTCACAGGTAGAAAGTGAATTGATGAAAGTGATGGCAATGTATGTGTGTATTGTTGTAGCTCTGCAAAGTTTAATGAGTGGAGCTGGACCAGGAGCTAAACCAGGAAGCTGGAAGCTGGGAGTGACTTACCTGTGAATCCAAGTGACAGTTGGGTGTATTCAGGCAAGAGTTGGGAACATGTAGTTTGGGAGTCAGCCTCCAGTCAAGATGGAAGTACCTTTCCTTGGGTACTTGGTGTTGACTGACAAGATCATAATTTACTGTGACTTAGGGGGTGGGAGACCTTTATACTTTGTATCTTGTACCCCTTAAGGATGATTGAGTTAAGAACGATTGAAAGCCAGTCTCCAATCAAGATGAAAGAAGACTTTAGATGTTTAAGACTATGTGGCTACTTTAGTAATAAGTTGTTAATGTTATGTCATTGTGAATGTTGTACTTTGGTTCTGTGAATGTTTTGCTGTTGAATAAAGAGAGAGTTGGCTATATCATGTGATCAGAACCTTAAAGTTATTCATAGAAGCAGTCCTCAGGAGAGCTGCTTGTGCTTGGCTTTACAATATGGTATGGAAAAGGCTCTGGAGTCATAGTATTTGTATTAAATTTTTTCTTCTGACACTACTTGAATGACTTTGGGCAAGTCACTTAGTCCTTGTGGGATTTCAGTTTCCTCATCTGTAAAATTAGGAGGTGGGACTAGATGACCTCTAAAGTCTTTTCTACTCTAGACCTGTGATGCTTTGAATAATAAAATTAAAGTGATCTCAGAGCTTAGGCCAACTAAAACTTTATATTAAATTGTTGATGAAAATAGGTATTGTAAGAATTGTTATTGGGGGCAACTATGTGGCAAAGTAGATAGGGCACTGGGCTTGGAATTAGGAAGATTCATGTTCATGAGTTCAAACAGACACTTATTTAACTTAGACACTTATTATATTATTATATTATATTGTCTGACTCTGGGCAAGTCCTTTTACCCTGTTTGCCTCAGTTTCTCATCTGTAAAAATGAACTGGAGAAGGAAATGCCAAACCACTCCTGTATTTTGCCAAGAAAGCCCCAAATGGGGTCACAAAGAGTCAGATACTGCTAAAAGAACAGAACAACAACAAATTCCTTGTTGTAGATATTGGGCTTTGTATTGACATTAAGATTGAATATAAATTTATATAAGAGTAAAGATGAAGCACATCTTTTAAAAAGCTGATGCAGATAACAAATGAGTCAAGAACAATACTTTCACTGTCTGAGCCTCTAGCAGTTCTCTGGGACACAGTCTCTAAGGGTGGGGAAATAATTTTTAACTGTGCGTATAGAGGAATGCTGAGTACCTTTTCCTCTAGACACCTACTGAACATCTTAAGGCATTACAGGTGCTAAAAGCCATGTAAAGATGTTAAAACACCACTTACGGATTCCATGAGCAAAGGTTTGTGTGGTCTGTTTTACAGCAAACACAATAAAAATTAGTGGACCTTATGCCTCCATTACTAATCCATTGGCAAAAATGAATCCTAGCTCCTGATGTTCTGTAAACACAGTCAAGATCCTTTTGGGGGGGGGGGACATCCCTTCTCTCTCATCCTGTCTCCTCTTTCAGTCTCCCATTCCCTTCCTTCCTTCTTTTCCTCTTTTTGAATTGTCAGCCCAGTGTTTTCATTTTATTTGGCTCTGAAGTTAGAAAGAGAGGATGCTGTTACAAGAAGGGAACACTTTACTATTCCTATTAACTTAGCATCTCAGTCCCAGTTGTTACAAGAATCCAAATGATTCTGCCTCTTAAGTCTGTCATCAAAGGGTAATTAGGGAACAATTAGAAGCCACAGATATAATTTGTTATCTAAAAATATAAATAAGATCAAAGTGACTCAATGCATTGCACGTATCCTCTTTCTGGGTTGTTTTTGTTTTTAAAAGTGCAATATGTATCACATTGTCATTTCCATGTTTTCTGTGGTGTTCATAGAAAGTAGCAGAAACACTTTACTGCTTTTAAGATTAAGTCCCCCTCCCCCCAAGAGGGGAACACCTCAGGCAGTATCTGCCCTCAAGGCAAAAAGGCATTAAAAAAGAATCCTTCTGCAGTGAGGATTGCTGTCTATGCCAATAAGCACAGAAACTAGCATTTTAAAAAATGTAGCAATAATGTTTATTGAGATGTCTGTAGCCTAGATGAAGGTTGAAGTGGCTTATGTAGAAGCATCTGGCTAAGCTTTAAATTGAGGTCTTAAACATCAATAGAGATGCACGATGCCAAACTACCTCCATGGAGGGCAAGGAGGAAGCTCAAGGGAGGGAGGTAGGAGGCTGCATACATAACTTGAGTTTATAAGTTGCTTTTACATGTATCTCTAGAACTTAAAAGTGCCTCACACATAGGAAAGCACTTCATAAATGTTCTCTATCTTCTCTCTTTCACCCCAAAATTTAAAAGAGAATTCTTCTCAGTTCACACATACTTGAAAATAATAAATCCATAGTTGTAAGGGACCTCATAGACCACCATCTATGGTCAGGAGCCCTAATTTTACAGATCAGGACAGTGAAGTCCAGGGTGTTTAATTGATATGCAGCAGAGATGTATTTTGTGGCATTTGTACTAGATACTAGGTATAGTATGAGCAAGGGCAAAACCATCTCTTGTAACAAAAAACTTAAAAAGGAAAAAAAAAGTTCAGTAAAACCAAATAAAACATAGACCATGTGTGACAATAAATGTAATAATTCATAACCACAGTCCCTCCTCTGTACAATAAAAGTGAGGAGAGTGAGGAATGCATCTTTTCAGCTCCTCTTTAAGATTAAGCTTGGGCATTTTAATTACATTTTTTTTTCCAGTTCATCTTTACATTGTTTGGTCATGTAAGTAGTTGAGGAACGTGTATTTTAAAACTTATTTTTTTTTATCTAAACGTGGCTTTTTTTTAACTAAGTGAAGGAACTTTACTTGAATTATTATTTTAAAAAATACTGAGACTTTCATGAACTAATATTGGGAAAGATAGTTTGGTATAGTCAGGCCCAAATCCTCACTGTTTTATTAATATGCTACCCTCTTTCTTGCTTCTATAGAATCATGGAATTAAAACTATAGAGCTTATAGGGCTCTTAGATGACATTTAGTCCAACTGCCTCATTTTACAAGTGAAGAATATAAGGCACAGAGAAGTTAAATAACAAATAACAGAGCTGGAATTTTCACTCTGGCCTTTTTACTCTACTGCACCAATTCTGTTTGTATTATTTTCCCCAAGTTGAAAATATCTCATCCTCTTCCTTTTGCTTATCCAAATCCTACCGTTTAATTCAGTTCTTCATCTGACACCTCTAGGAAGCCTTCCAGGACTTCTTTGCTCCTAACTGATTTCCCTGTCCTTTTATAGGGAACGTGTTATCAGCATCCTCAAGTTAATTCCATGCACCATCTTGTGTGGTCTGTCCTTCATTCTCAAAGAGGACCATGGCATAAGGGTGATGATGACATGACTTGTATTGAATTGGATTTGAGTGAGGAAGGGCTGTGCAAAGTCACCAACCTCAATTTCTCCTCCAGAGCCAACTGGGTCCAGTGGCCAGACATAGATCAGGATGACTGGACATAGCCCAGGATTCATTGGGAGACCTTGGCCTTTTTAAGCTAGGGTCTTTCTGAGTACTCACTTGAATCCCTGGGTAGAGTATATGTGTAAGGCAAATGCTAGATGTAATTAAGTTCTTACAAAAACTAAGTCTTGAATGATTAAAGAATAATGAGCCAATGTGGTAGGTGATTTTTACGGTGTAAAGAGAACTATACCAGGAGAGCTGCAACTCTGGTAGCTCTATGGCTCTTTACTTGGGGCCTCAGTTTCCTCATCTATAAATTACATCATTGGACTAGAGTAATATGGGATTGTGAACTCTTTCTTTTAAACATATTGGCAATTATATTTTCAATATAATTGGTTTCCTTGGTAATCCTATATATTTTATTTTGAGTCTAAAACATCATGAGAAGTAGTTATATACATGTACACACATATACATACAGATATACACATATATACAGATAAACACATACATACATACATACAAACATACATACATACATACACACTAATCTCTGGACTAAGTAATCTTCAAAATCCATTTCCTTCCATTATTGAATATTTAAAGAAAATTTTAAGGAAAATTAATTAGCACTTAACTATTTTTTTTAAGTTCCATGTTTTGGCAGGCTTATTACTGGCAACCAATTAATGAATTAGGAAATTCATCTGAAAATCAAAAAATATGCTAATAGGAAGCTATTCCATTCTTCTTAGAGAGAGATTCCAAGTGAAATATTTGGAATTGGATTTGAAATACTTCTTCCTTATTCCTGCCTGGGGGATTTATGTAAAGGAATAAAAAATTTACCCTAAGTCAGAAGATTCTTTGGTCTGATCCTCCCCTTCTAGGACTTTATGAGCAGGAAGGAAGGTTATGGCCATTTTTCATTTCCTATGAGAATGTCAGAGCTTGGAACAATAATGGAGTCTGGAATTGCTCTTCATAAAAGTGTGTTGAAATTATCAGCAGAATGGAAGGGAAATGCGGCAGGTGAGATCAAAGATATAAAAATAATTTTCCTATTACAAAGTAGTTTCCTTTCTTTAAATGGCATGCAGGGTAATCCGTCCGATATCCATGCTGGGTATTTATCTGGTAATATATTTCCTTGCAAATAACTTCATACTCTATTATTATTGCAATAAATTTTCCTCTGTTTGGAGCTTCCACCATTGGTTTTAAACACAAAACAAAGCTGTTTATTCCAACAATGCAGGTGACCCTCTGTAGCCCATAGATTAGGGCTCCAGACTGTAGATTAGAGTCTCTGTTCAATATGACAACTCAAAGGTTAATGAAAATCATGAACTTTCAAAGACTCTGCTGTCTAAGTTAGCCAGAGAAATGGGAATAAGAAGACTCAAGTATCACAGGATGGGCCAATTACAGAGCCTGGACCTGGCATTAAAATCACCCTAAGAAAGGCAATACAATAATAATTTTGCAGACTTTCAAACCATAGCAGATGCCTGTGGTCATAATATATGCTCACATACAGACACAGGCATACATAGTGTGCACATGTTCTCTCAAAGACACTGTCCTTAAAATTCAGTTATATTCCCAAGGTTTTCTCTGAACCAAAAATACATTTCACAAAACATATATAATGTATATCTATATGATACACTATACATGCAGATATTCTAGGGAATTTTTTGTTCATAGTAGGAAAGAAAGTAATTGTGGATGGTTTGGGGGAGGAAAAGAAAGATGGATTTACATTTAAAAAACTTTTTTAAGTTAAATTTTACTTTTGTTTTCTAATTAATGTCTTAATTAGCACTTATTTACTCTTTTCACTTTCTTCCACTGGAAAAACAAAATGAATCCCTTGTAAAAAAAAATATATGTAGCCAAAGCAAAGCAAATTTTCACATTGACCATGTCTAAAAATGTGTATCTCATTTTGCTTATTGAGTCAATCACCTGCCTATCAGGAGGTGGACAGAATACTTTATTATCAATCCTCCAGAGTCATAGTTAGTTATTGTATTGATCAGAGTTTTTAAGTATTTCAAAGTTGTTGTTTTTTAACACTATTGTTATTAGCATAAATTGTTCTTCTGGTTTTGCATCAGTTCATATAAGTTTTCCCAATGTTCTCTGTAACCATCCTTTTAGTCATTTCTTTATAATGTCAAAGCTATTTCCAAGAAGAAGAAGAAAACAAAACTAAGTTATATTCAGAAGGACAAGTAACTGACCTAGTCTGTTCCTGTCTGGCTATCTCCAAAGTCAAAGTTCACTCAGGGTTGAGATCCCTCTGAGATGGTTGTTTGGGAAAGTGTGTAGTTATTTAAATTATGAACCAGAGACCTTGAATACCTGAAACCAAACTTCCCTTTCTGACTCACTTCTGGCTGGAAAAGCCTTTCTAGTTTTCTGCATCTGTTTTTCTCTCTTCCAAGCAAAGGTATCATCAGTTCTTGCTATCTTGGCCCCTCCTGAGGGTTTCATTAGGTAATAATTCTGATCAAAGTGTTTTGAGATCAAACTCAAAGAGTCAATTAAAGTCAACTTCAAATGTAACAGTTCAGAGTTCTAAAATAAAACTAAGTTTCTAAATAATGCATGGTCTCATTTGTGGTAAGAATATTGGGGTTGTTATTCTTTACTACCAGTCTGTTAGCTGCTGCATAAATATCCATCCAGAGTCCAATGCACTAAGGGCCGACTATTTTAACTAGGCAGATTAATAGGCTTTGAACTCTCCATGGAAGAGAGGTGTGATATAAATCCAAAGTAAGGCACAAACTAAAGCAAAAACTCATAGATTCACATATGGGAAGGGACCCTAGAAGTCATCTAGACTAACTTCTTCATTTTACAGATGAGGAAATTTAGACCCAGTGAGGGGAAAGGATTTGCCCAAGGCCACACAGATGCAACAGGACAAAGCCAGGTTTGAAGTCATAACTTATGTAATTCCAAATCCATGTTTTCTTCCACAGCTAGCCAGGTATTGAAAGAGCAGATGAAAGTCAGAGAATACCACAAAGTGGGGGCAATTATTTGTCAATATCACTAGCAAAGTTGAGTTTATCTCTGCATTGTAGACTCCACTAAGGAAAGGCCCCATGCTCCTTGTGCAAAAGACTGTCGTGGGATTATTTTTGGATTTAGATCTAGAAAGAATGTTGGAGATCATTTAGTTCATCTCCCTCATTTTACAGATGAGAGAGCTGAGGCTTAGAGAGTTTAAATAACTTATCTAAGATCACAAATAGTAAATGGCATAGTTGGTCAGTCAAATAGTCAACAAGCATTTATTAAGCACTTATGTGCCAGGCACTGTGCCATAATGCTGGGGACACAAAGAAAGTAAAAAAGTTGGCATCCACACCCAAGTTCTCTCATGACAAAACCAACCCCATGTTGTCTCCTTACATTCCTTAGTTTCTATGGCTGTTCCAGAAACACAATGTGTTTAATATAAAATTTCTTTGCTTCTTTTTTGTTTCCTAACATCACAATCATTTTCCTGATAGTTATTCCCCACTTCTCCACTCCTATCCAAAATGAACATTTCTTTTAAACAAAGAAGGACAGTCAAAAGAAACTTGGGCCTTGTATAGCATCATATGTACCATGTAGTCCCCCTCCCTCTCTGTATTGTGTTTTTTTTCCTTTTTGGAGGGGCAATTGGGGTTAAGTGACTTGCCCAAAGTCACACAGCTAGTGAAGTGTTAAGTGTCTGAGGTAAAATTTGATCTCAGGTCCTCCTGACTCCAGGGCCAGTGCTCTATTCACTGTGCCACCTAGCTGGCCCTGTCTCTCTGTATTGTAAAGTTTCTTAACCTGGAGTCCACAGACATCTTGGGCATCTGTGGATGGATCTCATGTTTGTAAACTTGGATGGGGAATATATATGTGTGTTTATATACATGCATGCCTGTATACATACCTCCACATACATGTGTGCACACACACATATATAGCACGCATATATGTAGAGAGAGTGAGAAATAGTAAAACATACATACTATACTATAATATATAGTATATACATGTAATACATAGTATACAGTATATATCATATATATTTATAATGTATAGTATGCACTAACACACATATATACATATATCATTTTCACTAACCTCTAACTGTTCGGTTATTAATAAAAAAGCATATATGTATATGACATACATATACCTACTCATACATGTACATATACGCATATAGATATAGATACATATGTATATATAGGTGGCAAGATAGATATATTTTATATTAGTACTTATTATTTTATGTTAATATTTTCTATTAGTATTACATATAATTTTATATCAGTATTGCATATTACATAGTAGTTATTACATTATAGCATTACAAATTAATATTACATATTCAAATGGATCATATTAGTATTAAATATTCAAATGCATGTGATCTCATTAATATGTATTCATCCTGATGATACAGATTGCAATATATCCTTACCTTCTTGTGCAGTGTGCTTTTTTTCCCATGTTTTCCCCTAAGTTGGCCACAGGGGGTTCATTCAACATATTGGATGGCTTCCTTTCTTCTGACAGTGTGAGTCTACCAGTGGAACATATGGGCTCATAGTTCTTACTGTTACCACATGACTAGTTCATCTTCTTTTTCCATTCATACATTGAACATTCTACAACACATTACAAAGCATTGAAAAGAGAAATGATATGAAGCATGCTAGAAAATAAATATTGATAGTACATAATACTATGATAAAGTTCTAAATTGTACAGTTGTATCATTAAGAGTAGGTCACAACTCAGAAACAGGACATTGCATTCCATAGTCTAATGGAGCTTACATTGTAGTAAGCTCTTTGAGAGTTAAGAATGATTTCATTGATCATATTCTAACTCCAGTACTTAGCACAGTGCTTGGCACCTAGCAGATGTTTAATAAGTGTTTGTTGATTGATTGGCAGTAAATATTTTTATATAATTATTATATATCATAGCTATTATTCCATAGAGATGATAAGAAATTAATTGAGGCAATATCACTTCCACAAAACTCTGTTCTCATTTGTCTTTATCTTTTCCTTCACTTTTCTTTTTATCTTAGTAATCTCATCCTATCTAGCAGTTTCAGCTGTCACATGTATGTCAATGAATGATTCCTAAATCCAGCCCCCATCCATTCTCTTTAGCTTGAGACCCACTTGTCTAAATGCCCACTGAATGTCTCTACTTGACTGTTGTTCTCACGACATTTTTCCCTTCAGGGGAGAGCTAATGGAAATGCTCTTCTAGGGTGCTCCAGCACACGATTCATGCACACCTGTATCTTGCACCCCAAATCAGATGACTTCTTTCTTCTCTATAGCCTTTTGATTTATTTAATTTTAATATATTTAATTTGTTGTTCAAAATTCACTGTCTTGGGAGACAAGTGGGTTCTCCTTCATTTGAGGTCTTCAAGCAAAGACTAGATTTGTCACTGATGGCTTAGATGGATTCTTTTTCAAGCATGGGTTAGACTAGATAGTCGCCAATATCCCTTCTAACATAACTGCAGGACAGATGGCAAGAAGATAGCAGAGGTGAACAGCTACATGAGATGCGAAGCATGGTCTGGTTGATTTGGTATTGGTTAGATGAGGTGTGCTCTGTGAGTTTGTGCTCACTCATTCACCAGTCAGGATAGCTTGGCTTCACAGTGGTAGTTCTAAAGCTAGGCTATCAGTTTCGAGGATTGTCTTGTGGATAATAAGTCTTAGTTGAAGAGTTCTTGAGATCAGGAATTGAAGGCACTCCACTTTCTAGAGAGAAAAGATTCCTTGATGAATCCTGTTCCTTTGAGAAAGAAGAAAGATTATATAGTTACTGAAAAGGGCCCTATTTGGGGCATGAAGTTAATTCAGAATTAAGCCAAAACAGAAGTGGGAGACACTGGCGACTATACAACCAACAAGTATACCCCAGAGACTAGTTGAGCAACATTTGAAGTGGACTGAGGCAAGCAGGAGCAATATAAGGATACCAGCATTGGAGCTAAGTGTGTTCCTTAGGTGTGTGCCTCTTCTATCTATGACCTCAATGGGTATCGACACACTCATGCTGGATGGATTTGTGGAAGAGTATATCTTTCCTTCCCTCCTCCCTTCCCACCCCAGGTTTATGAGGAAGATGCACTGTTACTACTTCTTACTGTATCATGGGCAGCTAGGCAGCACAATGGATAGCGGGCAGGGCCTGGTGTGAGGAAGACCAGTTCAAATTCAACTTCAGACACTAGCTATGTGATCCTAAGCAAGTCACTTAACCCAGTTTGCCTCAGTTTCCTCTTCTGCAAAATGATCTGGAGAAGGAAATAGCAAACCACTCTAGTATATTTGCCAAGAAAACCTCAAATGGGGTCACGAAGTGACTGAACAACAACACACAAATGTTCTTGCTTTAAGCTAATTCTGGCTGACAGAAGCAAAAACATGGGTGAGGTCTTATGAATTAGTCTTTTTTTGCCTACTGACCTACAGATTACCTAGAATCTGGGATAACTGTAATCCAGGACAGACCTAAGAGTATAAAATGGGATATTTCTAGGACACCATAACATTTCACAGGGTTGTTGAGACATTCAAACGCAGATAAAGTACTTTACAGACCTTAAAGCACTACATAAATGTCAGTTATCAGCTATTATTTTCATAATTTTAGATAATTATTTTCCATTTTTTTGTGTGGTAAAATGCTCATATTTTCTTTTGGAAGAGATATGGTTTATGAATGGTGGTACAGTGTATTTCAGTGCTAGAATTTTCATCAAAGACTCAGGTTCAAATCCTGTCTTTGACACTATAACCAGGGACAAATCACTTAAAAATATCTTCTTGTTGTTATTCAGTCATTTCAATTATCCCTGACTGTGACCCCATTTGAGATTTTCTTGGCAAAGATACTGGAGTAGTTTTTCATTTCCTTCTCTAGCTCATTTTTCAAATGAGGAAACTGAGGCAAACAAGGCTAAGTGTTTTGCCCAGGGTCACACAACTAATAAGTGTTTCAGTTCCGATTTGAAAGCAAGTCCTCCTGACTCTAGGCCTCATGTTCTATCTACTGTTTCACCTATACTTCAGTGTTCTCAGTTGAAAAATTAGAAGGGTGGATTAGATGACCTCTGAGGTTTGTTTTGGCTTTAAGTCTGTTTCTGTAGTACAGTTCATATTCAGATGCAACTTACATTTGGACAATATGATAACTCTATCTTTTTTTACATAGCTCTCTGATTATATAATTTATGCTATTTCTCCCATATAATTTTTCTTTGATGATATGTTGGAGAAGCAGCATGGCATAATGTTTAAGAGCTCACCTTGCTATCAGGAAGATCTGTGTTCAGGTTCTGTCTTTGACCCATAGGAGCAATACCCCTGCCACATCACTTAATCTTTCAGCGCTCTAGGTCAATGGCATCAAAATCAAATAGAAACAGGGAAACTTAGTTTTAAAATGTAATATGTCTATTACACTTTAATTGTCTATTACATAATAATGTCTGTTACACTTTAATTATTAAATAATATTCTAACATTATTTGGGGCACTCAGGAGTATTAACAAAGGCCCCCTGGCTGAATGCTTGACACCTCTGCTCTAGGTAATGCAATAAAACTATACACAATAGGAGGTGGGGACCGTCCCTGGTAGAGGGAGTTTCTTCACCAGGGAATTCTTTATGCCAATGAAATCCCTTTCTAGCCCCTTTCCTTATCCTTGTTTTAATAATCATGTGATTTGACATTGTTGTTCAAACCTATAAAAAGTGATATTAGGGAAAGCACTCTTAGAGAAAGGCAGGTATTTTCAGAGTAAGGGATGTTGTAAGTATGATAAATGGATGAATGCCTGAAAGATAAAGTGGGGTTCTCATGATAGTTTGCTAATGGATGGTTAACAATGATGGCTTGTAATTTGTACGAAAGGAAGGAAATCACTTCTGAGATCAAGGTTCCATCTAAAAAAGTGCTAGATTAAGTAAGTAGGAAAACTGGGATAACAGCTGCAAAAGCCATCTGTGTCTTCTGAGACATATTCTCATTAATGATGACATCCCTGACATTACTAAGATTGTTTGTTAGTGGTTTCTTTGTTTATGTTGGGAGCAAGCTGATAATAGCTCTCTGATGTTGTTGTTGTTGTTTTTTAAAAAAATATTATTATAAACTTAATGGCCATTAACAAAAACAAATAAGCAAGTAAACATACAAACTAAGGAATGAATTATTACACATACCCTTAGCATTTAACAAAATAGAACAAATGAACTAAAAGCAACAACAAAAAAATACTTTTGTTCCATGACCCTTCCCAGATCTGTCTTTTGTAAGTAGTAGTTCTGGTATTCTGACTCCACTGATCTCAGTCAGCATCATGTTTCCTTCTGCTCTTCTTACTCACCTTCCTTCCTTCCTTCCTTCCTTCCTTCCTTCCTTCCTTCCTTCCTTCCACCTGGAGAGCCAGTCTTGGGATAAGAAAGACCTGGGTTCAAGTCCCACCTCTAACACATCCTTGATGCAAATCTTTGCGCAAGTCACCATCTCTCAATCCTCTGCACAAATGTCCCAGACTCTGGATTGCAGAGAAGGTGCTGATCTGCTTGGATAAAGGAAGTTTCTCACCAACTGAGTTCCCCATAGCAATGAAATCTCAAGTCTATTAAAAAAAATTATCCAAGTATTCCAAATATTCCAAAGCTTTAATGGACCTATCTGGGTACTTCCACTGGTACAGGTCACAACACGTTCATGTTTTCTAATTCTGTATGACTCTTGCCTATATCCTCATGGAAATGCACCACAGGAATTCCATCTACAATACTGGCTGCTTCTTTCCAGGTCTCTTGATATTGTGTAGTTTCCAACTGTTCACTATATGAGCAGCCTACCTTTTTCTGTTCATACAGCTCTGTGATATCATTTATACTACTTCTCTCATACAATTTTTCCTTAATAATATAGTACAAGGGCCACTGTGTGCCTCAGTTCTGGTTGGTCTATAACTCTAATGTCTCAGAAACATCTGTAAGATTATAGATCTGCCTACCACGGAGACCTATGGCCCAATGTGCTTATTATATAGGTCAGATAAGGTTCATGGAGTTTAAATGACTTGCTAAAATTCACAAGTATAAAGAGAGGCAGGGTTTAAATCAAGGTCTTTTGACTCCACAGCCAATGTTCTTTCAGTATTTCCTTTCTCCAGTCCTCTCCTTTCAGGGGTCATTTATTTTTATCATTATTTTTGTCAGGTTCTCTGATTTCAGATATGTAGAGAACTCTATCCAGAGAGACAATTGAAGTGTAACTTGAATGCCCAGTGTGTATGTTAATTTCCTGACATGTATGGCTGGAAAGGACTTTAAAGATTGTTTAGTTTCTAGTCCAAACCTTCTCGCTTTTCAGATAATGAAGCCAAGGTTCTGCAAGTTTATGGGACTTGCTTAGGGTCACACTGGCTATGTGTAGCAGGACCAGGATTTGGAGTCAGGCTTTTTGATTCCAAACTTAGAGCTGTTATTAATATGACCTATGGTCTAAGTCAATAGCATGGGGCACTGAGAAGTTAAGTGTCTTGCCCATGGTTACATAAGCTAGAATCTTTCAAAAACAGGACTTCAGCACAGGTTTTTCTGGCTCAAAGGCAGTGCTCTATCCACTATGCACGCTGCCTCTCTTCGAAGTTCATAACTTGGGGTGGCTAGGTGGCACAGTGAATACAGCACTGGCCCTGGAGTCAGGAGGACCCAAGTTTAAATCCAGACTCAGACACAACACAAAAACTAGCCATGTGACCTTGGGCAACTTACTTAACCGAAACTGCCCTAGCTTCCCCCCTCCAAAAAGCAAAAAAACCCCCAAAAACCAAAGTTCATAATTTGGTAAAATATGAACCCTTGGTTATATAGTTTCATTTTATGATCTTTATGAATAGCAATTTTCATAATACTGATGAAATAAATAAAATTGACAAGGAAATGAAAATGTATTTCTGAATTTTGGAAGATCCAGTAACTTATTTTTCAAGCCAAATCCACATCTTATGGTTTTAGTGACCTTGTGTGCCAGTTCAAAGTCATTCCATAGCTGTATGGCAGTATCAAAAACAAGTACAAGATATGCATACTAAATAAAAATAATCATACTTAAGCTTTGTGGAAGCATCATAAATGGCTTGATGTCCTAAAAGGTAAACCTTGAACCTACTCTTTTATCTTTCTCTTTATTCTCAACTACTTCTCTTTTCTTTCATATCTATATGTATATTTATGCACACATATATGCATTATATATATGCTAGGATGGGGTATGTGTATATGCTAGGATAGGAGACTGTGAGTCTCTTTGTAGGAATAAAGATATCAATACACGTATATATACATAAAGATTCTTCCCATATATGTAATCTATTCTAGCTTGGTGAAAACTAGTACTTGGTTTGCCTACATAATTCTAAAATTTAAGGACTACATAAATACTTACAGATATTAAGGGACTTTTTTTATTCCCACTTCATATATAACCATCTCATGTATTCTAAAAGCTTGGTGTTGAGAGAAAATGGCAAACACAGTCATTTATATCCCATGTTATTAGTGAAAAAGGGACTTTAGTATTAAAATTGCAAATATCAGTTATTGCTATCAATAGGTGTTCTTGGTATTTCAAACTACAAAATCAGAACCTAGTTAGTTAAGCTATTCATTCTCTGATATTTTTAATTTTTAGCACTTTTTATGAATCAGACAGATAGATAAAGCATTTATTCAATACTTACTGTGTGCCAAGCCCTGTGCAAAGGAAAATTGTGTTTCATCTTAGAAAAGTCATCCAAATAAGAGCACATAGACATTAGGCTTTTGTAATGGTACTTATTGTATTTTTTTTTTCAATTATTTTCAATGTGGCCTCTTTCTCACAGAATGGTAGTGGAGAAGAGTATAGGGTAAATAGATGTGGAAATGACTGGTTCAAAAGTAAAGGGCATAAATAAAATATTTTTTAAAAAAATCTTCCCCCTTTATTATTTTTGCTTTTGGGGGGGGAATGGCAGGGCAATTGGGGTTAAGTGACTTGACCAAGGTCACACAGCTAGTTTTGTGTAAAATGTCTGAGGTTGGATTTGAACTCAGGTCCTCCTGACACCAAGGTCAGTACTCTATTCACTGTACCACCTAGCCACCCTCCTCCCCTTTATTCTTTGTCAGTCTATATCCATTAATGACTTGAAGAACTCTATTTGAAACTCACTTTTAATTGTCTTTTCTAATTGATCATTTCTATATAACCTTTTCTTCTGCTTTTACTCAATATTTGCATGTTTATTTTTATCTTATTTATATTCTATTTTTTCCAATATACTTTTAATATTTCATGGCTATTAAATATCATCCCAACATGGTACTACATTGGGTCATAGATTTAGAAGTCTGGGAAGGCACCTTAGCCACTCATCAAACTCAACCTTTTAAATTTTCTAATTTTACAGATAAGAAAATTGAGGCATAGAGAGGTTAATTGATTTGCCCAGGATTAAGTGCCTCATAAATGAAGTGGGGTTTGAAACTCGGTATTTCTCACTTTCTACTATAACCCTCTATGCCATGCTATATTTCATTTCAAGTGATATATAAAAATAGAAAATAATATCTTTTCCTTCAAGAAGTTTATACTCTTGCTGGGAAGAAAGCTGCATATATATAAAGTTAAGGCAATTAAAAAGTTATTATGCAATTTTTGATTAAGGAAAATGTCATTAAAATCTAGCATTAATGTGGAAAAGTTTCATGGAGAAAATTTTTGGATCTTGATCTGGGTAGAAAAGCAAATACATGAGTTTGACAAGCAGAAAAAAAGATGGGGTGAATGGGCTATGTTTGGTGGAAGTGGGACAGAGGGGTTTTCAAGAAAAGGATGGGTGATCACTATCAGGTAAGGTGTAGAAATGATTCTTGTTCAAGTATGGTTTGGTCTTGATGGTCATTGAGGAATGTTCCAACTCTGATAGTTTGTGACTACATTTTTCATAATATACCTAAAAGTTTACAAAATCTTCATAGTTCACTTTCACATAAATTATCTCATTCAATAAAATTCTGTTTGAAGGACTGTTATCTATTAACTTTCAGGGAAATTTAGGGGCCAGAGCCCAGAAGCTACATTTTCTTAGTTATGCAATAAAGCTCACATTGGCATCCTTCAATACATCATTCAAAATTCAATGGAGGATTCTGAGGTAGTTTGATTCTTTAGATCTCCCATTAATGGAAAATGCCATAACAACCTTTCCCCATTATAAAGGCTTCCTATTTTTTGTCATCCAGGCTCACCATTTTAGGTATAAATATGGAATCTTTCTTTTCTCAGGTCCTAGCCCCTGCTTTATCAGTTATAATGCTTTGCAGGTCCACTCTAACCCATTTTACACATTACCTAACCCATTTCACTGTGCACATTGGGACTTTGAAGAAATCTCCCTTCAGCCTTGAGCTTTTCAACAAACATTCCTCATACATCTTCTCTTTAATGGAAACTTTTGCTTTCCTTTGATGTGACAACACATCCCTTGCAGCCCAATCTACTGGAGGTCACTCTTCCCAACTGAAAGGACCAGGAAAAGAACTGGGTGATTCAATTCAACTTAATTACTATTTAAATTTGATAAAATTTATTATTTCTATTTTCTAAAAAAGTAGCTATTTATCATTGATTGATAATTGATAATGGTTGTACATTTTCTCCCAGTGCTTCTTCTAAAGCATTCCTCTATCATCATCTCTCAATGATCTGCTTTTATCAGCCTATCCACATCTTTCTTGCCATCATGAACCAATTTTTAGGTCATCCCCATTACCTGATCTTTCCAGTCTTATTTCATATTTCTCCATACTATACATTCTATGTTCCAGTCTAAGTGGGTAGCTTCTTTCCTTTCAACACATAGTGCTCTCAAGTCACTGTGTTTTTCCTTAATTAAAAACAACAACAGCAATTCCATCACACCTACTATGTGGCACTATAATAGGTGTTGGGAATAAAAGACAGAAATGAAATATTCCCTACTTTTAAGGAGCTTCCATTCTAAAAAGGGAGATAACATGCATACAGAATAACTACAAAAGAAAGGATACTAGCAGTTAGGGAGGCAAGAAAAACTTCTTTCAGAAGGTGTTACTTTACCTCAGGCTTGAAGCCCCCATCCCATTTCTCAGGTTGTGTCAATTTCCTAGAATACTCTCTGTCTCCCCTTCTCTTTTGGGAAACTTTCACTGAAGATGAAACATGAATATGAAAAATTCTTGCTAAGTTCAACCTCTTCTTGAATCAGTTCAGGAACAATGGAAAACAGTATCAGATGAGTTTGATGATCCAGAAAACTGAAGTGAAACACCATGAAGTCATTTTCCTCTCTTTGCTTGCTGATTTTGTCCCTCTCCCTTAAAGTCCAATTCAAATACTACTTCATCTGGAAAGCCTTGGTTGGTAATAACTTCCTCCCTCAGACTTTGTATGTCAATTTGATTTTTTAATTTTCCAGGGGACTTACATTGTAATAGTTTGTATTATGATGATTTCTCTTGTTTTTTTTTTACATTTCTATTACATGGTAAACTTTTTGAGGGCAGCAAACATACCTTATCTAAACTTTGTATCTCCCTTATTGCTCTGGAGAGTGAACTAGAACCTCAATGAACATATATGTATGTGTATATGTATATGTATGCACACACATGTATATGCACACATACACACATATATGTAACATAAGCACATGAGTAATACCCCTACATTGGAAATCTCAAATAGACAAAAAAATTCACATTAAATTGCATATCAATGTGATGTCTTATTCTGTCTTATTCCTGAACTTTGTAAGGTCCCATCCAATGGATCTTTTACCAGTCAATCAAAAGATACTTATTAAGCTCCTACTATGTGCCAGAAACTATATGCATATCTATATTTATGCTTATCAGTGTATATATGTATATGTATGAATAAGATGAGGTATCCTGTGAAGCCTTGGAGATACTGATCCCCATACTGTGCTATATGTGATAGCCTGAAAGGCTAATCATGGGTTGGGTTATCCCTCTTCTCCTCCTTTGCCAGTTGTGATTCTCAGTGTACCCAGAGGATAAACTTAGAGTGGAGTGATGGCAATAACACCTTTGAAGTAGAACTGCCTCAAGCATATAAGTATGGTGGCTGAAATGGCCCTTATGTTGCTTTTCCTACAGGTGCTTCATGCTTTGCATGAAAAAAGCATGCATAGGGAGAGGTGCAGCAGGAAAAAGTTCCTGCATTTAACTCTCCTCAGAAATGCCTGTAATTGTTTGTATAGCTGAGTAAAGTGAAACCAATGACACTTAAGTAGGGATGATAAATTATTTCGGAGGTAAGGGGAGCACAGTGTTTTCCCTGGTACAGATGGGTGGGAGGTAATGATCACCCCATTCACCACTGCAAAAGCTGGGCATGATGTCAGCTGGTTTCCTTGGTGATATTCACTTCACCCTTGTTACCTTGTTACCCCCTCCCTCAAATACCCAGTGCTTAGCAGAGTGCTTGGTGCAGAATAGACATTGAACAAATATCTATTATAGGTGATCCCTACCACAATGCAATGAGATAATTAGGAAAGGTATTATTAATTATTATTATTAAAATTGCTTGTTCAAGGTCATTCATTTTGACTACTTAAACCCAGGTCTCTAGGCCTTGAGCAATGAGTAAGAGTAAAATTTCAATCATAGAGTGGGTCTAGTTGATGGGAGGGGTCAGGATACAGAATTTGAACTTCATTGATATATAATAGGAAATCATTATAATATTCTTTCATTAAAACAAGACAGTCGAACTAAATGGAAATTCAGTTAAAATATCTGAATCCTCTCCTATTCTCTTCTCAAACACCTATGTCTCCCCACTCCAATACAAATAAATGCCAGGTAGGTAGTTCAGAGGTAAGAAAGTAATCTGAATGCCTATTGGAACATTTGCATACTTTGGGTAATGTGGCTGCAGGCTGTGCAGGGTGGAGAAGTTTTGAGCAACAAAGTCAGGGAAATTCCCCTGAAACCTGGTTACCAAATTTCGATCCTCTGGATGGAAGGGTTTCCCCACATTGTGCAATGCTTCTTAGGGAGGCCCCACCTTCATTATGGACACCTTTTTCTTAAGCAACAAATATCTCAGCTGTGGCCATAGCAACAGTACCAAAAGTAGGTAAAGGTTTAAGGCAATTTATTAGATTAGTTCAAACTGATGGTATCTACTCGAAATTGTTCAACTTTCTCTTTCATAGATTCCTTCCTTCCACCCTGTGCTTTTTTTCCCTTGACCCTGAATGAAAACATACAGTGATGGAAAAAGTTAGGAAGACTTGAGTTTGAATCTCATCTCAGACACTTACTACCTGTATGACCCTGGGCAAATAACTTTATCTCTCATATTTCCTTGTCTATAAAAGGGAATAATAATATTTGTAACACCTACTTCACAAGGTTATTATGAGAAAATGAGTTTGTTGACCTTAATGTGGCATGTCATGTGAGTGCCTGAAACCTGAAGTTATGGCCCTGTCATGACTAGTTTTCTTTCTGTAGTGTAAAATACTTTTACATGAGTTATCCTATTGGATAACAACAATTCTCTTAGTCTTTATGTTAGATGTTGTTATTTTCATTTTGAAAATATTGAAACAGAGGCCCTGAGGTTAAATGACTTGACCAGGATTACAAAATTAATAGGCATCAGGGCCAGGACTAAAATGCCTGCATCCTTTCCTGGTGTTCTGTTCTTACCATTATTTCAAGATATTCTTCTGCCACCACTTATATCTACAGTAGTGGGAGATTAAGCAGAAGATAAAGGAAGAATGACTACACTCACTGAGATAACTAGAGAAATTACAAAGACTCTTACAGTTTTTTTCTCTATTTGTTCACCTTCTGAGGAAAATTTATGTACAACAAAGATATCAAATTAGATAATCTTGAAAGCCCCCTTTTAGCTTTAAGATTCAATGAAGTATTTATTAAATGCCTACAATGTTCCAGGCACTAAGATCGTTTGTTGTTGTTCTTTCTGCATTCTTATAGAGGACCAATGACGTTAGGAGGGCAATGTCTTGACTTGTAAGTGAATTGGGTTTAAGTAAGGCAGGGCTGTGCAAAGTCATCAGCCTCACTCCAGACTCCAGAATCATCTGAGTCCAGTTGCAAGACAGGTTGGGATGACAGGAGATGGCCCTGGATACAATGGGAGACCTTTTATTTTATTTATTTATTTTAAATTTATTTTAAAGCAATTGGGGTTAAGTAACTTGCTCAAGGTTACACAGCCAGGTGTTTCTGGGTGGGTGCTAAGTGTCTGAGCCTGTATTCAATCCCAGGTCATTCTGACTCTGGGGCCAGTGCTCTTACTCACTGTGCTACCTGGCCACCCCAGACCTTGTTCTTTTTAAGCTAAGGTCTTTCCCAGGTACTGAGATAGGTCCTGGGGATTCAAAGAGAAAAATAAAGTAATCCCTATTTTAGTTACAACTCTTTCACTAAGAAGGAATTTAATAATACTTGTATTTTAGAATTATTGTGAGGAAAACATTTTGTAAGCATGAGATAACATCACCTCATATTTATATTGTTTTTTAAAGGCTTCAAGTGACTATAAGAATAAGAATCATTATTAGTAATAATAGTCTCTTCTTTCTCTACTCCCCCTTCCACTCCCCAAACCAAAACAACACATTGATTCTTATATTCCAGGCTCTATTTGATTTTCCATGTCAATTGCTAGATCCCTGGACTGAGACCTTTAAGCTTATCTGGTTCAACATCTTTATACATGAGAAACCTTCAGCTCAGAGAGACAAAGTGAATGACCACCAAGGTCACTCAGGTTATAAGTAGATGGTTGAATTCTGTCTGCATCATAATGAAGTAATCAACTGAGTCTGGAAGTTCTTTGCAGAAAGTCTAATTTCAGTACAATACAATACTTCCTAAAATTAGAACTTCCTAAAAATAGAATGGTAGAGTCAGGAGTGTGCTGGTAAATGTTTAACAATCAGCTTTCCAGAAAAAAAAAAGAAAAAAATGCATACAAGACATACTTTTAAGTTTGACTTGCATTAATAACATTTTTTCTCATAACTTTCTAAAATCTAGATAATCAACAAAATTATAAATCAAGCCCTTATTTGAGCATTTATATATGTCTGAGATTTAGATACAATGAAAATATAACAGTTAGCTCTTGGGAGCCTGCTTAAGCTTGATCCAGCATATCCTCACGTAGTGGTTATGATCAAGCAGAATCTATGTCAGAAATATCACAGAAGCTTTTGTCTCTGGTCTTTGCTAGTGGTGCCATGGGTCACCAGCAGCTCTATTGGAGCCATCTTCAAAAATTCAGCCAGGGGTCTCGGTAATGCTGTGTCTGTTCCAGCCAGCATGGCCTGATATGCAAGTACAGTCTGAACATGCGCCACCAGTGCTTCCTGCAGTATACGAAAGAAATTGGCTTCATCAAATTGGACTGTTATATTTATGGATCTCACTTCAGTGATTACACTGATCATTAGTGACTACCATTTTACTGGATTCTGGACAACTATTTGATTTACCCACCTAAAGATCGGATCCTGTTGTACATGCTATGTTAATTTGCAAACATAAAAAAGATGATCCTAAAAAAAAAGAAATATCACAGAGCTAATATGTACTTCCATCAGGGGTTAGTCTAGGTCATCTTTAAGCCCCCTTTCAATTCTGAAATTTTGTGAATTTGGAAGATTATGTTACAGCACCAGGGTGGCATGTTACAAAACACATTGGACTCGGATCCCAGAGATCCGAGTTTGAATTCTGACTGATAGTAGCTAAGGGAGCTTTGAGTAAGTCATTTAATCTCTCTGAGCCTCAGCTCCTTTATCTTGAAGAGATGTAGGTGATCATCCTTACACAGTCTTCTTCAGAAGGTATTTGTGAAGAACCAGTTTCATTTTTATTTAATGTTATTTTTGTTTATGTATTATATATAATTATATATTATGTATTATATATGTTTATCGATGACATTGTTTTGAAAATAACATTCATATCTGGATATATCTTTTATGTTCCCTTCCCCAGCAAACTACCTCTTGTAACAAAAACTTAAAAAGAAAAAAAAAGTTCAGCAAACCATATAAAACATAAACCATGTGTGACAATGTATGTAATATTCCATGCCCACAGTCCCACATCTCTACAATAAAGGTGAGGAGAGTGGGGGCACATCTTCTCAGTTCTTCCCTAGGATTAAGCTTGGGCATTTTAATTACATATTTTTTTTCCAGTTCATTTTATTGTTCTTTTCATTTACATTGTTTGGTCTTGCAAGTAGCTGAAGAGCATGTGTTTTAAAACTTAAATTGTTAACTAAATGTGTTTTTTTTAACTAAGTGAAGGAACTTTACCTGAATTATTATTTTAAAAAATACTGAGACTTTTGTGAACTAATATGGGAAAAGATAGCCTGGTACAGTCAGGCCCAAATCCTCACTATTTTATTAATATGCTACCCTCTTTCTTGCTTCTATAGGATCATGGAATCAAAAATATAGAGCTTGTAGGGATCTGAGATGACATTTAGTCCAACTGCCTCATTTTACAAATGAACACTATATAAGACACAGAGAAGTTAAATGACAGAACTGGAATTTAAACTCTGGCCTGTTTACTGCACAATTTCTATTTGTATTATTTTTCACCAGTTTGCAAATACCTCATCCTCTTCCTTTTGCTTATCCAAACCCTACCCTTTGATTCAGTTCTTCATCTGACACCTCTAGGAAGCCTTCCAGGACTTCTCTGCTCCTAAGTAATTTCCCTGTCCTTTGATAGGGAGCTTGTAGGGCCCTTGTTATCAAGCATCATCAAGTTAGTTCTATGTACCATCTTGTGTGGTTTGTCCTTCATTCTCAAAGAGGACCATGGCATCAGGGTGATGATGACATGACTTGCACTGAATTGGATCTGAGTGAGAGAGGGCTGTGTAAAACCACCAGCCTCACTTTCTCCTCCAGAGCCAACTGGGTCCAGTGGCCAGACATAGATCAAGATGACTGGAGATGGCCAAAGATGCAGTGGGAGACTTTGGCCTTTTTAAGCTAAGGTCTTTCTGTGTTCTCACTTTGAGTGAGGCAATGCCCAAGTGAACAGGCCTGTTGAGGAAGTGAGTCAAGGAATGGCCCCTTTAATAAAAAAAAATAAAAAGAAAGGAAGAAAAAATCAAACTGGGAGGGGAAGACCCTTAGGCTTGCTGGCCAAAAGAGAAACGATTACTATTTACATTTACTCTGAACTGGGAGGGCTGGTGGGCAATTGCTTAGGGTGTTGTTGCTGTTCATACTTCGTTCTGGAAGAGGACCAATGACATCACAAGGGTACTGTCTTGACTTGTATATGAATTAAGTTTAAGCAAGACAGAGCTGTGCAAAGTCATCAGCCTCACTCTCTCCTCTAGTCTTCAAAGTCCAGTGGCATGACAAAAGTCCAGATGATGACTGACAATGGCCCAGGATGCAGAGGATGATCTTGGTCTTTCTAAATCAAGTTCTTTCCCAGGCCTCAGTTAGTCTGAAGTAACCCATTCAATGACTAAAAACTAGGTAAGAACTGAGACAAAAGATGGCCTAATTCACCAACAAAAAAATATCAATTTGGGAAGGAAAGACTCAACATTTTTTTTGGCCAGAACATAAAACAATTTCCATTTACACCCTTTCTAAGTCATCAAAGTCCAAACAATGAACTATTGAGACTTAGGCTGGGGGCTATTATTGGTATATTATAGAGGGAGGAGTATTATAATCGAGCACATTTTATTGCAACTTTTTACAAATCTACTTATTTTTGAATGACAGATTAACAAAGATTTGGCTCTGCTGCTACAGCTGTACCTCTAAATTGAAATAAAACATTCTTTTAAGGGACAAAATTGTATTCATCCTTTCATAAAGCACAATTTTCAAACCTTGCCTTAGGTATATAAATGTTTTGGCCCAGCTCTGCTTTCTTGGATCGTTCATTGTTATACTTTGTATTGGTCTTGTCTCCTCAGTTAGCTTATAAGAGCCTTGAAAACAGACTATCTTTTCTCATTCCCCTTTAGCTATCAGTGCTGAGGCCATTAGTAAGCATCCTCAAAATTTACTTAGTGTACAATTGACACAGAGCCTGTTGTCAAGAAAGAATTGTTGTTTTCTAATAGAACGGTTACATGATCAATTTCATTAGATATTTTATTCTTTCTAGACACAAGATAAATTCTCCACATTTTATTTCTAACCTATAAAATGAATGCTTTATCTTTGGAAGTGCAGTGAGGAACTATGTGATAAGTTCTATCAATATTTGAGTTCTTTAGATGGAAGACTTTTGTGAAATAGTTACCTAAATTTTAAAAATGTGTTGTTTGGTTGTTTCAGTTATGTCCTTTGATTAACTAAAACCTTTATAAAAACTGAATTTTGACCATTGGGGCTTTCAATTTTAATGAACAAAAAATGAAAATTGTGAAAATAAACAAAAACCCACTCATCTTTAATTTTCTAAAAGAACGGTAAAGGAAAAATGACTTCATATGTTTATATGCTCAGACAAGCCTTAAATGCTGTAGGCCTCAGTTTCCTTCAGTTTAAGTTTTCCTTGTAAAATAAGAAGATTGAATTAGATGTCATCTGAGGTCCCTTCCAAGTCTTGATAGTGTATTGAATCTTATGATCCCTGAATCTTAGTTATTTCATTTGTAAAAGGGATATAAGAATAACTTTTACTTATATGAAGTTAGAGGGTTCTATCAGGTGATCTTGAGATCTCTTTTATCTCTGAGGTATATAAATAAATGATGGTTGTATATTACCCACAAGAGTTGTTAGAAAATTTCCTTTTTTTCAGAGGGAGGGGAAGGTCTCTAGCTGAGATCTTGTTTGCCAAGCTTTAGCTTTTAGTGGAATTTTGCATCCAAGTTATTGATTCTTGATAATGCCATGGGGAATTCTGACAGCCCTAGCAATGGTGGTAGGTCCCAGGTACTAACCTTGCAACTTAGATGAAGGCATAAAGAACCAAAACAAAAGAAAACAAGACAAAACAAAATAAAACATAAACAAAAAACTAGTACCATCCTTAATAAGGATGCTCCTGTTAAAAGAATCTAGACCACTAAGCACTGTAAAATTGGCATCTTCCTTTGCAAAACCTGGAGTTGGTGTTTTAATTTGTAAAGACGATAATTGATAACTGATTATTAGAGGCTTCCTAAGGTCATGTAATAAATCCACCAAGAAGTATTTATCAAGCGCCTACTATGTATCAGGCACTATGCTTAGACACTGGAAATATAATTTGACAGTCCTTACTTGCAATGCACACTATATTATATAATAGCTAATATTTACATGGACTTTCATATGTAGTATCTCATTTAATTCTCATAACAATTCTGCAAAATAGCTAATGCAAGGAAAATAATATTATGGAGTTAGAACTAGGAAGGACCTTTGAAGTCATCTAATTTAACAGGTAAAGAAATCTAAGCACATAGTAATTAAATGATTTACCTAAGATCATGCAGCAAGTAAGTGTCAGAAACAAAATCTGAACTTAGAGCTGGATTGCTGGCCTTTTCCTCTTGGAGACAGAAAGTGGACTACTATTTGATATCTGTGAGTATCTTTCTTGACTTCTTTATAGGCTTTGACACTATAATCATCTCTCCTCTTTAACAATCCCTTCTCTCTAGGCTTTTGTGGTACACTGCTCTCTCCTGGTTCTTCTCCTACATGCCTAAACACTACTTCTTGATTTTCTCTGCTGAATCTTCATCTAGGTCGTACCCACAAACTATGGCTGTTTCCCAAAATTCTATCCTCAGCCTTCTTCTATTCTTGTTTTATACTATTTTGCTTGGTAATATCATCAATTCCATCATTTTCACATCTATTTAGATGATTCTCAAATCTATTTGCCCAATCCTGACTTCTCCCTCACATTTCTATCTACTTATTAGATAACTTGAACTAGATATCTCTTAGATTCCTTAAACTCAACATGTCTAAAACCAAACTGATTATCTCCCCCCTCCCAAAAACCCTTCCCTCTTCCTAATTAGTTTATTACTGTTGAGGGTACCAACATTGTCCTAGTCACTTGGGCTTATAACTTTGGTATTTCTTGACTCTTCATTTCTCCTTCTCCCTATATCCAATCAGTTGCCATGTCCTGTAATTTCTACATTCTCAACATCTTTTAAATACTTCTTCACCTTTGTTCAGACACTGTCACCACTCTGGTGGAGGCCCTCATCACCTAGTACCTGAACTATTGAAATAGCCTGCTATTTGGACTCCTTGGGACTTCCTGCTTCAAGTTCCCTCCATTGTCAAAATTATCATCTTAAAATACAGATCTGACAATGTCTTTCCCTAGTCAGTAAACTCCCTGTGGTTGTCTTCCATGCATATAGTTCTTTTCATCCTCAACTCCACCTCTTAGATTCCCTGACTTCTATCAAGTCTCAACTAATGGTCCCACCTTCTACAAAAGTCTTTATAAATCTCCCTTTAAAGATAACCCCTGCGCTCTGTTGATTATCTCCAACTTATCCTTGTGCATACAGTTTGTGTATTGTCTCCCCCATTAGACTGTGAGTTCCTTGAGAGCAGGGATTTTTGTTTGTTTGTTTTGTTTGGCTTTTCCTTGTATCTCTAGTGCTTAGCCCAGTACCTGGAACATAGTAGGTCCTTAATAAATACTTGTTGACTTGTTGTTAACATGAGAAAAATATAAAGATAAAAGTAAAACTATGAACAACAAAGCTCAATTACAGCATGCATTAAGAAAATGAGATGCAGCATAGTATAGTGAATAGGGCACTAGACTTGGAATCAAGAAAACCCAGGTTCAAACTCTACCTTAGACATTTACTAGCTGTGTGGCCCTGGGCAAGCTGACCTCTCTGTGTTTTAGTTTCCTGATCTATAAAATGAGGGGGTTTGACTAGATGGCATGTAAGATTTCCAAGGCTAAGTCTATAATCTTATGATAAGGCCTAGTGGTCAGTTCTAATCTTCATTTTGTAGCTGATTTACCATGTGAACTTCACCAAATCACTCCATCTTTCTGGGCTTCAGTTTTTCTATCTGTAATTATGAAGAGTTTATGCTAGATTATCTCTAAGATCACTTCTGACTCTAACATTCTTTTTTTTTTCTTTTTGGAGGGGGGAAGGCCAGGCAATTGGGGTTAAGTGACTTGCCCAAGGTCACGTGACTAGTAAGTGTTAAGTGTCTAAGGTCAGATATGAACTCAGGTCCTCCTGACTCCAAGGCGAGTGCTCTATTCACTGCACCACCTCGCTGCCTCAAATGCTTTTTTTTTTTTTTTGCAGGGGGAAGGCAGGGCAATTGGGGTTAAGTGACTTGCTGAAGGCCACATGGCTACTAAGTGTTAAGTGTATGAGGCCACATTTGAACTCAGGTCCTCCTGATTCCAGGGTTGGTGCTCTATTCACTGCACCACCTAGCCGCCTCTGCACTAAAACTTTTAAAACACTTTGTACTTTGATATAAATATAGTTATTTCTTAAATGTGATTATTTCCTTCAGTGGTAGAGATGGCAGTCTATCCATGCATTTTCATCCTATGCAACTCTTTTTTTTCTTTTTTAATCAAATGTTTTATTAACTTCTAGTGTACATCATTCATTTCCGCAAGATTTTGAGTTACAAATTTTCTCCCCATTTGTCCCCTACCCACCACCCCAAAATAGCAATCCCACTAGATATCCACTCCTCCAATCTGCTCTCTCCCATATCTTCTCCCATATCCCCTCTAACTTTCCAGGAGGGCACGGTGGATTGCTATGGCCCAGTGCCTGTATGTCTTACTTCCCAGTAACATGTAAAATAAAAATAATAGTATATGTACATATATATTAAACACTTGATTTTAATATATATATGTATGTATATATATATTAAACACTTGATTTTAATATATATGTATGTATGTGTATATATATATTAAACACTTGATTTTAAAACTTTGAATTCCAGATTCATTCCCTTCCTCCCTTGTCACCCACCCTTACTGGGAAGATAAGCAATTCAGTATAGGTTGTGTATGTGTAGCTATGCAAAACATTTCCATAGTGGATATATAGTAAAAGATTGACTATATTTCCCTCCTTCCTATCCCACCTCCCACTTGTTCTATTCTCTACTTTGATCCTGTCCCTTTTCAAAAGTGGGTGCTTCCAACTTCCCTCACCCCTCAGCCTGCCTTTCCTTCCATTATCTCCCCTCTCTTCCCCTTCCCCTGTACTCTCCTGTAGGGTGTGATACCCTATTTAGTGTGTATGTCATTCCCTCCCTAAGCCAAATTCAATGAGAATAAGGTTGAGCCATTCCCTTTTGCCTTCCTGTTCTTCCCCTCCATTGAAACCATTTTCCCTTGCCTCTTCTATATGAGATAGTTTACCCCATTCTGTCTTTCTCCATCTCCTCTCATTATATTCCTCTCTTGCCTCTTAATTTCACCTTTTAAGTATCATCCCTCCCTATTAAATTGGTCCTGTGCCCTCAATCTATGTATACCTGTACACACACACACACACACACACACACACATATATATATATATACACATTTACATATGTATTAATATGCTCATATACCCTCCTATACACACACACACACAAACACATTTCTATTCGCTTCAACTATTCTCATACTGAGAAAAGTTTCATCAGTTACAATTATTGTTTTTCCATGTAGGAATGTTAATAGTTCAACTTTGATAAGTTCCTTATGATTTCTTTTCCCTGTTTGCCTTCTCATGCTTCTCTTGCTTCTTCTATCTGAATGTCAAATTTTCTATTCAACCCTGGTTTTTTCATCAAGAATACTTGAAAGTCCTCTATTCCACTGAAAAACCATATTTTCCCCTGAAACATGATACTCAGTTTTGCTGGCTAGGTGATTCTTGGTTTTAATCCTAGCTCCTTTGACCTCTGGAATATCATATTCCAAGCCCCTTGATCCCTCAGTGTAGAGGCTATCATATCCTGTATTATCAATTTTTTTGCCTTTTTTAGGGCAATTGGGGTTAAGTGACTTGCCCAAGGTCACATGACTAGTTTTTGTGTTAAGTGTCTGAGGCCGGATTTGAACTCAAGTCCTCCTGACTCCAGGAGCTGGTGCTCTATTCACTGCACCACCTAGCTGCCCCTAGATCCTGTGTTATCTTGATTGTGTTTCCACAATATTTAAATTGTTTCTTCCTGGCTGCTTGTAATATTTTTCTCCTTGACCTGGGAATTCTGGAACCTGGCTATAATATTCCTAGGAGTTTTCTTTTGGGGATCTTTTTCAGGAGGTGATTGGTAGATTCTTTCAACCTCTATTTTGTCCTCTGGTTCTAAAACATCAGTGCAATTTTCCTTGAGAATTTCTTGAAGGATGATTTCTAGGTTCTTTTTTTGATCATGGCTTTCAGATAGTCCAATAATTTTTAAATTATCTCTCCTGGATGTATTTTCCAGGTCAGTGGTTTTCCCAATGAGATATTTCACATTGCCTTCTATTTTTTTCATTTGTTTGGATCTGTTTAATAGTATCTTGATTTCTCATAAAGTCATTAGGTTACATTTGCTCCAATCTAATTCTGAAGGAGTGATTCTCCTCAGTGAGCTTTTGAGTTTCTTTTTCCATCTGGCAAATTCGACTTTATAAAACATTCTTCTCCTCATTGCCTTTTTGAGCCTCTTTTTCCATTTGAGTTAGTCTATTTTTAAGGTGTTAATTTCTTAAGTCAGGTTGTCAACTTTCATTTCATAATTTTCTTCCAACATTCTCATTTCTCTTCTAAATTTTTCCTCCATCTCTCTTATTTGGTTTTCAAAATCCTTCTAAGGTCCTCTGTGGCCTGTAACCAGCTTGTATTTTTCTTGGAAGCTTTTGGTGAAGGAGTTCTGACTTCACTGTCTTCCTCCTGTTCCATGCTTTGATACTTTTTGTCTCCAAAATAGGAATGTAAAGTTGGGTTGCTCTGCTTCCTTTATTTGTTCATGTTGCCACTCAATTACTTGAATTTTGGGCTTTTTGCCACAGTAGGACTCTGCTACCAGACAGGGGAGCTTCATCCCAAATGCTGGGGTTTTCTCAGCTGCCGAAAGTTGGGTGCCCTCTCTGAAGCCTTCACATACTCTGGCAAGCTGCTTGCATACCCCAGGTCCTTGATCCTAGATAACAATCCAGATCCAAGCAGGGTAAAGAAAGAACAATTACCACTCAGACTGGTCGTTTGGTCCCCCTACAGTCTGTAGGAGAGGAACTAAAGTGGCCACATGGCTGTGTCTGCATGGCCATGACTCAGCTGCTTCTCACCCTGGGGGCAAAGGTCAACCACACTCCTGAACTACTCGATCCCAAAGTCCACACTGCACTGACCTCTCACTTTGTCTTTAGCATCTATGTGTTGATAATTCTGGAAACCTCCACAGCTGCTGGTGATCTGAAGTCCCTCCAGCTGGTGGTTGGTCAGGCCCTCCCTGAAGCTAAAACCTTGGGTTCGTGTGCGGCTGGGCTTGGCTCCCAGAGTGATGTGCTGGCTGCTTCCTGCTGGTCTGTCCTCCGTGGGAAGTTAACTTCTCTGTGTCATTTTGTGGGTTCTGTAGCTCCAAAATTTCTTCAGAGTCACTTTTTAGATGAATTGAAGGAGGTAGAAGCTGGAGCCCCTCAGAAGTCCTGTTTCTACTCCCCATCCTATGCAACTCTTAACTGTATTCTCATATGAGTTATTGACAGTGGGACCTTCAAAGGAAGGTATCTTTTATATCTCTTGATAAGGTGTTGGTACCACTAGAGCTTGTAGGCTATCCCTCTCTTTTACTACATTTGGTTATCCCTCTCTTTTACTACATGAGGGCAGTCCATAGATTGAATCTAGAAGTACTACATCTATCCTGGACAAACATCATCTATGGACAATGAACTTGGCCAAGAATTAGAAGAGGAGAGACAGAGAGAGAGAGAGAGAGAGAGAGAGAGAGAGAGAGAGAGAGAGAGAGAGAGAGAGAGAGAGAGAGAGAGAGAGAGAGAGAGAGAGAGAGAGAGAGAGAGAGACAGAGACAGAGAGAGAGAGAGACAGAGAGACAGAGAGAGACAGAGAGACAGAGAGAGACAGAGAGACAGAGAGAGACATAGAGAGACAGAGACAGAGACAGAGAGAGAGACAGAGAGACAGAGAGAGACAGAGAGACAGAGACAGAGAGAGACAGAGAGAGACTGAGAGAGAGACAGAGACAGAGACAGAGAGAGACAGAGATAGAGACAGAGAGAGACAGAGAGAGAGACAGAGAGACAGAGACAGAGAGAGTCAGAGAGACAGAGAGAGAGCCAATTTAATTTTAGAAACTGCAAAACTTTTTTTTTAATGAACACAATTTGCTTCCTGAAACATAGGTACATATTTGTAACATCACCACTCTACTGGTAATGAAGCATTGCTTTATCATTTGTAAAAATCTGTCACTTTCCTTCTCAAATCTCCATCAGTCATGCGCAGGAGTGTGTAGATTATTTTCATAAAGACCTGCTCACTTCCTTTTCTAGTTATATATCTCTCTGATGACATTCTCTATGATACAGATCCCACACAATTTTTAATGTCAATATGTTGCAGCCTACCCATGCCAAACTTCTCCACAGTCTTTCAGGATAGCTTCAACTTTAATTTTTTAGAGACTGTGGTATTCTATGACTTGCAACAATGCTTCACCACTGGGAAAATATTGGTTTTAAAAATATGGACCTATGTTTTAGGGAGAAGCTTGGGTTCATTAAAAGAGCTTTGCAATTTCTAAAAGCAATCAAGCTCTCTTTCCTCTTCCTATTCATTTCCAGGCCCAGCTCCTTGTCCATACATCATGTTTGCTCAAGATATATAACTCTCTCTCTCTCTATCTTCTTATCATAACACCCAACTTCTTATCATAACACGAACAATAGGAGTTCTTCATTCAATTGTTTCCTATTTTATGGATAGTTAGGCTCAAATTCTTTTGAGTGATTAGGAATCTCATTTAGGAGGTTCTATATTTCATGTAATAAGTTTAGTCATTTGCAAACAGGAGCACATGAAAGATTTCTTATCTTTCGGTAATCCATTTTCCATTTCAACTGTTTGTTAGATATCTTTCATCACAGTGGCAAACACCTTTATCAAGCATACAGCTCTCTATTTTATTCCTTGCCAGATATTAATAAACATAGGGCCGTCAAATAAATATTTTGTTAGTAAATCTTGCAAGGAATCTTACATGATTTATATATGTGCAGAAAAGACACCTTATTGGAAGATCTTTAAAGATATATTTTCTTCTACCAAATCAGATGCTTTTCTATAGCAACAGGCAATAATACCATGGAATCTTGCATTACTGGTCAATTTTGTGACTGTAAAGAAGTCATCTTCCATAGAATAAAATTTGTAAAAATCTGACTCTTGTTCTCAAACCTTCATCCTGGAACCCTGGGGAAGATCTGCTTAAAGCTTAGGCTTTGGTTCATATCTAGGTTCTCCACCCAAAAAGGTGTAGAAAGGTACTTAATATATGATGGTAATCAGATATGGGACAGGTATTTACTTCCTACACTAAAAGAAATGTTTAATATGAAAGGCTCTCACAACTCTAATTGACAGAACAATTTAAATAAGCTAAAAAGCAGCAAAAATAACCAATTATACTTTGCCAAAAGATTAAACCCTCAAACTATCAAAACAGAAAACATTATCTAGGACTATTAAACAGGCATTTACATTTTGTATCTGCTCTGTACTATTCCCTTCATAGGAGATATCCTTTGACAACCAAGGTGTTGATCATCTTCTCCAATAGCACTGGAGCAAAAGCTAAGACACTTTCTGGAGTTCAGTTCTTATAACCTGAAGGCCCAGAATCTCAGGATGACTTCAATTCACAAGTCATTTGAGTCTTCATACTTGGACACAACTATCTAGAGATCAATGTTTAATCACGTAATTAGGCAAAGAAACATAAAATGGAAGAAATAATCAGAAACTTGCTGCTCAGGTAGAGAAGGGCGACTCTTCTCCAACCCTTCACTAAAAGTGTTGAAATTATGATGCTATCTAGAGGAACAAGGAAGAGGGATACAGGAAGAGAATTAATTCCTTTTTAAAAGTTCACTGAGCTATCAGCTCTTGCTAAGTGGTCAAAACAGAAATTGATTCATCATTCCTAAAGAACTTCAGTCCTTCACTGATAAGTGGATAGGTGACCTCTCAACTTATTTTGCCTCAGACATGGCAGTCACCTCATTTGCCTGGCTGGAGGCAGCTAGGAGCTTCATCATCCTCAAAATGCCCATATATTGTGCTAGCAGACCCAATATGCTGGAAGTAGCTAGGACAACCTCTACAGATACTCTGTTATCAGTTTTTAAAAGATAGATCAACAATTATTTATATTTTATTAATCACCCTTTCCCCCCTATTGACCTCAGGACTGTTTTACTTTCAGAATAGAACTCCTACATATATATATATATATATATGTATATATATACATATATGCATATGCATTGTGTGTGTGCGTGTGTGTATTTTGTTTAAGTCAGCTGCTTTTTTCATCTTTGTTTTCTTTGATGTCATTTCTATTTCCTCATATGGTGCTTTAAGGACTGTGATATTATAGTTCAGCTATCATTGCTCCACTGTAATTGAGGGAGGTAAGACTGTATTATAGAAATCTTTAGCATTATTTTAAATTTTCATCTGTTTATTACTATCCTACTTCTAGTTTCATACTTGTAATCTTGAGATAATTTTGCTTAGCTGGATCTATTACCAAGAATTCTGAAACTTGAAATTCTCTTCATGTTTTTGTTTTGTGAAATAACAGCTTTAACCATCCTCATCCTCATTTGTGAGATTTTTTTCACAAGGAAATTTAAAGTCTTGGTGGTGTTGCCTTTGACAGTAATATCTCTCTTCTTGACAATGACAGATGTAGATGAAAGAAAGAGATATATTAAAAAAGCAAGAAAGATAGCCCCTTTCCTTAAGGAGCTCACATTCTAATGGGAGAGGATAACATATGAAGGGGGACTGAAAAGGGAAGATGATACATCTACAATTGCATGGTTTGGAGTCAGTAGGTGGCAAATGAGGTGACTGCCATGTCTGAGGCAAAATAAGTTGAGAGGTCACCTATCCAAGCCTAGTGTAGTTCCAGGAGCAAAATCCAAAGTTTCTATGGGAAACAGGTGGAGATTATGGCATGAATGACAGGTGGCAATGAGACAAAATATCTGTTGGTTGCAGTGGTTTCCAGGATCTTTTGGTCTTCTGGTAGCAATTAATTTACATGGATTAACATTACTTAAGAAATGGTGACTGTCTGTGTTGATATCTGTTCTTTTATCCATTTCTCATTTGATGGTAGTAGTCAGGTCATCAATAGATTACTTAAAAAAAAGTTGCAACTGGTTAATAAACCTTTTGGTCCTTCCTAATGTTATTGACTTCTTGAGATTATCTCCAATTTATTCCATGAATATCTTATTTGTACATAGTTGTTTGTATATGTCTCTTCTTCCCTTCTAATTATACTGTGAGGTTTTTGAGATCAAGACATGTTTTCCCCTTTCTTTTACTCCCAGACCTTATCACAGTGTAAGCACTTAATAAACTGATCCCACTGACTTCTTTATTTCTCATTCCAAGGAAAACCCATGAGCCATTGTGCATTTGTTTTAATTTCATGGGTTACTATGACCAGATTAATAAACTAGTAGGCAACTTACCTGAGTGAAGTTCTCTGAACTTTATGCTTGTCAGAAAGCAGGCACAGTCTATTGCTAGGACTGTACTTGAAGCCTTTCCAACATTGTAGAATGTGCCAGAGCCTGTGCTCTACTGGTTTAGCCCTTGAATACCCAAGGTACTCTCCACTGGATGATAAGGAGTTGGAATAGGATTTTGTGGAGGATAAAAATAAAGACGGTCGATTAAAAAGGAAGTTGCCAATTTTTACTCTGTTGATATACCATACAACAGTAATCAGGGATATGGTTAGACTTCCTTTGGATCCATGTGGATAAACAATCCAGAATGTCTTGCAAATGGCTCAGCATGACCATCCACTGTGTTATCATCCTGTTATATGCTTATTCAGCAGTGACTTCCTTACAAAGCCACAGAACACAAAAGGAATTTAATCTGGATCATATTATACTTTGTTCTTATTGAACTATTTCATGCATACTTTGTAAAAGAGAGCCATAGAGATGTAGAAACATGCATTTGCACACCTACATGGTTTCTGAACTACAAACAGGGACATAGATATATGTGTGAGGTCTTTCAACCCTCTGGTATTCTGGTCTATTCAATTTACTTTTGTAATAGTGGTTTCTTTAGTTTCATTCTTCAAAGCTTAAAAATTCTTTTGCTTTAGCTGTAAGTATGCTTGACCTTAGTTTTAAAATCGGAGAAACAAGGTTAACTATTTCAATTTACTTTGATTTTACCCTCTTTCTTCTGGGCTAGCAGTGTGAATGGATAGGAGAAACACCAAGGACACCTTCTCTTTCCTCTCTCCCCAAAGTCAGCACTGTCATTGGGTTAAGTTTCCAACGGGAATCAACATAGATCAGAAGAAATCCCACATGGAGGAATTGTGATTCAGTCAAATCAGTAGTACCTTGGGTTATTTTCTCCAGACATCTGGTGGGAAAAAAAGAAAAAAATCATGACACCATAATATTAGAGCTAATCCCAATAGGTTTGGGAAGTTAAATCATACTTCCACCTTCCTTTGGCAGAGCTAATTAAAAGTTAAAAAAATCTTATTGATGATTGAATAGTGTTGAACAGATCAGATGTCAGACCTTGAAATGAGTATCTCTTTCAAAAAACATTTGTCCCCAAACACATTTCTCTTGTGTACCCTGAACAAAAATAGAATCCTACTTCAAATACAGGAGCCACATGCTTTCAACATGAAAGAATTAAAATATTTTGTTACCTATGTGTCTCATTTCATTTGCATTAAGACAAATTGGGATGGAAAGAGTTTGTTCTTTTCAATTTGTTTATTGCATGACTGTTCCAACT
Source organism: Petaurus breviceps papuanus (assembly GCF_028583685.1). Lineage (NCBI taxonomy): Eukaryota > Metazoa > Chordata > Mammalia > Diprotodontia > Petauridae > Petaurus > Petaurus breviceps. The sequence goes on from NW_027187351.1 coordinate 2,070,441, forward strand.
TGCAAGCAAATACAACACTGACCTCTACAGAATCTTTAATCTTCTTCATTGAAGACTAAGAGGTGGGGTTTGAAAAGATCAAAAGCACAAAGAGGCTTTAGAGGAACAAAAGATAAAATATGCTAGGAGGTCTGAACTAGTTGTAAAGTGGTAACAGTTTTGACACAAATGATGTGGTAATTGCCATCAAACCTAATTTCTTATTGATATTCTTTCTTTTGACTGAGGAGACCTTGTCTAAGTAACTGGTTTAGGAGTAGGAGAAAAGTAACCATTAGTATTGTGAATTGCTTCCTGGGTTAGATGCTTGGTGAAATGAGTGCATATGGTCAAGAAAAGGAGGTTCTAAACAATCACTACATTTGTTCTTCAAAATCTTGGTTCTAGTGTTAGTCTTGCGTGGTGGGGTCCCATTCTTTATTTTAAAAGTTTTTGTGATTTCTTTTTTATTATTCCATTTGCACTCCTACCCACATTGAACCCTTCCTTATAAAAACAACAATAAAGTATTCAAGTAAAGCCAGCTGCCATTGTCGTTTGTCCTTTGTTTTTGAAGAGGACCAGTGATATCAGTGGTGATGTCTTGACTTGTGCTTGAGTTGGATTTAAGTGAGGCCAAGTTGCACAGAGTCATAAGCCTCCCTCTCACTTCCAGGGTCATCAAAGTCCAGTGGCAAGATTAAAGTCAGGACTGGCAATGACCCAGAATTCAGTAAATGACCGTGGAATCTTTGATTCCTGACCAAACTCTAAGTGCTCCACAGTTCCTGCTTTAGGCATCTTCATGGCTATTGGACAAATTGTTCTCATCCTACCCTTCCAATAGGGGAAGTCTGGGGTGGCTAGGTGGCACAGTGAGTAAAGAGCCAGCCCCGGAGTCAAGAGGACCAGAGTTAAGTTCTGGCCTCAGACACTTAACACCCATGCAAAAAAACACTAGCTATGTAACCTTGGGCAAGTTACTTAACCCCAATTGCCATCCAAAAAAAAACCAATAGGGGAAGTCTTCAAATACTTGGCATAGACATCTTAACTCACTGTCAGACTTAAGCCTGTTTGTTACCCTCAACCTGGGTTAGCCCATATGCCAAGATAGTTTTTTTTTAATTTTTTTTATTAATTTGTTTGTTTCCTTTTAGTTTACAGGATTCAATTCCACAATTCCTTGAGTTTCACATTTTGTCCCCCTCCCTTGCCTCCCCCCCCCCATGGTGGCTTATAGTCAAGTATAGGATCTGTAAATACTTTCACATTATACATTAGTCAGGTTATAAGGAAGGATTGTACCAGCTGAAATGAAAAATTGTAAAGAGGACATAAAACCAAATAAGAGAAGGAAAAAGCCAAGGTAGTTTTGCTGGTATATGGTATGTATATGCTTCTTGGAGTCAGAGGTGAGACAGGTGGACACAAAAGGTGGATGAGCATGTCTGAAAAGGTGTTGGCAAGCCCTCACATCAGACATGGTAACCCTCCTGAACAGCCCATGCACCCTAAAAGTATATACTGAATCCCATACCAGTAGTCCCCATCTCTTTTCTAAAAAAAAGGAAAGTATATTGCCTGATCAATTATGCAGCATTGATATAATTTTTTATAATTGATATGAGTGTGACTGTTTTTTTACTGTTGCATCTTATATTACTGTAATGATTATGCTTTTTTTTTTATTCTGTCTTCTTTACTCTGGATGACTTCACGGAAATCTTTTCATGTTTCACTGAATCCTCATATTTTGTTATTTGTTACAGAGGCACAGTCTTTCATTACATCTGTGTACCACAATTTGTGCAGTTATTCCAATTTTTTGTATACCCATGATGTTTCCAGATTTTGTTTTGCTACCACAAAGTGTGCTTCTATAAATATTTTGTTATATATAGGATGCTTCTGTCATTGACCTTGAGGCATGGAGCAGGGGAGGAGGATTTCCCAGAGAAGGAGTTGGAGCTGCTTTCTAATAGATTTATTTTCACTAAGTAGCCTCAATTGTGACAATATATATGTATGTGTGTATAGATATTTATGTGTGTAGATATATGTCTATATACATACATATATAGCTTATATGTATGTACACACATATATATATATAAACATATACATATATATGCAATATAGATTTTATTTCCAGTTCTTCCACTGATTAGCTGAGTAGACCTGGCTAAATTACTTAACTTCTATGTGTCATTTTCTTTGTTTTAGCAAGTAGTATGAATACAAATGAGATTACATCTGCTACAATAAAATCACTTTGGAGTGAAGAGCTGGATAGAAATAAGGTATTTGAACCTAAAAGAAAAAAGAGCCTACTACTGCTTGTTATTTATAATAATAATAATTATTATTATACTCAATATATAGCACTTTCAAAATTACAAACTAATTTAAATACATCATTTCACAACAACAATGTGAAGTAAGAACTATAGGTATTGTTATTCCCATTTTAGAGATGATGAAATTGAAGACTGGAAAGTTATATTGCCTTGCCAAGAGTCATAGAGTTTATAAGTTTTTGAAGTGTTGACTCAAACACAGTGCTTCCTGAAGTTTGGCACTGTGTTCGTCATGTCAATGAGGCTGAAATGGACCCTAGAAATAATTGACTACATCCCATTATTTTATACATGAGGAAACTCAAGCCCAGAAAGCTGCATTGATTTAATCTTAGTCATACGGAGAGTATAAATAGCAGGATCAAGATTAGAATTAGTCTTTTAATTCCAAGCCCTAGCTCTCTTTCTTTGTACCTCCATATGCCTCAACCTGCCTCATAACAGGCTCCCCTTAAAACATTTTTTTCTTGCTTTTAAAGTGTTTCCTTGGAATCCAGAAGCAAACCAGCTGCTTCATGGCTTTTTTATTATTCTTTTTGGTTTGAATTATTAGCTCTAATTTTGTATGTGTCAAAAAGTTACAGATGGGGGCTTCTTGGAAGATAGCAAGATTCATGGTCTTTAGACCTTGTGTTGCAATAAAGTAGTGCAAGGAGAGTAGGGGGTATGAAGTAGGTGATGATAAATGTAATTCATCACAACTCCAATTTCTGTCAGCTCTAATGGCCCAAAAGGAACTACTGAAGTTCCACAAAATAGTTTTTGAAGCCTATTTTAAATCCGGGCTAGGAGGTGAAAGATCTATGTTTAAATCCAGTTTGTGCCATTTACTCACTGTGCAACCTTGGGCAAGTCACTTTTCTTTCTGGGTCTCACTTTCCCCATCCTTTTAAAAAATAGGAAGTGGTGGGGTGGCTGGGTGGCACAGTAAATAGAGCACCAGCCCTGGAGTCAGAAGGACCTGAGTTCAAATCCGGCCTCAGACACTTAACACACACACACACACACACACACACACACACACACACACAAAACTAGCATGTGACTTTGGGAAAGTCACTTAAACCCAATTGCTCTCCAAAAAAACAAAAAGCAAAAAAAAAAAAATAGGAGGTGGGTTAGACTTTCCATAAGTCCCCTTTCAGGTCTAATAATAATTATAATTAACATTTATATGGTGTCATAAGGTTTGCAAAACACTTGACCAAGATAATTTCATTTGAACTTCACAGGAACTCTGTGAAGCAATTACTTCATTCCATTTTCAGATGGGGAAACTGAGACTCAGACGTGAAGTGAGATTTGAAACAAGATCTTCCTGAATCCAAATCCAGCACTATCTTATGTTACCTCTTGAACACTCTATGATTCTATGATAAATGAGGATGTCTTCCTCAGAGAAAGATTAATATTTCTCGATAGCATTCAGTTCCTTATTCCTTTGTAACAAAAAGCTGTCTGATCATAATAGATCACATCCACACAATACATTATTTCTTTACAATCACATTAAAAATATGTCATTTGGGTAGCAATAATAATTCCCCCTTCTGATCATTTGTTTGTCAGCTTTTTGAGGGAATAGAACATTTCTTATACTCTCCTCATATCTCCCAATATTGGTACCATCAGTAAGGCAAGAATGTCAATATTGAGATTCAAATGTGAGAAATTAACAAATTCTATGAATTAAAAAATCATTCTTTATTGAGTCTTTGAAAATACAGTGCCTACAAATGTCCTCTCTAAGGCTAACTACCATCTCATCTACAGGCATTCTGTATTAACATATTTTCATACATGGAGTCTCTTTCATTAGAATGTAAGCTCCCTGCAAGCAAGGAATGTTTTTTGCTTTTTCTCTGCATCCCTAGCCCTTATTAACACAGTGCCTAAAACATATACAGTAAGGTTTTTAAAATATTTAATATTTAATTTGTGGAATAAAAATCACTTCCCTAATATAGAATAAAAAAAAATGATTGCACATAAAACTACTAACCCATTATATACAGCTTGCTATTCCTTTTTAAATATATTGTTCATTCATTGATTTATGCATTTTAAAGGTACTTTTTCTTAAAGGACAATAAAATGTAAGTTCTTTGAGGTTAGGGGATGTTTTGTTGTATTTTCAGAGCTTAGCACAATTCTTGGCAAATATCACACACTTAATAAATGCTTGTTGAATTAAATTTGAATTGTGGCATTCGAAGTTTATTTGCTAGGATATAATCTTTAGAGTTTCCAGCTATCCTTTAGTCTAAGACAGAATCATAGCCTCTACATACTGTTAACAAGGCTGGTTTTGCTGTCCTAATTTATGACAATACAAGGCAAAGACTTAATGATGAGTAAATTATACATATAAAATTATATATACCATAATGACAATTTTATGTATACATACACAAACATACATACACAGAAACACATATGATATACACATATGTATATATTAACATACACACATGTAGATACCATATATGATAGTCTTAGCCCCAAACCTTAGATATAGGACTTTCTGTGAAACAGGAATGGAAAATCATGTGATAAGTCTTGCTAGATCACATTTACCTAACACAGTTCAGTTATCTATCTAGTGCTTTCTCAAACAACATTTCATTTGATCTCTAGAATGAGCCTTGTGAGGATGTTGCTATATAAATGTCAGTTTTCACCATTTCACAAATAAAGAAATAATGGCAAAGAGAGCTTCAGTGACTTGGCCAAGAACACCCTAGTAACTCTGATCTTCTGATTCCACATATAATGAGTCAGTTATCTTCCCACTGAACCATCCTATAGGTCTTTCATCTACCAAACTCTGAATCTGACCTAGAGGAAACAGAATTAAACACATAGGGCACACAACATTCAGCAAACTGATTAAAAAACTCCCAATTCAGGGCATGCACAATCCCATTAGAACTGGTCAATAAACCTATGTCAGTGGCTTGCCTCTGGCCTCTATTCTGCACTATCCACAGCATTTTCACAGTCACAAGAATTTGAAAGAATATAAAGGAATATGAAAGATGGTGGAAGATCGAGCAAATAATATCAACATCATCTCTGTTCTACCACATTTTTTTTCATATCATATACCAACAATTCACATTTAAGGCAAATTTTATTTTCTGTGGATATAAATGTGGGAAAAGATATCATAGTGTAAGTTGTCCTTGGACTCAGAAAGGCCAGGGTTCAGTTGCCACCTGTGGCACATATCGATTATGGGACTGTGGACTGGTCACTTAGTGAAACCTGAAACCCCAGAGTGAAATCTCTCAGTTCTCCAATACTATAAATTACAAAAGAGTTGTCTCATTGCACTGAGAATCCCCTGCATTGTTGTTGTTCATTTGTTTCAGTCATGTCTGATTCTTTGTGGCCCATTTGAAGCTTTCTTGGTAAAGGTACTGGAGTAGTTTGGCATTTCCTTCTCCAGCTCACTTTATAGATAATGAAACTGAGGCAAACAGAGTTAAGTCACTTGCCCAGGTTCACGTAGCCAGTAAGTGTCTGAGGCCAGATTTGAACTCAGGAATATGTCTTCCTTGCTCCAGGTGCCATATTCTATCCACTGTGCCACATAGCTGCCCATTCCCTACATTAATGCCTGACAAAACGAATAAATGCATTAATGAATGAATTAATGAATGAAGCAAAAGACAGTTGTTCCCAACATTCTTTTTACCATATCTTCTAGCCCCCTTTCCCTCTAATAATGCCATTAAAGAGGCAAGTAGCAAAACTTCTAATAGAATAATGGCAAGGTAGAGTGAAGAGAAATGCTTATTCTTCAGTCAGAAGATCTGGGTTTAGCTTCTGGCTCTTGCTTCTTTTTATTTGCATGATACTAGGAAAGTCAGCTTACTTTTCTGAGTCTCAGTCTCTTCATCTGTAAAACGAGATTCTCTAAGGTCCCTTCTAGCATTAAATCTATGATTCTGATATAAACATGCTAATTTAGCAATGTTAGATTCTGAGAGCTGTTAAGTTTCTTATTCTTGAGTATCTTTGTAAGTGCCATCTTGAGCTCTTACAGAACTTGTGTAGAAGAAAGTCTGGTTTGAATGTGAACATGATGCTAGAGGCCAGGGAAAGATTATGTCATTAGACCCCAAAGCTTTGCAAAGTGGTCAAATTGCAGCATAGCACTCATACACCAAAGTGAAACCACAAACCCCAAACATTTTTCAATTATGGACAAAACTGTGGCCTGGCATAAAATGCTAGCATCTAGCCAGAGCAGAGGGGAAGGTTGCTTCAGTAGCAATAGAGTACATAAAACGTGTGCACCTTGATTCAGAAGCAATTGATTGCTTCTGTTCACTTTCTTGCCTTTTATAGCCTCCCTTGTTTGCCAAAAAAGTGTAGGGGGACAAAAGACAGTGTAGTGCCTTGTGCAAATTAAAGGAGGGATGCTACAGGCCTTTTTTTCTGAAGCAAACTCCTTTAAAAATCTTAGGTTAGAAGCTTAAATGTGGACTGAGGGACTGTGTCCTGTTTCTCCCTGCTGGGTTCATTTAGGATAAATCCCAGGCTGTCCTGCATTTTAGTTTGAGACTCTCACAGTGGGGGTGATTGGACTTTCTCTGCCCTAGGCACAACATATGCTACTTCCCATCACTTTAATAGGCATTAGTTCTGCAGACAGCACTGGTCAAATGTACATTATTCACAATCACTTTAATGCAAATATGCAAGGCTGAGAGAGTGAAATATGTCACAAAGGGAGAATCATCCCTTTCTATTCCTTTCTGGCCTCCTTCTTGCAGTGTCTCTTCCTTCTTTTGGTCTTAAAAAAGTGAATATATAATTTTATTGTGAAAGCACTAAAGCAAAATAAAGAATACAATTTTCATCACCCCCCAAAATGTCTTTTGTTAAATGCCAATAATCAGGACCCTATTTTTCCTTTTATTGTCTTCATTTTTATTTTTATTTATGTATGTGTGACTTTAGGTTTTGATTAATTAATTCTAATATCCATCCTGATATGTATTCTGACACTGTCACACTTAAAAGGAAGAAAAGTAGGAAATGAAAGAAGAGCAGGGCTATATTTAATCTGGTAAATGAAAATAAAACACACAATTAGGTTTGTATAGCAAAAATTAGCTTCTGCTGCATTTCCAACCTCTATTTAAGAAACTGTCTTATTCCTCAATAACAAGGCATCTGATCTGTAACAGCACACTTCTAGTACAGATTTGCAAATGTTCGATTACACATACATGCATTTTAAATCAGTGCAGTGCCTATGTGTAGGACTCCCATCAAAACCATCCAGAGCTAACTTAGTCTGCTCGTTGTTGTGAATCTTGTCTCTCAAAACAGGCTCCTAAATCTGGGATAAAATCCCCAGCTTTCAAAAATTTTAACCCTTTTACTTTATTTTAATGGGAACCTGGTGAATTTATTAACATATTTGTAACACCAGACAATTTGACATACTCCACCTTGCTTTACATTAAGCACATGAAAGTTGTTGTTCTTGTGGAATGAATAACTAAAATGCAACCATCTGTATGTGATATTTGGAGGGATACATAATTGTACCCAGCACCCTGACAAGGCCATATGCTTGAGTGGTAATATAGTATTTCTTTTAAAAAATGTGAAGAGTGATATGACATTTGGAAAACATTGTACTTCTTAAAATAATATGATGGAAATGTTAAGCAAATGCGGTGTTAGTCAGAGATTCACGTGTAGCAAACATGCCATATGAAGGAAACAGTGTGCCTCTGTTTTGCTCCATTCTGCTAACTTAATGATACACGTCAACATTATTACATATCATTTAACGCATATCTTAAGCAGCCGCTCTAAGCACCCCTTCTGCTTTCTTTCCTTCTTATTGTCAAATCTATTGTTATGTGCGTGATGAACTGAATAAGGACAGAAAGGGAAAACAGGTCCAATGAAGTATTGGGCCACCCATTATTCCTATTTTAATGCAGTCTTAAAATTAGATAATTACTTTAAGGATATTACTTTTTCCCCCTTATCCAAAAATTATTTTTCAATTGAAATAGCCAATTACCAGATGGATGGTGAGAGGTTCCTTCTCCTACTGGTGTCTGGTGATTTACATGGACACCTCCCATTAACGCTAATGGAAGATGTGTGCATAAATCTCTCTACACCGAAAGGATAATGGTCTCCTATTAGTCTCCTATAAAAGCAGACTAAGCAAAGCCTGTCTTTATAAGTGACCTAAGTAGTGAATTACTTAAGGGAGATTTACATCACATCCAATTAAATATTTTCAAGGGTTTAGGAACTTTGTTGTAAATAAAAAACAAAATGTATGAAATATTTCTTAATTCATGGCTTCAAAGGATCCGTGTTTTCCAAATATGTACTCAAAAAAGATTATATTTCTAGAACTGGAAGGGATCTAAGAAGTAATCTGGTCCAATCCCTATTTATTTTTCAATTAACACATTTATTTTCTCTCCCTACCCTCACACCATCAAATAAATATGAATGTATGTATATGAAAGAAATATGCATAGTCAAGCAAAACCAATTCCCTGTATTGATTATGTTAAAAAATATGTATGTCTTTTTCTGCATATTGAATCTATTACTTCTCTGTCAGGAGGTGGGATAGCATCTTTCATTATTGGTCTTCTGAAATTATGGTTGGCAATAGTATTTAATAGAGTTCTTAATTCTTTTAAAGTTATTTGTCTTTATAACATTGTTATTATTATATAATGTTCTTCTGGTTCTGCTCACTTCACTCTGCATCAGTTTCTTATGGAAAGAAACAAGGACACCAGACACTTATTAAGCCCTTACTATGTTCTAGGCACTGTGCTAAGTGTTTTACAAATTTCTCCTTTAATACTCACTACAGTCCTGGGAGGTAGATGTTATTATTATCTTCTATTTTACAAAAAGTGGTTAAGTGACTTGCCTGCAGTGTAGTAAGTGTCTTACTACAACTAGTAAGTGTCTAAGGCTGTATTTGAATTGAGGTCTTTCTATCTCCAGTCCCAGAGCTGTGTGCCACATGTCGACTGTGTCACATGGCTGCCTCTTATGGAACAAGAGTGTACCATTACATTCATATACCATAATTTGTTTAGTCATTTGCCAATTGATTGTCACCCCCTTTAGTTTGTAGCTCATTGTCACTATAAAAACAGCTGCCATATTGTACATGAACGACCCCTTCATTTTACCAGTGAAGAATATAAGTGCCAGAGAGGTCAAGTGATTTTTTGAAGTTAGCATTTGAACTTAACTTCTATGATCTCAACTTCTTTTTCCTTCCTATTGCACCATTCTATTTTTCTACTGATGCAGATAATAAGTCCTCTATGTTTTAGTGGATAGATTTTAGAAGTTTCTGAGTACAAAATTTCAACACCTAACATCAGTCTCATCTTGATCAATCACTATAAACTTAACTCAATTCATCCTCAGAAGCAAGATTTATAATCTACCTCTGGGTCCTTATCACAAGTTTTCATAGAACTATCCAGAGCTATTCCTGTCATAGCCTTTGGGACCCCAGGAAGACTTCTTCATGTCATGATGAAAATTCACAATTGAATTCAATGACTATACAACTCATATTCTCCCTGTATTTAGGCAATACTTTGACATTTCCCTGAATTTCCAGCAGAATAAGGTCTTTACAATTTTTTTTTTTGGCAAAATGCTAACATTTGCCAAATCTTGACCATAAGAATAAAAAGATTATTTTAGATCTAAGTGGGTTCATTTGCTTTAAAGACAAGATGAAAAGGAGCAAAACTGGTTTAGGTTTTTAAAGAAATTAGATGGAATATAGTTATAAAGAAACAAAAACCAGCTTCTAATCTGACCCAGTGCATTAAATTTTTAGCATCAGCAAGTTACTGAATCTTAAAGTTGAAAGGTACTTTAGATATCATATAGTTCAATTTCCCAACCAATGCTGGAATCTCTTCTCAAGTATCACTTGGTGGTCATTCAGGTTGTTGCTTGAATTTAATATCTCTCAAGGCAGACCAAAACATTTTGGACATCTTGTGATTGTTTTATTTATTTATTAACATATAACTATTTTTAACACCAGTCAATTTGACTTTAAGTAATATATGTATTAATTTAAAATTTGCTTCCCACATTTTTATCCCTAGAGTCCTATCCCTGTCTTCTAGACTACATAGAATAAATTGAATATGTAGTCATCATACCAGATCTTCAAATATTTGTAAAGAAAGAGATAAAGGCATAGTAGAAAGAGTGCTGCTTTTTGGAGTCTGAGGACTGGAGTTTGAATATTAATTTTGTTTTCATTAGTTAATATGACCTGGAGCAAGTCACTTCCACTCTCTGGCCTATCATTTACTCCTCTATTTAAATATCAGCAAGTTGGCTTAGAAAGCCCCTAATGTCTCTTTCAGTTCTCTATTTATAATCCTATATTTGGTCTGACCTAATGCCCACAACTATTCTTCAATATGATTTTCTGTTTCTTTGTCACACTGGTGACATTCTTCTGGACACACTGTGGTTTGTTGATGTCTTTCTTTAAGTGTGATATTCAGAATTGACCATTCAAGATGTAGTTTGACCAGTACAGAATTCAGCATGACTACTACTTTCCTTACTTAACACTTCTCTTAATGCAAACTAAATTGATATTTTAGACATTGTTTATAGGATGGTGGATCATAAAAGAATGAAGTATAATAGGTGGGACATTACATATGCTCCCATTTTATTTTAAACTCCCTAATGTGCTTGCCATTCCTCAAGTAGAATTAGGTTACCTCCCAAAGGGACCCAGACAATTATTTATCCAGTGATAAGACTAATGTTGGGCAAAATTTTTAAAAGAATGAAGTCACTAATCAGCACCTCCCAGATTCCTTTTACTTCCTCTGTTCCCCTTTGTTTTGTCCCCAGTCAAAGTCCAGTGTCTGAATATTGATCAAAAACTGCTCTCTGAATGAGAATTCATATCTCAATACTTCAGTACATCTGTGATTAAGTTTAGTCCAGTGAAATTAAAAATGGAGACTTCATCCATTGTTGCAGATCACAACCTGTCCATGCTTTCTCAGGAATATCTGATGCCAACATTAAAAAAATAATCAATGACTTCCTTTCTTATGCTAGTTGTATTGATTTTTTCATGCAAAAGTTTTAAAATTTGATATGACTGAAGTTAACTGCTATCTTTTGTGATCACCTTTATCTCTTGTTTGGCTAAAATCTCTCCTGCTAGCCATAACTCTGAAAAATCCCTCATCTTATTCCTTTCTGCTTAAAAAATTATGAGATCCTTTACATTTAAATTATATAACAATTTTGAGCTTATTTTTGTATAGGGTATAAGGTGGTGAGCTAATCCCCCTTTCTGTCAAACTGTTTTCCCATTTTCCTGACAGTTCTTATAAAACAGGGAGTTCTTCCCCCAAGTAATTTACGTTCTTGGGTTTATTGAACACTGGGTTATTGAGTTTAATTGTTTCTGATTCTTCCTTATCTAGTCTATTATACTGAGCTACTTTTCTATTTTGTTGAATACCAAGTAGTTTTTATGATTACTGCTTCATAATATAATTTGACATCTGTTAGTGCTATTCTCCTTTCATTCATACTTAAAAAATATTTACCACAAAATCCCAGATGTCTTATTCCTCCAAATGAATTTTGTTATTATTTTGTCTATCTCTACAAAGTATCCTCTTGGTAGTTTAATTGATATAGCACTTGATCTGTAAAATAATATTAGTAGTATTTTCATTTTAATTATATGGGTATAGCCCAACACTGAGAAATGAATATTCTTCCAATTATTTGTCAATCTTTATTTCTATAAGGTGTTTAGTAGTTGTATTTACATATCTTGAGCATTGTTTGGTACATTAATTTTCAAATACCTCATGATATTTTTTAGTTATTTGAATGAAATTTTTTTATTATTTCCTGCTGAACTTTCTTATTGTTGTTGATTTTTATGGATTATTTTTTCTATGATTTTGCTGAAGCTATCAATTGCTTCAATTAGTTTCTTTGCTGATTTTCTGGGGTTTTCTAAGTAAAACATCACATCATCAGCAAATAAAGATGATTCTGTCTCTGCTTAGGTTTATGCCTATAATTATTTCTCTTATCATTATTATTTAAGCACTTCCAAAACTAATTCAAATAACAATAGAGAAGGGAGGAATCAAATATTTCTCAAAGGTAAAAAGCCATCAAACTTAGTTTTAGATATGTACTTTTAAATAATATTTTAATTTTTAAAGTATCTTAAATTTTATATACACACAAATATATATATATATACATATATACAAGATATTTGCGATTGATATTTGCTATGGTATTATCTTTTTTCTAGAGTTTAAAGCCAGCTAAGTGGCATGGTGTCTAGAATGCTGGACTTCAAGTTAGGAAGTCTTATGTTCAAACTTTGTCTCCCATACTTACTAACTGTAACATTGGGTAAATCACTTAACCTCTCCAGCTTCATTTGCTTTATTCATAGAATGAGGATGATAATAGCACCTGTCTCTTAGGGTTATTGTGAATCTCAAATAAGAGTAAATATGTAAAATGCTTTTCAAACCTTAAAGCACCATGTAACTGATAGATGCTAGTATTTTATTATTTTTGCATGATATTTATTTGCTAAATTTATCTATATTTCTTTTTTTGCCTTATGTTCCCCTGGTTTATCTGCTATGTAAAAGGAGTTTGCCAGAATATTTTCTTTCTCAATATTTGAGAGTAATTCATATAGCATAACTATTAGTTGATCTTCAAAAATTTTATAGGGTTCACCTATAATTCTACATGGACCAGTTCTTTTAATTTTAAGTTGCTAGTTCCTTTAGAGTAAGTTCTATTTTATTGTTTGAGATTGGATTATTTAATACCTTTATTTTATGCTCTGTTTAGGTAGATATTTTATATTTCTGTTGGTAAAGATCTATCCTTTTTGAATTTTCAATTTTGCTTGACTTTTATTGAATATGTAAAGTTCTGATCATTCTTTATTATTTTTATCTGGTTGTTATAATTTCTCCCTATTCATTTTACATTTTGATAATTGTTTTCTTTTGTCTTTTTGATCTGAATAGTTAAAGTTTCCTTTCCTAAAACTACTTCCAACTTTTTCTTTGTTTTACTTTCTTTACTTCTTTTCCACTTCAGTTGATTCTCAATTTGATTTTCTAATTCATGAGCAATACATTTACTTGCTCTTTATTATCTCTCTGTTCTGTGTATTCTTTTACACATTTCTGTCATTGCCTTCATAGGGCTTATTCTAATTCATTTTTTGTTGTTTCTGTGCCTAAGTCTTGTAAATATAGTTTATGATGAAAACAATTTTAGATAGCAGTAGTGCTGTATGGTAGTAGTTACTCTGTACCCCAAATTGTACTTCTCCAGTCCTACCACCCACCTTTACCATCATGACTCTTTATTTGTAGGGCTATGTTATCCTATGTCTTGTTCTCTCACTGATACTGAGGACTCGTACTTCCATGATCCTTATGTGGGATGCTGTCCAGAGAGAGGTACTGCCTTTCTTAGATAAGATGGTATCCTAATGTACAAATTTCTCCCAGATGTAATCTATTAAAAGGTCCTCATCTCAATGTAAAAATATACCTCCTTTCCCATGAGAATACTCTTTAATGGCAACATTCTTTTCCTTTCCCTTTTCTGAGTTTAGATCCTCTCCCCTCTTCTATTTATCCCATCTCAGTCTTTCTCCTCTATTGCTATAGCCCTGTTCTCCATACCCCTCCCCTTAGTCCTCTCCTATTTCCTCTGTGTACCTGAGCAAATTCAGTGTCTGCCATCTCTTGCAGTCTGGAGGGATTTGATCAGAGTCATTGCTATCAGAGATCCCTACAGTCACATCTTGAATCACAGAACCTGGAATCACAAGCCTGTGATTTTTCTTATGCTTCCCGAGGGAGATGCATGGAGTTGATTGGAGGTATGAATACTGAACACAAGCTCCTAAGTTTTAAAGTTCTCTAGTGTTAATTCATAATTTTTTGTGTTGTGCAATGTGCTCTATATTTTTCATCTTATGGATTCAGCTATTATTGCTTTATGTCTGATATATAATTCCTTTCTTTTAAGGTTTTGGAGTAGAAGAGAATTGAAGGAAAAATTATTCCATCATCTTGCTGGTTATATGAATATAACCCTTAAGATAATGCAAATATTTATCTTCTAGGATTTTTTTTTAGTTTTCACCATGTCTAGTACCCCCCAATTTTACTCTTGAAGTTAAGATTAACGATAAATAGATGTGAAATTTCTATGTAATTTATATGCTATTTTTTTCATTTTATGATGCCTAGCCATTTTTGCAACAATTTTTACACTCCTCTACCTTTGCGCTGAAGTAATGAAGAATTAAAGCTTTGCTGTTTTAATTTAGAGGGTCTTATTTAGATATGCATAGAATTTCTCTACCTCCTTTTATTCTGTAACAGATGCTGTTACATTAGAAGTAATTATCTTCTTGGTGATTTTGTACTTCTGCAGCCCAAGTATGGCATCAAACTCACCCATATGAGCCTGCAGACACGGCACCTGAACACTACCCTCCCCCACTTCTTTTTTGTCCCTGCTCTCTTTCCTTCTTCTAGCTTGCTGACTATCACCTGGCCTAAAATCTGCAAGTCTGTCAAGAATGGAGGGAGTAGGTGGAGGGAAATATCTCAAATTGAATAGCCAGCCATGGCCTTGACTATACAGCAATGACTCGTGTGTGTGTGTGGGTGTGTGTGTGTGTTCAGATATGCCATATTTTCTTGACACTTTAGTAGCTGAGCCCCTACTATTATGCTTCCCATTTACACAAAATCAATTAGTCACAATGCAACTATTATATTTTTGTTATAAACATAAAATATTTTCTAGATTATGCAATAATAATATTTATATTTAGAGACAAAATCAGGAATAATCATGACTTCTACTAAATTGAAGGCAAAAGCAGGAATAATAAAGACATCATAGTCCATCCATTATTCTGGGTTATATTCTTCAATCAATGCATCCATTGGAAAAGAGTGAATATGTACTTATGTAAACATTGCAGAGAGGTACCTTGTGTTCAAAGGGCCACTTACATCTCTTGACTACAAATACTGATGTCTGATTCCTTCAAGAACATCTACAACATGCAAAAGTGCTCCTCTGCTAGCTGCTCTAGCCTCCACTTCTCTTTTGCTGACCAAAACGGCTCTTCTTCTGCTCTCTAGATGAAAAAATGAAAAAGTCTTTCTAACTCTTAGCCACCGTTTAAGGGCACTGAAAAAGTTTTATACCTTCAAAAATCAGCATGGTACTTCTTCAGTGAGAGTTCCCTTAGGCTGAAGAACTGAAAAACTCCTCAGATCGGCTTTCTGGGAAATATGGACAACCTAAAACCTCTTCAGTCAAATGGTTCCTTCTTTCTCAAATCATCTTCTAGCAAAGACGTCCCTTCTCCAGTAAGTACAGCTGTAACTCAAATGAAAGAAAACCCTGTCCTCCCCCCGCCCCCCGACCCCGTTTCTCCTTAAACCACAGAGAGAAGCAGTAGAGGACAACCTGGTACCTCTGAGAGATTTTCCCTTTCTGAGGCTACAGAAAGCAATAATCTAGACAATTTTGTATGTAAAACTAAAGATTTATCATACTTCCAATTTTCATAGCTTCTGAAGTTTTCTCAATTGATGATTCTCAATTGTCTTCCTCCAGCTAACCAGCAAAATCAGCATCTTTTTCCAATCAACAGACTTCCCCTGCAAAGCAGAAAATCAGTTCTCAAGTGAATCCAGCTTCTCTTGAAGACTTCTATGTCTTCTGTTCCTGGCTTCTTGTGATTCACTCTGCATTCCACTTCCTATTTTGTCTAGCTCTTTCTTTAGTTTTTTTTTTTCTCCTTCCACATAATGTTCTTCTCACCTCACCAAGTAAGAGCCTACTGGTGGTCAGTGATTCATCTTTACATTATTAAATAAAACTCAAGAAATACAACTTTCTGTCAGGTGTGAATTGAACACTTTTATATAATTTCCTCATATTCTTCAGATAGTTATATGACTTAACATTTCTTAGTTATAAACTTCAAAACTCTAAAACAAATGAAAATAAGCTGATGGATCACAGTGCCCTGTAGTCTTTGTTAGTCACTGCTTTGTTTTCATCCAGGTCTATGCAATATATTCATCTGAGGGACAGCTCCCTACCTCAGATCAGTCTTTATGTCTCCTCAACATTTTATCTGGAAGACTATTTTTCTTCACAGGTTGATTCTTTATGTAAATGTTCTTTATTGTAAGCTTTTAGCAACCAAAGTGATCATATACCTATTTTACATGAGTGTCAAAACCTGTATCCCTGGCTTCTTGTGACTCCTGTGTTCAGCTTATTCACCTGTTTCTCCTCCTATTTCTAAAGCTTCTTCTCAAAACTTCTTTCTGACTCCCTATATTTTTTAATATGCTCTATAAGGCAAATGTTCTTTAAATTAATTTTTGTGACCTTTGGACACGTTGTAAAACAATACTTCCAGTTCTCCTATTTATAATCTTTTCAAGGAAAACCCATGGGCCATCTTTCCATTTAGCTGTAATTTCCTTATATTTCTGATTTCATTTGAAGTGAATATGTAAAAATTGAAATTCAGTTCCTCCAGGAGTTTATTGTTTTGTTGATCACTGGACACAGATCTCAAATTTAAGAGATCAAAAGTTAAGTTGTTTATAGATCTGAAAACCATGTGATCATCAGTACTTTTGAACCACATTTTGACCACTCTACTTTGTTTACTATAGGGCAATTTTGCATGATCTCTTTATTTCTTAGATTTCCACAATCCAAGTTTATTACCAACTGGCCAGTCTACTGATTACTGAATACTGGACTCTCACTATTAGTAATGTTGGACCCTGGAAAACAAACACATAGAAGGGAAGGCCATGGGAGGGGGGTGATAGAAGGGAGGGCAGAGATAATCAGAATGTACACTATCTTGGGGCAGGGGGATGGGAGACATGGGGAGAAAATTTAGAACTCAAAATCTTGTGGAAGTGAATGTTTAAAACTAAAAATAAATCAATCAATAAAAAGATTACAACTTCCTAAAAGAAACACACCACAGTCTGTCATAAGAACAATAATAGATGATTTTCCAGCATGGTAAAAACTTCTAACCAAACAATCAATCAACTGATGTTTAATACAGCCCTAATATGTGCCAGGCACCATGTTTGACACTGGTGATACAAGTACAAAGAATGAGATAATTTTTACTTTCAAAGAATGCATCTACCATGGTTAGAGTAATAGACAACAAACATTTATTAAGCACCAATGCCAGATACTGTGCTAAGTGCGAGTTATACAAATATAAAAAAATGATAGCCCTTGGCCTCAAGGAGTTTACAATCTCATGAGGGAAGACACTTATCTAATATGCCTATTGTGAGAATCAAATTAAATGATTACTGTAAAAGGCATTGCAGATTTAAAACACTAAGTAAATAGGAGTTATTGTTATTTACTTATTTTTGTAATTGACTGAAGGTAGAACCACTTTCTTACAGAGATATAACAGTTAATCCCACTGACCATTTCAAACTTATTGAAGGTGTCAAATATTTTCCAAACATTCTGTCTTCTGTAGAATCCAAAATATGTCTTTCCCTCAAGCATTTCTAAACCCATGTACTTTTCACAGGAAATTGAATTGACAGCATTCTGACTTATTTGTACTTGGTTTATCCAAACATTTGGCAAAAGCCATCTGATAGGCTACAAACCTCAAGAATTTCCTTTTTTCTTAGAAACAGGAAGCTGAATTTTGCCAAAAGTGAATGGATTCAACCCCCTGTGTTCAAGTTTGCTTTCACACTTGGCACTTTGAAGTAGGGAAAGACAACTATTCTCATTCCCATCTCTAATTTTGAAGGAAGATTTTCTTCCTCTTCAATTACCCATATTTCCATGTCTCAGAGCAAACAATGGACATGGAAAGCAGTCAGGAATACTGTTATTGCTTCTCAATTCCATTTTCCTTTTCCTATTCTTTGGCACATTTGCTTGCTGTATATTTTGGCACGGTGTGTATTTTAGTTCTTTTTTTCCTGGCATTTTGTGCTGAAACTGAGACTTGAGGGATTACTTAGCTTGGAGGAAAGGAAATGGAAAACAAAGCCAGCCACCTTTTGCAGGTGATTTGGTTTGAGACAAAGCTATTCATTACTACTGTCACACAACATTAGAAGTTAATATGGTAATAAGTAGAATGAGTCAACTATGTTTTTACAAAATTACTCCAAACCCCACTGAAACTAGATAATGATTGGTTTCATCTGAAGTAGGTAACAATACCCATGTTATTTTCAAAAGCCTGAGCAGCCACCTCCTCCATGAAGCCTTATCTGATACCCTCTAGCTAAAAACATTTCTTTCCTTCTCACACTTTCCTCGAGTATGTGGGACTTTTCCTCTACCTATTTCCTATTCCAGGCTGTTATCCATATCTGTGATATGTGATATGCCTCTTAGTAGTACCCTCCTTAAGAACAGGTGCCAAAGAAGCTCTTAGCACCATGTCTGGCACATAGCAGGTAAATATTTATTGACTGATTTTTCATCTTTGTATTTGCAATGCCTAACAATGACTGGTACATAGCTGTAACTTAAATGTTAGCCGATTTCTTATTCACTGTATAGACCTATTTTTACTACAGAGTGCTTGGTTCAATCTATGCCACACAGGTATCAGCAGGAGTTATTCCTTTGCAAATTTATCATCTCAGTTTTGTTTACATCAGGGTCGAGAGAGACAATGAGCCTGTATTGATTAGGTAACTAGTTATTATCCCTTTAACTGTGAACTAGACCTATAACCAGGCACCCAAGAAAAATATCATTAAATGCACCCAGGACAAGCAGTTGTCTCTCCTCCAGGGGGAGATATTGGAGAGAGTACTTGGACACCACAAGGTTAGGGTCACCATGACACCTCCCTATGTGAGGGAGAGAAAGACTCTGGAACACCAGCCCAAGAACATGAGATATTGTGGGTCTGTAGACCTACTGACAAAGAATAGCTCACTTAAGCTGAGGCTGGGGTAGAGGGAGGGAGGAAGTCATTTGGTAGTTTTAAATTTTAACTAATTATTCTTGACCAGTAGAAGCTAAGCTTAGTTGCTTCTTCCTCTCAAACAAGAGGATAAAAGTGCTATCCGGACACCTGCAGAATCTCAGTGAATTGATGAAAAAAGTTCTGTTTGTCCTAGCCTAGTTACAGTTTTCTGCCTTGTAGAGAAACTTTTGGAAAGTGTAAAATATCGTGATAGTTCTTCCTCCCCGTGCCCTCAGGTATTTTTCTGCTTAGAGTCGATGCTGTCAAACTATTTTCAGTCTTGTTGGAAAACAAAGGTTACCTAATGGAGGTGGAAAATTTACCTTTGCAAATTTGCCTCCTCAGTTTTGTTTTCATCAGTCAAGTGAAAGAGGCAAAGGACCTGTGGTGATTAAATAACCAGCAACATATTTAGTTGAATTCTGTTATTGTGTCTTCCTGCTAGTCTTTTCTTTCTTTGGGTTTTGGTTTTCTCTTTCTGAAAATGAAGATGAGATGAATCTGTCCCCAGAGTGCTCAGGAGAAATAGCTGACTCATAAGTGTGTTGAAAAAAAATAAGTGTGTTGAGTGCTTTGAGAGGCTAGAGAACTATTTGATAACTGATCAGGCATAGATCTTAACTTTCCCTTATTCTTTCAAAGTAAAGCAGTTGAATCTATTCTAAAATCCAGACTTTTTTGGGGGAAAGAAATTTCAAAAAGTACAAGTGATCTCCTCCCACTTCCCACATAAGCAGTTCCCAAAAGCAAGTCTGTGTGCTTTGGGGTCCAGCTAACCAAGCTATTATGACAGTCAAGGAGAAAAAAAAATAAAAGGAATCTGCTAAGCCCAAATAAGGTTTCTCTACCTACCTAAAAATCGGGTCACATTCACCTTCCACATCAGTGTCCCCTGGCACTGGAGGTGTTGGGAGATGCCAGCCAGGAAGCCACTACTAAAAAAAACATGTTTTTATATTTTCTTTTCTATGGTGTTACACAATTAAGTGAACCAGTTTACTGAACCAAGATGAACAACAAAACAATACAATTAGGGAAAGTAAGCCTAGGGCAACAAGCAGCTACTCAAGCTTTATGTAGATAGATACCTCAGTGTTAACGTCTGCAGTGGAATCCTGACTAAGCAGTGCACCCGCAATGTTCAATCAGTTGGGAATATTAATGCAGAGAGTAGCAATCAGTAGGGGCAGATGAACCAGATAAAAATGAGCTGCTAACCTTCACCTTCTGCAAGTGCAGGAGAATTGGAGTAGATGCTTCTTCCTTTGGTTTTCTCTGGCTCTGTTTTTTTAAAGTGTTTTTTATATCTGGCAAGTGTGGATTAATTTTTTTAATAAACGTAGAAACTGGAACACACATTTCTGTCTCTCAGTCTCCTCTAATGGTTTTTATTTGGGATTGGGGATTGGACTGAAGACTGGACCTCTGATTTCATTAGGGTAGAACTTACAGTGTGAAAATTCCCTCTCCTGATCCAGCCTTGTCTATAAACTAGAACCTTTGAGAATTGTCTCTAATGTCTAGAAAGCACTGAGAAATTATATGACTTGCCCAGAGTTGAATAGTTAGTGTATTTTCAGAGTAAAGATTTGAACCCTCCTGTCTTCCTGATTCTAAAGCTGGGAGCCATGCTACCTCTACTGAAGTTTGAAAAAAAAAAAAAGAGAACCTAGAGGTATGCCTAAAGTATTTGCTTTTATTGGGTATAAAGACTATAAGGACAAAATCTTAATTGTATTGTTTTCTTAAATCATTTTTCTCATTCAATTGTGAATAACCTGAGTAGAGACAGCTCCAGTATGAGAATAGCTTTGATCTTTTAACAAGAGGAGGGAGTCAATTACTTTCTTTTTTTTTTTTGTAGGGGCAATTGGGGTTAAGTGACTTGCCCAAGGTCACAGGGCTAGTTTTTGTGTTAAGTGTCTGAAGTCACATTTGAACTCAGGTCCTCCTGACTCCAGGGCCCGTGCTCTATTCACTGTGCCACCTAGCTGCCCCTCGGGAGTCAATTACTTTCAAAAGAGTCTACTTTGCAATCAGTCATTATGCTTTGATCCTATTGGTAAGACAAGATTATTTTTTCTTTAATTTTGTCTTGAAAATGTTTTATAGATGCTTAAAAACAATCCCTGTAATTTATACCCCCTTAAACCAACTCTTTCTTGGAACAAAGAACAAAACAAAGTGAAAAATTGTGATATTCAACTTAACATAGCTCATCCTGCTCCTCTATCGAGTCTATCATCTGCACCAAGAGGAAGGAGTTAATGACTCATCACCATCTCCAAGGGTCAAGATTTGGCCCTTACATCGATCTGAGTTCTGATTTTTTGAAACTGTTGTTTTCCTTCACTTTGTTGTGGTCATTAAATTGTTTTTATGGTTTTACTTACTTAATTTACTCCATGTAAATTCATGAAACTCTTCCTATTTCCTTGAAACATTCATATACATTAGTTCTTATGATACAATAATATTCTATTATATTCATATGCTGCAATTTGTTCCTCCTTCATTCTTCTGATCAATACCACAACCTGCATTTCCAGGTTGTCGCTTTTTTCTACCATAAAAAAGTGCTGTCATAAACATTTTGGAATCTGTTGGACATCTTCCTTTGATGTTTACTTTCTTCTTTCCCTTTCTTCTCATGGCTTGCCAGTGGATGGTTCCCTAACCACAAAGCATCTCATTCAAAAAAATTCATATATAGTACTCCCTTGAAAATAGAATAACTGGGGAGTATTTGGTTGAAGCAACTCATGAAGATCTGTAAGGCATAGGGGAGTTGTGGAGAGCGCAGCTACAATTATAAGATCATCAATCTTTGAAGCAATGAAATCTCAACTCTCACCAAAAGCTTTCAATATGATAGCTAATCATTAAAAAGATAAAATGTCACTGGCCTTGAGAAGTAACTGTGGAGTAGTGGAGAGAGAGCAGGTCCTGGTGTGTGAGTGAGAGAATTCAAGTTTAGCCTCTGCCACTCCTGGCCTTCTCTGATTCAAATAAGGTTCCTCTTGGATGTGCTTATGGAGTCTCCTAGACCTTATAAAACAAATAATTTTTATTAATTACCTAAAATATATTTAGTTAATTGCAAGACACACATACATTTTGGCTATCATATCTTCAAATTTTTAAGACCAAATAAAAGTATATCTCTCTGTTTATCAATGAGAATTATTTTCTTCACTCACTGTACACTCAAAGAAATATTTCATTTATAGTCTCTAAAGAGAGTGGTTCACAGTAAAAATGATGCTATTTTATAAAGCTTTATGTAACACTTTCCAATTTACAAGGAGCCATTTCTACCACAACTCTTTCAGGTAGATAATCTAGGAATTATAATCACATTTCACAAATGAAGAACCTGAGACTCAGAGAGTTTGAGTGACAGTCCTACACATATCTGTCTCTTAGAATCTTAGCTTCTTTTCAGGAAAAAATCAGTTGAAATCAAATGAGTGCTACTTCCTCTGTGAATTTTTTCCTAATAACAGAAGTTGTTACCACTCTGATTCTAAACTCCATCAGGGCAGAGATTGTTTTATTTTATCTTTGTATTCCCTATGCCTAGCATAGTGCTCTTATACCTAGTAAGTGATGAATAAGTGCTGACTGAATTGAACAGAATAGAACTGAAGTTGCCTGTCAATATACAGTTAATATGTTTTGGATCCAGGACTCAAATTCAGATTTTTGAAATCTAAGACCAGATCATTATACTATTTTTTTGTCACTGAAGGAATCATAGCACCTGAATGACCTTTGAGAAATAATCTAGTCTCTTTCCATGATGATCATTATTAACCATTTTCTTATCTCTCCTAGGGATAGGATTAGGGAATATGGTCCTACTACTAGTTTTAGCTGTTTGACCAGATTTTCAGGTCCCCTGATGTTTAGCCCAGGGATCTTTTCACCATCACAATTTTCTTACAGTTTAGACTTCATTGGCAGAAGAAATTTCTACTTAGGAAACCCTTTCTACTGATGCTGATTAACACCTGTTCTGTGATTTATCATTTTCCAAAGTTTCCTGGGATGAGGATATGTTGTGATTTGCCCAGAGTCATACTCAAGTGCTATATATCAATGCCAGGACTTGAACTCAGATATGCTTGAAGGGAGATTAGCTCTCTAGCCACTATGGAGTAATGCCTTTCTTTGACCATACAACTAATATATTTATTTTATTTGAATTTGTTGTTTACTACTGTTTTGTATGTGTTAGTCTTGTTTTGCCAATCAGTGTATTGGGCAGAATATTTATATCATTTTTAGGGGGTGCCATCGTGTAGGGCCCGAGTTAGGAAGACCTGAGCTCAAATCTCATCCCAGACACTTACCAGCTGTGTGACCCTGTGTAAACCACTTAATCCTGTTTGCCTCAATTTCCTCATCTTTAAAATGAGGATAATAATAGCACCTACTTCCCAAAGTTGTTGTGAGGATCAAATGAGATAATAACTGTAAAACAATTAGCACAGTGACTGGCACAATGCAAGTATAATATAAATGTTGCATATTATTATTGTCTTCAGAACAGTGTTACCATGTTATAGGAACTCAATTAATGTACTTTTCATAGATTATCTTTCCAACTGAATTGTTCCTTTGAAAAGTCCAAAATCCTGAATCAACCATGCCACTAAGGGTTTGTACTTTTCTGAATATGGTCTAAAGCAGTATCAAAAAATGTGCAAATTCTTGGGAGAATTCTCATGTAATAATAATTCATGTAATTAAAGCAAATCCTTTCAAAAAAATCTTTTGCCTATATTATTTGACTACTTCAGGAAAACTATTTTAAGGGGGTATTGATGCATTGGCATAACTGCCAGAATTTTATACTTGGACAAAATGCCTTCTCATTTAAAAAAGATCACTAGGGTCTGGTCCATATTGCATAAAATCAAGTGGAGAGTATGTGGGAAGCCATCTGGTGGGCTGGGACTGCACAGAAAGTCAGTTTAAATCAATCATTTCTGCTGCCCAAATGGATTTTTGATCAGATTTAGAATCAGGGTCAACCTAGTTCTCATATGATACCCAATTTCCAATTGTCATGTGAGTTTGTGTAGACCTGGCCTAATCATCCCCGGGTCTTAATTGTTCCACACATGGAAGAGGACTAGTCCTCACACAGGCATGATAGAGCTAAAGCCCAGTAAAGATTTGCTAAAAATGTCAGGTGAATTGGGGACCACTTAAGGGACCATCTGGATCACTCAGGGAGATCTACACTAATTTTCTGGATAATTGCACAAACCACCCCTTCTCTGTGGCTCTATAGTCCTGAACAAAGGGAAAGGATTTTCATTTCCAGGGAAATAATCCTTATAAATGCAGTCAGTATAGCACATAAAGTCAGGAAAGTAATTTATGATGCAAGGCACCACATAAAAGACAGAACATTATTATTATCCTCTTGTGTAACTCAAGAGATATATAAAGTTGATCTGCTTTTAGCCCTTAAAAATGAATGCCATTGAGCAGAATAGGTTTATATGACCAACCAGTGTCACTCACTAGAATTATAACCTGTTGTATTAATCACAATTGTACTTGATGGTGCTATATTAATTCACTGCTGCATTTCGCTCACTAAGATAAGTCCTTACTTATTCAAAATGAGAAGTTTATAAATATCAGAATAAGTCTACTAAGTCAGAGGGACTAGAAATGGGAAAGGTTAATTAAATTACATAATCTAGCTTTGGGGGAAGTAGTATAGAGTTATTTTCTACACACAGGATGGTAGACCTGGGTTCAAATCCTCATTTAGATAATTCAAGCAAATCATTAGTTGAGTGACCTTGGGCAAAGCACTTAACTTATTGGAGC
Source organism: Petaurus breviceps papuanus (assembly GCF_028583685.1). Lineage (NCBI taxonomy): Eukaryota > Metazoa > Chordata > Mammalia > Diprotodontia > Petauridae > Petaurus > Petaurus breviceps. Next base: position 2,095,770 of record NW_027187351.1, read on the forward strand.
CTTGGTTTCTTTATTTGTAAAATGAGGAAGTTAGATTTCTATGGTTGCTAAAGTTCCTTCCTGAGCTCAAACCATGATTTCATTTTATGTACTATAGAGACATTGAAGCTATCATCTTTCAGGGAAAAAGAAAGTCCTATCTGGTGACAAGAAACTCTTTCCACCCCTCCCCTGCCCCATCATTTAAACTAAGAATTATTTTGTTTTTTTTTTTTGCTTTTTGGAGGGCAATTGGGGTTAAGTGACTTGCCTAGGATCACACAGCTAGTTTTTATGTTAAGTGTCTGAGGCCGGATTTGAACTCAGGTCCTCCTGACTCCAGGGGCAGTAATCTATTCACTGCGCCACCTAGCCTCCCCTAAACTAAGAATTATTAGTAAGCCATATTTACAACTTCTTGGATATATAGACTCCATTGGGTAAATCTCTCACCTTCCCTGGGTTTTAGTTTCCTCATATTTGACATGAGAAGGTTGAACTCTGAGGTCCTTTCTAGTTCTAGTTCCATGATCCTAGGATACTAGTACTTATGAAGAAATCAAGTTTTCCATCTTTGTATGGAAAAGATGGAAGTTTCTCTCTGGGTCAACTCCTTATTCGGTGTCCTTTTTACAATTCAAGTGCTCCATCAAAGAGAGGCTTGAACTTATATGAGACAAGTTATCTTCTCTGAGACTGAGCCTCATGGGCTTTTGGTTTCTTCATGGATTGTTTTTCAAATTCCTCTAACCCTGTCTTCCCTTAAAGGCATCATGCTCTCTCTCTGTCTCTGTCTCTCTCTCTCTGCCTTTCTTTTTCTTCCTGTCTTCTTTCTTTCCTTCCTTCCTTCCTTTCTTTTTTCTCTCCTCCTCCTTCTTCCTCTTCTGCATTACCATCATCTCCTCCTTCTTTTCCTGCTCTTTCTTTTACTGCTATAATCCTAGAAAGAGGAGACTACTTAGATTATTCCCATTACTTTTTCATCACCCATTTACTTTTCCATCCCTTGCAATCTGATTTGTGCCCCTGCCATATTACCAAATCTATTTTCTCAAAGGTTATTAATGACCTCTTAATTGCTAAGTTCAATGGTTTTTCTCAGTCTTCCTGTTCCTTGACCTATCTGAAGCATTTCTGAAACACCCAATTCCTGGATACTGGCCCCTTGCTTGGCTTCTGGGAGTCTGTTCCTTTATTGCTTTGTTGTTGTCCCATTTACTAAGGATCTAATATGAAAGGAATCTTCACTATAACATACATGACAAGTAGTCATCCAGTCTCTTCTTTAAAAAATATTTTTCAGTTATGAAATAACAGAAGCATTTCCATAATATAGTAGAATAAAAAAGATGATTGCTTATGAAATTGCAGATCTATTATGTACAACTTGCTATTCCTTTTAAATATATAATAAGGTTATCATGTAATGTTCTTTTCCTTTTTTTTTTTTACCTTTTTCTTCCCTTCCCCCTCCCTCTTGAAGACCTCAAAGGAGTGAGAAACAGATCACCTCTCAAGGCAGCCCATTTTACTTTTGTACAGCTCTGCTTGCTAAATCTGACATTTAACCTAACTTGATCCCTTTGCAACTTATATTCATTGTTCTTCCCATGGGAGTCAAAGAAAACAAGTCCAATCCCTTCTTTGTGTGTCAGTCCTTCAAATACTTAAAGAGAGCTAGCTATCATGGTCCCTCTCAGTCCTTTCTCCAGATTAAACATGGCCATTTCTTTAACTTCCTCAAGTTCTGGACCCAAGGCTTTCACCATCTTGATGGTCCTCTAGGTTCTCAATGACTTTCTTAAATCATAGTACTTTGAATAGAACCCAGTATTCCAGACAAGGTGTGACAAGGGTATAACTCAGTGGACCTTACACTTCTACCACTTCTAATTCAGCACCTTATCACCTCTTCCTGTTCTACTGTAATGACCTCCTAACTTGTCTCTTTGCCTCCTGAATCTATTCCCTCCAATACATACTTCAAAATGTAGCTAAGATGATATTTCATACTTAACAGTTCTGATCATATTCTCTGTTCAAACTCCTTCAATAGATTCTTATTTCCTATGGCAATCATGGTTTGCAGACTTATTGAAGGCTATTGAATTATTATAATGGAGCTACGCAAGAATAATCCTCATTCATACCAAGACTTTTCATTTTATCATATACCATTTTACTCAATGGACATTACTTGGAACTACTGTTATGAAAATTGTTTTTACTCTAATAAGGGAGTTTTCTTACTAAAAAAAAAGATTGTGAACAACTGGCCTCAAAGATAAAATATAATTATTTAGCTTAGAATTTATGGCCTTCCACAATTTGGTTCCAATCTCCCTTTTTAGCTCTATTTTGTATTACTTCCCTCACATATTTTAAATTCTAGATAACTTGGTCCCAATTAATGCCAATAATTAACTCTTGAAGTGACTACATGTATTGGAATGGAATTTGTATCATTCCAAGTTATAATCATGTAAACTATGGTAATTGATTATATTCCAATGGAAATATTCAGTGGAAATTCAAATAATGCAACTACTTCAGGACATTTCTTATTCCCAACCACTAAAGGGGATTTATTATGTAAAATAATAAGGACCTAGCTATACTAGCCATTCCTCAGAATAGATATGCCATCTTACTTCTCTATTCATTTATTCAAGGTATAAATGAATGAAATGTACTCTCTCTGTATATCTACCTTTTGAAAATTCTTCTCTTATTTTAATATAAGGGGCAACCTTCTTTGTGAAGCCTTCACTGATCCACCTTTCCCTGAGCACTTTATCTGATCTTTTTTTTATGCCCATTACTCCCTATTCATATCCAATCAATTGCCAAATCTCATCATTATTATTTCCACAAGTATATTTTAATGTGGTATACTATTACATTATACTATACTATACTATACTATATCATATCATACTTTTCTCTCTACTCACATAGCAAGCTCCCCTCTTTGGCCCCCTCCCCCAGATTCAGGTGATTATTACCTCTCACCTGGATTATCGTAATAGTCTTCTAATTTTTCTTTCCTTAAGTCTTTTTCCACACTCCAATCCATCCTGCAGTCAGCTAGAGATGTGATCTTCCAAAGATACAGGTATGACTATGTCACTCCCATGCCTCAAATGCTTTCCTTCTGAATCTCTGTCCTTTGGAATCCAGAGTTTCCTTCGAGAGTCAGTTCAAGTGCTACTGTCTGCATCCAAAGTTATCTTGTGTTTATTTTGTGTGTCTTGTATATACCTATAGGTATAAATGTTGTCCATACAGTTAAAATATAAATTCCTTGAAGGCAGAAACTTTTGTCTGTATCCTGAGTCCTTACCACAGCACCTGGTACCTAGAAAAGAATAAATGCTTGCTGATTGATATTTTAAACTATCTATGTAGCTATGTATGGGTCATATTTTTCTTCATTATAAAATGTAAGGTCCCCAAGGACAGGGTTTGCAGAATTTTTTCTTTCTATCCAAAGTACCTACTTAGTGCCATGCACATACTAGATTCTTAATCTGAAAGTGAAAGTTGGATTGGATTTATTGAATTTTTCATATTCATTTTCCTGTCCACCTGTCTTGTATAGTTTGCTTTTCTTTTCAGCCAGATTCCATTAGCTTAATATGTTTGGTTTCCACTCAGGGCTACTCCCCTGAATTTTGTGTTTTCAGCTCTCTCTTCACTCTCCTTTATTTCCCATTGACAACCACAACATACAGTAGCTCCCTTGCAATAACTGCCACTGGTCATTAACCCATTGAGTCCCACTGCTTATGAACAGAACTCCAACACTGATGGAAATGGAAAACAGTGATTGCTCATGTTCATTATTAAAAATACTATGTAGGTTTAGATGAATCCACTGGACAGATAAGGGAAACTTTGCTTGTGCCTGCATGATGCCAAACATTTAGATAATTAGCTGAAAATGCAATAGAGGAGCTGAGTAAATCCCAACTGATTTGTATTAGCAAGAAGAAAAAGTAAGAATTTGAAATATGCTGTGACTTAATTTTTTTATAGATAAATGGACCAACTAGATCTAAGAGGGTAACATACTTTTATAATCTGGGTTTGGCTACACAGTCATACTTTAAAATTCTTTTAATACTAATGAGACAGTATGTGTATGATAGTGGATAGAGAGATGGCTTCTGAATAAGAAAGACCTGGGTTCAAGTCTTGTCTCTGATACATACTGGCTACATGATCCTGAGCAAATCACACTTGGTACTGCCATGGCATGTGTCTAAGAACATTGATATTACAAGTCTGGCCCAAAGCAATGCTTCCATTTAAGTTGCTTGGGCAGGAGTGCCACTTTAATTTAAAGTATTGCTATTAAATGTACTAATCGAGAAGAAGGCATAAAAGGTAAAGGAGCAGACTGAAGGAAGGAATTCAGCAAGCCTGGCAGGCAATAAAATAGGAAATTCTAATCAGTCCATCCGATCTATTTAATCATAATCAGAGATAGTAATTGACTTGGATGCAGTATACTAAATACTTGGCATGGCTCTGGAAAACATAATGCAAAACAAAGAGAGATTGAAAGTTGCTTTAAGGGTCCTGGACTATGCCCCATGTTTCTTCTGTTACGAAATTATGTGTTAATCCCATGTCTTTCTCTGTGTGTGTTTGTGCATGCAATCTGAACATTTGCTCCGTTTAGGAAATGAATGGTTAGAGGAAGCAACAGCACAAAGGCACTTTCTGGATACTGCTCAGATTGACCTAAACTATACATACACATAACTTTAATGGATCATGGTGGAACTCATGTCTTCGCCATGGCTTTTATGATTATAGAATGGTGCTTAATCATTCTCATGGATAACTGAGAAGGATTCAAGCATGAGGTTGTTGGTGTCTTAGTCTAGTTATGAACTAGCCTTATGAACCAACTCTAACTTGGAAAGATAGGCTGAGTATTTTGTGATTCTAATTGGACACCAGGAATTTGGAACACTCTCATCTCGGGATAGGGTGGGTTTTAATTATCAACTAAAAGAATGGTATAGAAGTCATCATGAACTCATATTTTAAAATAGGCTTTGTGACATAGATCCTATTTCCCTATATACTTTCTGCTTTTCTATAAATTATCACTGGCTTAGAACCGAAAGGGGTGGGTGCCTTCCCAGTACTTTCCAACTTCAATTTCATTATTGTGTTCTTCTCCACAACTCTGCTTTCCTCTGTGCTGCTTCTAAGTATAACCATAGTTATAACCCTCCCCCATCACTGAGCCTGCATTTCCCATCTATGTCTCCATTGTGAGACATGTATACACCTGCACATATCCACAACACATACAGTGAAAGATTTGGGATTATCACTTCATTTCATACCAGAAGAAATGAGTGAATTAAAGAAAACGTCCATTTATTAGGTGCTAACTATGGGCAAAGCACTGTGCTAAAGCAGTCTGCGCCATCTCCTTCTCCAGATCCTTTTACTGATAAGGAACCACAGCAAACAGATGTAAGTTCTTCACATGTATGTAACATGGACAAACAGGTGAACCCCGCACCCTCCCCACAGGACACAGGACCAATTCTTGTGGACTGCTTGCGTTCTAGCTCAGCACTCACGAGTGGGGTGTTTTTTTGATGACACAGCAAATTTGAGGTGGTCCCTTGGTCCCACTCCACCCTTTCCTCCCTACTTTCCACGGGCTGGAGGGTATGTGTCAGAAAGGCGCAGACACTGGCCCAGAAGATGCTGCCCATGTGGTAGCCGCGAAAAGCAGCCACTTTCTTCCGGGACACTCCTCTCCAACTCTCCGGAATGTGTGGAATATAATAACCCTCTTTTTCCAGGGAGTCCCATGAGGGATATTGCCTGAGCAAGCCTGAGTCAGGATTTCTGGATGACTACTGTGCGCTTCAGCCACCTTTTTCCTTTTTTTAGGAAAGGCAAGGACTAGGCTGGACCTGAACAACAAATGGCCGGCGCGCCGCACATAACCCCGCAAAGTATTTCCGGCGGCTGTCACGTGAGATAGACGGAAGATGGTTGGTTGCCGGGGCACGTGACAGCCGCCGGAATTTCTTTGGAAGGGACCCGGGGCCTTATCTTGTGCAGGCCCGGACCAAAGTGTTGGTCAGACTGTCCGTGACTCTCAAACCAGGACCAGATCCCTGAGAATCCAGGAAGAAGATCGATGAGGTATTTCCATTCTGACCAGCAGGCATAAATCTCTAACATCCACATCTCCATGGCAACTCCAAGGGCACAGGAGAATCTCTTGTTTATTTTACTGGTAAAATGAGTAGGTTTGATTTCGTCTGTGTCCTGAGCCCCTACTTTTCACAGTACCCTGTGCTAGGTGCTGGGGATACAGAGGTGAAACCACCCAGTTCCTGCCCACAAGGGGGGTAGTCCTTGGATGACTTTTAGTATCACCTTCTGCTTTAGCATCTATGAAAAGATCTATTAAATCTATGACACTAATATTTTTTCCTTCTTTACCCCATGTTATGGGGTTATCTAGTTAATAATGCAAATGTGTTTGAGAAACACTACAGCTAAGCATACTTGTGTCTTAACATAAGGCCATTTCTACTCTTATTGTCAGAATGGCACTGGGCCAAGTCATTTAGAATTCTTTAGCAGAGCAATCCATTCTAGTGGTGATTCTTTCCCTGCCCCAGTAGAGATTTTCTTACTGGTGGGTCCTTTACAATAGTAGGTCCCCATTGCCTGCTGTTGAACTCTTGTGAGATTTCTCAAGTAGGGAGAAAAATGTGAGACTCTCAGAAACAGCACTAGACTTGGCATTTGGCTGCAGCTAGGTAGTATGGTGGATACAACTGTTGGAAATGGAGTCAGGAAAGATGTGAGTTCAAAGACTGCCTTAGATACTTATTAGAGCTTGTGTAAGCCCTGAGCAAATCATTTAACCTCATTCAGTCTTGAATTCCTTATCTATGAAATGGGGATAATAAAAATACCTATCTCACAAAGTTGTAAGGATCAGATGCAAAAGTACTATACAAATTCTAAGTATTATTGTTATTTTACTCCTAGCTTTTCCAGGTACAAGCTATTTGGTTTTGAATGAGTCTTTTCATCTTTCTGAGCTCCATTTTCCTGATCTCTAAAATTCAGGAGATAGATTACATAATATAATTGTAATTTCCAGTTCTAAATCTCGTAGTTCATTTATAATTCCTAGTTGGTCAACATATATTTATTATCTGCTATGTACCAGGCACTGGGGAAAGACTTAAATGGAATAGTCCCTTTATCAGTTATCACTTGAGTGTAAACTACATACCCAACTATTTCAATGAATTTGTGAATTCTCCTCTACAATGCAGAACATAGCCCATCAACTCTGTTAATCTATGCTGTTTTTGTCTGGATCCAATGGTGTGTTGGAGCCTGCTTTTATGGGCCCGAGGAAGCTGTTTGTCAAATTTTCAGTATGGACACAAATGCCTACAAAGTAGCAAACTCTATAAATCAAGGCTTAATCTATTGTTTTGTTGATTGTCTAGATATGATAAAGTAATGGAGAAAATGTTTATAACAGATTCAACTTAAAAGTGTGTCATGCTTACTTTTTTGGTTGTTATTGTTAAAACATTTACTAGTGTGCCACTGTATTGTTATTGTTCAGTTGTGTCCAACTCTTTGTGACCCCATTTGGGGTTTTCTTGGCAAAGATATTGGAGTGGTTAGCTGTTTCTTTTTTCAGTTCATTTTACAGATGAGTAACTGAGGCAAACATATTCAAGTGACATGCTTAGGGTCACATGATGAGTCTTCCTGACTTCACTCTCAGCGCTCTATCCACAGTACCACTTAACTACCACACCACTGTATAAGTCCTTTTATAAATCCCCCATAGAAAACTTACCCAATACCCTAAAGACCTTCTTCTTGGTATTTTAAAATATTTCCTAGGTAACAGTGCAATACCTGAACTATCTATCTCTTCTCTCTTGCTCTCATTACAGGACTGAACCACCTCCTATTCTGTTCATGCATTTGGATGATATGCTTACACCTCTTGGTACGCACAAGTCACTGTTAGTTAATATGTTGCTGCTTACTTAAACCCACAATTCATCTCTTTATTGCCCTTTAGGGCTCCTGAAATTCTGATTCTTCAGAAATTGTGGTGTTTTCTGATCTGTAACCATAAAGTATCACTGGGAGATTAGTGCTAAAAGATGAAATTTATATTGGGGGCATTTTGGGGTTGTTGAAAGCTCTGGGCAATCTCTCAAATGCAATTTCATTTGCTACCCTCTGCCTGTTTAGCTCTGAGACCAGAGCATCATCCATCTGCAGTGGTAGAGCATACTAGAGGTAGGCTCTAAAGGCCTAATTTAACTTCTTACCATAGTTTAGGCAATAGATATTTTAAAATTTGTTGGGTTTTTCTTCTTTTCCCCTCCCATCTCCTCCCCTCCCCTCTTCTCTCCTTACCTCCCTTCCTCTCTCCCCTTTCCTTTCCTTTCCTTTCCTTTCCTTTCCTTTCCTTTCCTTTCC
>NW_027187351.1:2104278-2109022 GCF_028583685.1 Petaurus breviceps papuanus
TTTCCTTTCCTTTCCTTTCCTTTCCTTTCCTTTCCTTTCCTTTCCTTGTTTTTCCTTTCCTTGTTTTTCTCTTTGTATCTGTATCTTTCTTTATAAAATCTATTTGTACAAAATTTTTACATTAGCTCACATAAAATACTTATATTTATTTTCACTTTCATCTAATCAAGGTTTGGGTTGGGGATGTGTCTATAGCTCTCTCTCTCTCTCCCTTTCTTAGAGCCTAATATTTCTTCAGAAGTTTCTGCCATCATTTTTCATTCCATGGGTGCAGAATTTTGACTCCTTGGAAGGGAAATCATTATTCACACTAGTTTACTGATTAAATGATTGGCTAAAATAATATGTCTGAGATCAGTAGATCTCTAGGTATAACTAATCAGTTCCCTAAAAATCCAGTAATTTAATTCTGAATATTGCATCTTCAATTATTATTGTGACAATTAATAACATTAATAATAGTATGTTGCCTGATGGATAGTAGTCCTGGTAAGCTTTATTATATAATTATAGATAAATCATGTTAATGGCAAAATGAAAATATATTTTCTTCCACCCTCCTTGTCCCCGCTCCCCTCTATTCCCTTTTCTTCCCTTCCTCTACTTTCTCCCCTCCCTTCCCTTCTTCCCTCCTTCCTTCCCTTCCCTTCTCCCCTCCCCTCTACTTACTTCATCTTGCCTCCTGTATACTCCCCTCCCTTCCCCTCCCACTCTGTACTTTGAAGAATCCATAATCTTATCAGGTGTAGGTACTTCTTCCACCTTTACAGATTGAAACTTCTCTATACTTTCTCTTCCTGCTTAATTCATGTCCATGTCTTTCCATGCATCCACCCAAGAGGATCCATCTAATATATTGGAGGCCTTCCCCTGTTTCTTTTACTGTTTTGTGAATATCCATGAAGTGTTAGCTCCATCCACTTTGCTCTTGTTAGATAATCTGTTCCCCCCCCTTTTTTGTTGTTGGTCAGTCTTGTCTCAATGTATTTTATGCTACTTTTTGCCCACAGGTCATTCTTAGTCCTAATCTGCAGCCTACTGACACACCTCTTATATGTCTCTTTAATTCCGCTTTGGTTCACTTATATTAGAGATTCATCAAAGACTGGGTCATCTTTGGAAAAAAAAATCAAACCTAGATATAATAAAATCACATTAAACAATACAACAATCCTATTAAAATCATTTAAAGGAAAATTTTCTTGTCTGATAAGATACTTCCCCAATAAGTCATAAAATGTCAGTATAGAATAATTAGATTTTAAAAATAGTTCCTATTTGACATAAATAGTTTTCAGGGCTAAAAATTAACAAATGGCATTTATATAGCATCTCAAGTTTGCAAAGTGCTTTACATATATGACATCATTTGAGTGTAACAACAATCCTCTGAGTCATGCCTCAGATATTTATTAGTCTCATTTTACAGATGGGGAAGCTAAGTCTCAGAAAGCTTGAAAATGCCTCCAAACCTGGTCAGACAGCTGGGAAGTGCCAGAGGCATGGTTTGAATCTCTATTTTCTTGGTCCTAAGAGCAGCATTGCAGCCACTACACAATGCTGACTAGAGAGATACAGACCAAAACAAAAGCTCCTTAGGTAAGCCTAACATGCTGGAGTTAAAAAAAAAAATCACTCAACTTCTACCAGGAGAGAGGTAGGTACTGGACCTTTGATTTCATTAGTGTAAGAAATGTTCAGATGAATATACTCCCCTTACCAATATAAGTCAGCACCTTTTCTGCAGTTTGTAGTCAGAGAGAATTACATAGGGGACTGAGAGGTTAAGTGATTTGCTCAGGATCACACAGAAAGACTTTGTCTAAATATTCAGTCTCAAGAGATTGATCAGAATGTGTTTACTTTCACTATTTTTTTCCAAGCCAATGAGTTGTTGACAGACTCAGATTATTTAGTCTGAATGGGCCAGACCATGAAGGAAAGAGACAAAGGAATGGGTAAAGGAGCACTGAGGCAGAGAAGGGAAGACACCTGTCTTAGAACATTCTTAGGAGTTAGCCCTTCATTGAAAGGGGAGTTTATTTACTGAAACACAATAGTGGGATAGATATATCTAGCAGGTTACCAGACATTGTATCTCAAGTTAATTTCCTGATTTTAGGAGCATGGGATGTTCTATTCTCATTTATTTCAGTTTTGATGTAGAAGTTTGATAAAGTTTTTCCCTGGCTTGGAAGTATGGAGATTCAAAGATTCAGAGCTGGAAGGGACCTTAGAGGACTTTAACCCTCTCATTTTACAGATGAGTGAGCAAACTGATACCAAGAGAGATGCAGGGACCTGTTCAAGGTTGTGATTGCTCTAAGGAACAGAGACAGGATTTGAACCTCAATCTTTTTTTTTAAAGCAGTTGGGGTTAAGTAATTTGCCCAAAGTTACACAGACAGTTTTTTTTGTGTGGGTGTTAAGTATCTGAGGCCGGAACTGATTCCGGGTCCTCCAGACTCGCTCTTACTCACTGTGCCACCTAGCGGTCCCTTTTTTATGTTTTGTTTTGTTTTTTGGAGGGCAGTTAGGGTTAAGTAACTTGCCCAAGGTCTCATGGCTAGGGGTTTTTTTGTTTTTTTTTTGGTGTGTGTTAAGTGTCTGAGGCCGGATCCGAACTCAGATCCTCCTGGCTCCAGGGCTGGTGCCCTACTCACTGTGCCATCTAGCCACCCCAGAACCTTGATCTTTTGAAGCCAAATCTAGATAAGTTCTTTCTCTGGAACATGTTGTTAGAAAAATTCCTTGTATTTCAGTGATCAATGAGTGGTCTGTAGCCCTGGTAAATATGCCAGCTACGTAGGGACATCAGAAAAATCCACTTTATCCCTTTTTTCTTCTCTTACCCTTTCCAACCCTTTTCATGCAGAAGTCAAGAAAAGCAGATATGAAGACTCTCAAATAGTCTTGTTTCTTAAATTGCATTAACCATTGTGGTATCTGTGATACTTGGTAAGCTTCTAAATTTATGTTTATGGTGTCTTGAGTATCCATGATTCTGTTACTACTCCCTCTAATGGCTCATATCCCAGCCCTTTCATATGTTAGGTTGATAGTTTTCACTGGTTACTGTGGACAAACAACTGTCACCTGGTGGCTAGGCTTTTGGTGATGGACCTTGACAGACTGAGCTAGACTGATCCTTGGAAAGAAAATAATCTCACTAGGCTTGCACTTAAAGCCTTTCTAGCTTGGTATTATTTGCCAGATAATGCATTCTTTTTGTGCAGCCTTCAAGAATCTAGTTATTTCTATGCCATGATGAGGCATCAGAGAAGGACTTTAATAAAGTGGCTTTTATGATAGATTATTATAAAAAAGAATCATTAGCATTAGTATCAAAGATGTCTTTGCTGATTTTTTTTGTCAATTCCATGCTTTGAATGACAGAGGCAATGTGTGTATCTTCTTTCCTTTCATTGTGGGGTATCTTGCTTGCTTGTCTACTTATTCTCTCTGGTTTTCTCTTTTCCCCCTCCTCTTCTATACCTTCTGTTTTTTTCTTTCTTTTTATTCTTATATGACACTCAAATTCCCAAATGAAAAGTCTAGACACTCACTTGCTAGTCTTGCCTACATAAAAGCACAGTACCCAGATATTTGGAAACATCTGGATCTTTTATGGTTACATAGACAGTTTCTCTTGATTACCCTTCTGACAGCTATATCCTTTTTTGCAATGTGCTCATCACCTTCTTTGACATTAAGAAATCAAGGTAATATATACTATATATTTTATTTTGCTGAAGAGCAAGTATGGGCTATCATAGAACACTATAAGATTACTTTTGAGGAAGGGAGTAACTAATTTGGATCTTTTCCTCTCCATTTTTATGTGAAAAAGTTGTTTTCCTACTATAACAACTGATTCATCATGTTCAAAATACTTGAGTGAGAGTTGGTGCTGGAATAGTCTTTTGTCTTCCTTGCAAGATGTATGAATGGGGTAGGGAGTTTTTGATCATTTCTGATAAGAAAAAGAGGCATATTTCCATGATGCTAGGCACTGGATTTCCTTTCTATTCCGCCAACTAGGATGACAAAGGCATATTTCTTCCAAATGATTTTTTTTACTATTGTAATAATGAATAACTCTCTTCTATACTGCTACAGGCAAAGCTTCCAAATGAATGACTAATCTAGTGACTTTTCATTTGGTAGTATTACTGTCATATAGAAAGGAAAGATAGTGTGGGAAAGAAAGTGATTTCAAGATACCTAATGGGATCAAGTTTCCAGGCTTTGGATGCTAGGCTAGACGGTGGGAAGAATGAGAGTGGAGTTTCATAGCCATCTACTGCCACACATCTTCCAACCACTACCTTCCTTACCTGAAAAGCCTTGAGGGTAGTGACATAAATGCTAAACCCCTGTAGAGAAAACAACCTTAATTGGGAATCCTAAACTGGTGATATTAGACTGCAGATACACTGGGGCATTTGTGTTCTTTGGGTTGTATGAGGAGTGTAGAATAGAAACACTCATTATTATAGTGTATGGCACATAACAAATACATAATAAATGCTTGCTGATTGATTGTGATGTGGACAGCAGCAAGAAGGTAAATTTTGTTCCTGAGGATTTTGCCTTTCTAATTTCATTATACCAGGCATAAAGAGAAGTTCAGGCCCCTTGAGGAAAAGGGAAAGGAATTGAAATAATGCATACTGAAGAAGATAAGATATATATATATATATATATATATATATATATATATATATATATATATATATATATA
>NW_027187351.1:2109032-2236240 GCF_028583685.1 Petaurus breviceps papuanus
ATATATATATATATATATATATATATATATATATATATATATATATAATCTTAGGAGAGAAAGATTGGTAGAAAGAAGAGAAAAGCTGTTTTCTACCAAGAATAAAACAGGAATAAATAGGCCTACAACTGCTATCATTGAGACTCTGCATAGATATTGTGGAGACTTGTTTGACTTTGAAAGATTGTAAGAGTTTAGGTGGGATTACCAAGTGTACTTGGGAGTTTGGAACACCTACATTATATCTGCCCCAAGGAATGTGTGACACAGAGAAGACACTAAGCCGCTGAATGAGTGGCTAAGTAAAAGACAATGAAATCTAGCTGCAAAAGACTATGGGAAAGAGTGGGTAAATTATAACTATAAAGAAGAAATGTATAGGACCTGTAGAAAGGAGAGAAGAATTCCTTCCTGCTCATAAAGGAGGGAAGGGAAAGAATAAAAAATGGTTTTGAAAATATGTATTTCTAGAACAATAGAAATATTGAAGCATATAAGTATATAAGAATGTCAAGAAAGAAACCAGCTCAAGGATAGGAAAAGAGAAGAGAGAAGCAAAGAAATGGGATAATTTTCCTTTATTATGTCTGTAAGAAGCTGAAATATAATTATTTGTGGATATTCTTTGGACTTTTTGATGGAAAAATAATTATGTATACATATATGTGTATATGCATCAGATAGATACCGGTGTACTTTATACAATTTTTATAACAAAAACATTTGTCTAATTCTTTGGTCTTTTATTTTTTAAAATTTGTTAATTTTAAACATTTTTTTATAATTTCTAGTTCCAAATTCTTTCCCTCCCTTTCACCTCTTCTCCAGCTACTGAGAAGGCAAACAATTATGATAGCAATTATACATGTGAAATCATGCAAAGCAAATTTCCATATTAGTCATATTGCAAAAGAAAAGCCAAAAAAGCAAAGTAAGAAAATCATACTTCAGTTTGTACTCAGAGTTCATCAGTTCTTTAGTGGTATTTTTGGGTCAAAGGGTATGCACAGTTTTATAGCCCTTTGGGTATAGTTCCAAATTGTTCTTCATAATTGTTCTTCATCTAGACCACTTCATAACTCTTTCAGCAGTTCATTAGTGTACCTATTTTCCCTTACCCTGTGTGGCATCTGTCATTTCTGATAGGTGTGAGGTAGTACTTCAGAGTTGTTTTAATTTGCATTTCTCTAATCTATAATATGATTATAGTTAGCTTTGATTTCTTCTTTTGAAAACTGCTTGTTCATATCCATTGACCATTTATTGATTGGGAAATAGCTCTTATCAATTCTCTACATAGTTGAGAAATGAGACCATTATCAGAGAAACTTGCTGTAATTGTTTTAAATATCATTTCATTGTCTATGGTACCTTTTAGCAAAATGTAGTTTCCCTGATTAACTCCTTTAATTAAGTCTATTTTTTTTTGCTTTTTCTGAAATCATGATTTGATTTGTCTGAATCATGGTTGATACCCAACTTTTTTTTTTTTTGCTTCATCTGAAGCATGTTAGATTCTGCTCCAACTCTTTATTTTAGCTCTGTGTCTTTCTATTTAAAATGTATCTCTTAGAAATATTGTTAGACCCTGTTTTCTTTTTTTTTTTTTTAAAGCAATAGGGGTTAAGTAACTTGCTCAAGGTTACGCGGCCAGGTGTTTCTGGGTGGGTACTAAGTGTCTGAGCCTGGGATTCGATCTCCAGGTCTTCTCAACACTGGAGCCGGTGCTCTTACTCGCTATGCTACCTGGCCGCCCCTGGGACCCTGTTTTCTAATCTGTTCTACTATCTATTTCCATTCTATGGTTGAGCATATCCTTCACATTCACATTATGATTACTATTCATTCATTTCTTCTGTTTCTTCTTTTCTCTCTCTTTTTATTGTCTGTCATCAAAAGTTTATTTTGCTTCTAACCATTGTTTCCCTTAATCCAACCTCCCTTTTGTCACCCTCCCCTCTTTTTTATCCTCTTTCTCTCCTATTTCTTTATTGGGTAAGATAGATTTCTATGCACAGTTGAGTATGTATATGTATTCATCCTCTTTGAATCATTTCTGATGTGAGTGAGATTCAAGCATTGTGTACCCACCACTCCATTTTCCCTTCCACTGTAAAAACTCTTTCTTACACACCTCCTATATGTGAGAAAATTTTCTCTCTTCTGCTTATCCCTTCTCCCAGTGTACCCTCTTTCTCCCTTCTTCACTTTTTTTTTGGAGATCATTTCAACATAATCAACTTACCTTCATGTCTTTGGTCTATGTTAACTCCCTTTAACTGCCCTAATAAAAATAAGGTTTTTAGCAGTTACATAAATCATCTTCCCCTGTAGAGATGCAAACAATTAGCCTTATTGAGTCTTTTCTGATTTCTCTTTGATTTTTATACTTTTTATACTTTTCTCAGGTCTTGTGTTTGAATGTCAGATTTTTTTATCCAGGTCTGATCTTTTTATCAGGAATGCTTGAAAGTCTTCTATTTAATTAAGTACTCATTTTCACCTGAAGGATTATACTTAATTTTTCTGGGTAGGTTATTCTTGATTGTAATCCTAGCTCCTTCATTTACAGAGTATCATATTCCAAGCCCTCTGGTCCTTTAATGTAGAAGCTGATAAATCTTGTGTAATCCAGACTGCTGCTGCATGAGATTTGAATTGTTTCTTTCTGGCTGCTTAAAGTATTTTCTTTTTGACTTGGGAACTCTAGAATTTGACTGTGATATTCATGGGAATTTTCATTTTGGGATTTTTTTTTTTTGCTTTTTTTGGAGGGGCAGTTGGGGTTAAGTGACTTGCCCAAAGTCACATGGCTAGTAAGTGTTAAGTATCTGAACTCAGGTGTTAAGTATTTAAACTCAGGTCCTCTTGACTCCAGGGCCAGTGCTCTATTCACTGCACCACCTAGCTGCCCCTGGGATTTCTTTTAGGAAGTGATTGGTGGATTCTTTCAGTTTCTGTTTTACTCTCTGGATCTGTGACATTGGGTCAATTTTTTCTTGATAATTTCTTGAAATATGATTTTTATACCCTATTTTTTATTTTTAATCAGGCTTTCTGCTAGTCCAGTTATTCTTAAATTATTTCTCCTTAATCTATTTTCCTGAATCAGTTGCTTTTCTGATGAAAAAGGTCACATTTTCTTTCTTTTTTATTCTTTTGACTTTGTTTTATTGTTTCTTGGTGTCTTATGGAGTCATTAGCTTCCACTGGTTCCATTCTAGTTTTTAGGGATTTTTTTTAGTGAGCTTTTGTACATCTTTTTCTGTTTGGCCATTTATGCTTTTTAAGGAGTTTTTCTTTTTCCCCAACAAAATTCTCAGGATTTTTGTTTCCATTTTATCATTTGATCAATTCTGTTTTTTAAGGTGTTTTTTTAAAAATATTTTTATGCCTCTTTTACTGAGTAGTTAATTCTATTTTCATAATTTTCTTGCATCATTCTCATTTCTTTTCCCAATTTTTTCTCTATCATTCTTATCTTTTTTGAGCTCTTCTAGAAATTTTGTTGGGCTTGTGTCCAGTATCAGGGTTTTTTTTTTTTTGAGACTTTGGTGTGTGTGTGTGTGTGTGTGTGTGTACATATGTTGTCTTCTTTGGAGTTTTTATTTTAGTCCCCTCTACAATAGTAGCTTTTTGCAGTCAAGTTATTTTTGGGTTGCTGTTGTTTGCCTATTTTCCCAGCTGAATTTTTGACTTTGGCCTTTGTGTCAAAGTTGGGCTCTTTTCACCTGAAGATGGGAAGGCACTATTCCAAGTTTTCAACTTTTTTATGTTGCACTTTCAGAACTAGTTCTGGGAGTCTGCAAGCTTCAGTACTTCCAGGTTGGTGTGATCCAGGGAGAGATGTGGTCACTGTTCTCATGGTTTTTTTTTTTACCAGGAAGGGCCTCTGCTCCCCTATAGCAGCAAGTACTAGCCTTGGCCTTGGAACTCTGACCAGGTTTCCTATTCTGTTTCCACTGCAAGTTCTAGTACCCCTTTTGGCCCTGGGACTCTGACCAGAGCCCTTGTTTCCTTGTGACCAACCACAAGCACTCCTCTTTGCCCTGATGATGATTAAAAATTGCATATGGGCAATAGAATTGTCATTCAGTGCCGACTGTGACCAGAGCCCTTGTTTCCTTGTGACCAACCACAAGCACTCCTCTTTGCCTTGATGATGATTAAAAATTGCATATGGGCAATAGAATTGTCATTCAGTGCCAACAATACCCATTGCCATCAATGGCTCCCCTGTAATCTTTCTGATCATTTATCTGATTCCATTACCATGTCTAGGCTGAGGGCTCCTAAAGTTGCTGCTGCTTCTACAGCTACTGCTGCTGCTAACCTGTGTGTGCTCTGGAGAGGCCTCCACCTCAGTGTTACAGACCACTCCTACAGAGTGTTACAAAACTCCCAAGTTTTCCTAGGATGGACAAATGTCTCACTCTGATGATTTAAGGCATTATTTTAAAGTTGTTTGGAGGAAATTGTTGAGAGAGTTCAGCTGGATTGCTGCCTCTAATCTGCTATATTGGGTCTCCTCCCCTCCACCTCCTTTCCACTACCCCATTTGATCTTTTAAAGAAAAAAAAAAGGTAAGTGGTTAACTTTCCAAATGGTTAAAATTCAACTTTCTCTTAAGGCAAGAGAATACAGTAGTTGATCCTTTGATCTCTTCTGATTCCATGATCTAGTACTTCTTTTTTGAAAGGCTTTACAAAAGGAAAAATGCTTTTTCTAGAGGGAGGAAGGAGTACATTCTGTTCTATTCATACATTCTAGTTTTCAGAAGATTTAAAATTAATATTAACATTTTAATGAGTTATTTTTAGTAGTACCTACTCATACTCTTGGAGTGTAGTTGTTAGCCAAGATGGCTATACTGATATCATGCCATATTGATATTAAGCATTTATTTTCTAATGTTATTTAGTAGTTCAAATGAAACCTGGTTTTGAGTCATTTGACTCAGTCTCTTTTCCTGTTCATAGTTTTTCTTATGCCCGTTACCTCTTTGTCCCAAGAAGGTGCTCTGATAGGCATTTTAGTTCTTATTCTGCCTATAAATGTATACATACATACATACATACATACACACATTTTATATATACACTTAATTTATATATGTGTGTGTGTGTGTGTACATATATATCCCCAAATTAATTTAGTGGAAGCACTAAAACATTTGTACTCTTAAAATTTTTAACAGAAGCCTGTGTTTTCACCATTAAAAAAATTAATCGGGCAGGATGTCTTTAATCAATAGACAAGTCAACTGGGTCACACAAAAGACCAAATAATGGTGTTGTAACTTTAAAAAATTCTCTGACTTTTGCCTGCCTTTTATAAGCGTGAAAAAAAAATCAAAAGCAGTAAAAACTTATATTATTTCTGTCAGTAGCCCTTTTCATAAAATGTTGTGAAAACAATCTCTCTAAGAAGGAAGCGACATACTGAGCAACAAGCCTCAATTTCAGGAAGTTCATTTTTTCCCTTGGCTTCCAGCCCAGTGCCATCAGAACTAATTAAAAACAGAGCCACGCTGGTATGAGGCTCAGTGTTTGGGCTTTTCAATAACAGAGTAGCAAACCAGGGGGATGTCTAATGAGAATAGTTTCTGAGTTTGTTTTGTAGCATTGGGCAACTATGTCAATTACTGGAACTGCAGCTCAGGGCCAGCACCCATGCTGAGATGTGAAAGAATGTTATTGCAGTGCAGATTGAGCGACTGCTTTGATACATGTGATATGCATGTCACTTGGATGCCGTTGCTGTGCCTTGGCTCTTGACTGAATCAGAAGAGGCTGGTGCCACCTTGCTCCTCTTCTCTGAGGCCAGATCAAATGTCACAGGGCCTGGATTTCATCTAGATCCCTAGTTAGGCTGCAGTCAAATAATAAATAAAGTCTGGATTTGGGTAGGAATAATAATAACACCTTGTGGTTTTAGAGCACTTTTAAGGTTAAATCAGTTGATCAACAAGCATTTATTAAGTGTGTTGTAGAGCACTGTGGTAGCAGCTAAGAGGCACAGTGCATAGAGCACAGGGTCTGGGTTCAGGAAGACTTGAGTTCAAATTTGGTCTCAGACATTTACTAGCTGCGTAATCCTGGGCAAGTCACTTCACCTGTTTGCTTCAGTTTCTTCATCTGTAAAATGAGCTGGAGAAGGAATAGCAAACTACTTCAATATCTTTGCCAAGAAATCCACCAATGGGTTATAAGGCATCAGACATGACTGAACAACAACAGGGTATTTTGGTAGGTGCTAAAGATAAAAAGGCGTTATCAATTCCAGTCTCCAAGGAGTTTACACTCTAGTAGACCAGGAGTTCCTAATTTTCTTTTTGTGTTATAGCTTATTTGAAAGTCTTGTGAAACCTTCTCATAATAATGTTTTTAAATGCATAAAATAAAACATATAGGATTACACAGGAAACCAATTATATTGAAATACAGTCATTGAAATATATTTCTAAAAAGTTTACAGACCCCAAGTTTACAACTCTTGTACAAGGGGTATGCAACAGATAAGCAAATATTCAATGAATACAAAATAAATAGTGAATTAGAGAGGGATACTAATAATTGAGGAAATGAGGAAAGGCTCTTGAAGGAGATACCTCTTTAGATGGCTCAGTGAATAGAGCACTGGGCCTAGAACCAGGAAGACCTGAGTTCAAATTTGATCAAAGACACTGGTTGTATGATCCTGGGTAAGTCATTTAACTTCTGTTTGCCTTAATCCACTGGAGAGGAAAATGGCAAATCGTTACAATATCTTTGCTAAGAAAACCCCTTGGACAGTATCAATAAAGGACTTCACAGATACAGATGTGAGGAGGAAAAATATTCTGTACATGGGGGAAAACTTTTGCAAAAGCATAGAGTTGAAAGAAAGCATGTTATGTATGTAGCTAGCAGAGCATGTTGGCTGGAATATAAAGTATATGAAGGGGGAGTAGTGTGGAATTGGGCTGCAAGGGTACACTGGAGTCACATGGTAAAGAACTTTAAATGCCGGATGTCAACATCTTAGGTGTCAGTGAACTTAAATGGATTGGAATGAATAAATTTAATTCAGATGATCACTACATATAAAACCATGGGCGATATTCCTTTAGAAGAAATGGAGTATCCCTCATGGTTAATAAAAGGGGGAGAAAAGTACTATTTGGGTATAATCTCAAACATGAGTGAATGCTGTCTGTTTGAATTCAAGGTAAATCATTCAGCATCACAGTAATACAAGTCTATGCTCCAAATCCTGAAGTTGAAGAGGCCAAAGTTGATCAGTTCTATGAAGACCTACAACCTCTTCTAGAAATAACACCAAAAAAGATGTCACATTTATCATAGGGGATTAGAATGATAAACTAGGAAATCAAGAGATAATTAGAATAACAGGCAATTTTTGGAGTATAAAATGAATCAGGGCAGAGACTAATGGAGTTTTTGTCAAGATTAACCCCCTGGTCATAACAAACTCTCTTTTTCAACAATCCAAAAGGTGATTCTACACATTCTACCATGACCAGATGGTCAATATAGAAATTAGATTTATATACTTTGCAGTCAAAGGTAGAGAAGCTTTGTACAGCCACTTAAAACAAAATCTAGAGCTGACTGTGACTCAGATGGTGAGCTTATTATTGCAAAATTCAGACTTAAATTGAAGAGAGGAGGGAAAATCATAAGACCACCTAAATAACATCCCTTACCAGCATGAAGTAGAAGTAATGAATAGATTCAAGGGATTAGATCTAGTAGATAGAGTGCCTGAAGAACTATGAGCAGAAGTTTGCAATATTATACAGGAGGCAGCAACAAAAACATTTTAAAGAAAAAGAAGAGCAAGAAGGCAAAATGGTTGTCTAAGGAGGCGTTACAACTAGTTGAGGAAAGAAGGAAAGGGAAAGGGAAAGGAGAAAGGGAAAGATATACCTAATTAAATGTAGAATTCCAGAGAATAGCTATAAAAAATAAGATCTTTCTTAAATGAGCAATGCAAAGAAATAGAAGAAAACAATAGACTGGGAAAAACAAGAAACCCTTCAAGAAAATTAGAGATATTAAGGGAATAGTTCCTGCAAAGATGGACAGGATAAAAGACAAAACATGTAGGGATTTAACAGAAGTAGAAGAGATTAAGAAGGCAATAATATGAAGAAGACCTACACAAGAAAGATTTTAACATCACTGGTAACCACAATGGTGTGGTTACTGATCCAGAGCCAGACAACCTGGAGAATGAAGTCAAGTCGACTTTAGGAAGCATTGTTAACAGTACGACTAGTGGAAGTGATGGATTTCCAGCTGAGCAATTTAAAACCCTAAAAGATGGTGCTGTTAAAGTGCTACTTAATATGCCAGCAAATTTGGAAAACAAAAGTGGTCACTGGATTAGAAATGATCAGTTTATGTCCCAGTCCTAAAGAAGGGCAATTCCAAGGAATGTTCAAAATACCAAACAATTGTACTTGTTTCACAAGCCAACAAGGTTATGCTTGAGATTCTGCAAGCTAAGCTTCAGTTAAACATGAACCAAGAATGACCAGAAAAGCAGGTTGGTTTTCAGGGAGGCAGAAGAACTAGAGACCAAATTGTAACATTCTCTGGATTATGGAAAAAGCAAGGAAGTTCCAGAAAAATTTCTACTTTTGCTTCATTGTCTGTACTAAATAAAGCTTTTGACTATATAGATCATAAGAAAATGTGGAAAGTCCTCAAAGAGATGGCAATACCTGGTGTCTTACTTCTTTCTGGAAGAGCCTGTGTATGGGCCAAAAAGCAACAGAGTCAAACATGGAAAAATTGATTGGTTTAAGATTAGAAAAGGAGTACAAGGCTGTATATTGTCACCATGTTTAATATATATGCAGAATACATCATATAAAATGCCAGGCTTATGAATCAAAAACTGAAATTAATGTTTTCAGGAGAAATATGAACAATCTCAGATATGCAGATTATACCACTCTGATGTCAGGAAGTAAAGAGGATTTAAGAAGCCTCTTGATATGGGTGAAAGAGGAGAGTGTAAAAGCTGATTTGAAACTCAACATCAAAAAGCTAAGATTGTGGTAAGCTGGTTCCATCACTTCCTAGAAAATAGAGGGAGAAGAAATGGAAGCAGTGTTAGATGTTATATTTTTGGGTTCAGTGATCCCTGCAAATGTAAGCTGCAGCTATGAAATTAAAAGATGCTTGCTTCTTTGAAGGAAAGCTATGGCAAATCTGAACAACATGCTAAAAAGCAGGGATATCACCTTGTTAACAAAAGTCTACATAGTCAAAGCTATAGTTTTTCCAGCAGCAATGTATAACTGGGAGAGTTGGTCTATAAGGAAAGCTGAGCACTGAAGAATTGATGCTTTTGAATTGTGGTGCTAGAGAAGACTTTTGAGAGCCCTTGGACAGTAAGGAGGTCAAATTACTCAATACTTACACTAATTCAGGCTGTTCACTGGAAGGTCAAATACTGCAGCTTAAATACATTTTGGCCATGTTAATGAGAAGACAAGACTCATTGGAAAAGGCCTTGATGTTGGGAAAGTTTGAAGGCGAAAGGAAAAGAGGATGACAGAAGATGAGATGGATAGTTAGTATAGAAATATTGAACATGAACTTGGACAGACTTCAAGAGATAGTGGAGGGTAGAAGGGTCTGCCATGTTATTGTTCATGAGGTTAAGAAGAATTGGACATGACTGAACAATTGAATAGCAGCAACAATTGTGTGGAAGATGGATTGGAGAGGGGAGGCAGACCAATCAGGTTTTTTTTTTTGGAGTAGTTCAGACAAGAAGTGATAAAGGTCTGAACTAGGATGGTTGTAATATAAATAAAAGGGGACAAATGTGAAAGAGATAAAAGTAGAATTAGCAAATTTTGGTAACTGTTGGAATTTTGTCTGTGGGGAAATAAGAATGAAGAGTCAAATTTAATCAAGTTTAGCTTTAACTTGGGGATTTGGGTGTCCTCCCTAGAAATAGGGAAATTAGGAGGAAGGCTAGATTTAGAAGTAAAGATTTTGTTTTGGACATATTGAGTATGAGATGCCTATGGGACATGTAGCTGCAGATGTCCAGGTGGCAGTAAAAGATATTCAGCTGTAACTAAAGAGGGAGATGAGGGCTGAGTATGTGGATTTGGGGGTCCCCTACATAGAAATGATAAATTGAATCCATGAGAACTAATAGGATCACAGAAAGAAAGTTAGGAGATAGGATGCAGATAACAATTCAGCAAAGGAGACTAATAAGGATTAGTCTGATACAGGGGAAGAGAACCATAACAGAGAAGTATCATGAAAACCCAAGACAGAATCTAGAATAGGAATTGACAAACTATGCCCTGAGGCCCTGTACCTGTGGGTTTGTTGTTGTTTGTTTTGTTTTTTAGTACAACCCAAGCTAAGAATGTTTTTTATGTTTTTAAATATAATAAAATTTATTTTAAAATGTAAAAACCATTTTTAGCTCTGCTGAGCTGGATTTGGCACACAGGCCATAATTTGTGAACCCTTGTTTTTGAAGGATGGAATTATCAGCAGTGTCTTATGTTGTTGAGAGGTCAAGAAGGATGAGGACAGGAGTAAGAAGACTCAGAAAAGGCCACTGGATTTAGAAATAAAGAGATCATTGTTGACTTTGCTGAGAGCAGTGCCTGTTGAGTGGTGGGGTCAGAAGTAAAATTAGGAGTGAGAGAGGAGTGGCAGGTGTGAATGTTCAGATAATGAGTATGTATATAGTTTTGCCTAGGTTTACAAAGTACTTTTATAACATTACCCTGTGAGGTAGGTAGTGTCTATATTATTAACCCCATTTTACAGATGAGGAAGGAGGGGTTAAGTGAGGCTTAGAGGGGTTAAGTGACTTTGCCTGAGGTCCTATAGCTATTAAGCTATTATTATAGCTCTTTCTGGATTTCTTTCCAATATACTAGGCAACTTTTAGAAAGGCTTTAACTTATAAGATCATCATGGGATAGGGTGAAGGGGTGAGAATGAGAGAGAACTAACCTATGGATGCATGCTCAGTACTAAATGAGAGAGATGAAGAAGGTGAGTCTGTGAGCGAAGCAAAGTGAAGCCCTGGAGAATTCAATTCTAATCCAGTTTTTCATATATGTGTGTGTGTGTGTGTGTGTGTGTGTGTGTGTGTCTGTATGGTGTGTGTGTTTATAATGCTGTATATTATATATATACAGCATGTACATACATGTATGTTCACATATATATATAGAGAGTATATACATATATGTGTATATACACATATATACAATATATATCTACATTCAAATGGATATATTCCTTTTGATTCATCACTAAATTAACCATACGGGAATTTTTTTTTTTACTCTAGTATCTTTACTTTCTATCTTTCTCCTCTTGTCTCTCAAAAAAAGATGGTTTTTATTTTTCTATACCATTAATTTCAGGATATATCTTTTTTCCTTCCCTAATAAGCCATCTCTTTAGCAAAGATTAAAAAGAAAAAGGATAGTTCAGCAAAACCAACCAACTCATTGTATCTGACAATATTATACACCTGTAGTCCCACCCCTCTTTTCAATTAAGTGAGGGAAATATATTTTCTCAACTCTTCTCAAGGGATCCTTTGGTTGTTAAATTATGCAGCATTCAGATTCATTTTATTGTTCTTTCTGTTTACAATGTTGTAGACATTATGTATAGTGCTTTCCTGGATCTTTTTACTTTTCTTTGTGTCAATTCACATAAGACTTTTTGTGCTTCTTTGAATTCTTTATATTTAATTTTTTAGAGTGCAGCAATGTTCCATTATATTTGCAGAGCACAGCTTGTCTAATCATTCCTCACCTGATGGGCACCTAATTTGTTTCCAGTTCTTTGTTATCACAAAAAAGTGTTACACTGAATATTTTATTATATATGGGGATTTTTTTTTTAACCTTTCTCTCTTTGGAATATAAACCTATCATTGGTACATTGGGATATCTGGGTCAAAGATCTTGAACTTTTATTCACTTTTAAAAATAAGAATTCAAAATTACTTTCCAATTAACAGTTCCAGCAGTGTATGAACAATAAAATTTCTTCCAATGCTCAAATTCTTTGACCTCTGTGATCTCTCCAACATTGATTATTCCTGTCCTTTGTTATGTTTGCCAACTTGGTG
Source organism: Petaurus breviceps papuanus (assembly GCF_028583685.1). Lineage (NCBI taxonomy): Eukaryota > Metazoa > Chordata > Mammalia > Diprotodontia > Petauridae > Petaurus > Petaurus breviceps. The sequence continues at coordinate 2,121,180 of NW_027187351.1, forward strand.
GGTTTGAGGTGAAATTTCAGATTTGTTTTAATGTTCATTTCTCTTATCATTGTGATTTAAATCAATTTTTATATGACTGTAAATGATTTACAATTCTTTGGAGAACTGACTGTTTATATCCTTTGACCATATTCCTTCCTTTGAAAAAAAATTATTGAATCTTTGAAACATTATAGAAATTTCCCCGCTAGTAAACATTCCTTTAAAACAAAGAAGTGCGATTGCTAAAACAATTAAAAAAATGACCATATCAGGCAGTGTATGCAATATCTTGCCCATGTAGTCTACTGCCACTCTACCTAAAAGAAAGAAAAGCCTCTCCTCTTTATTAGGAAGATACTGGTCAGCTTCTTTTTAGGGTTTAGTTTTCATTATTGTAGTTATTGTCTAATTGCTTTCCTAATTCTTCTTTCTTCCTTAGTTCATGCAACTTTCTGTATTTCAGTATTTCTTGAGGTAAGATTTATGGATTCTGCCTTTCAGTCAAACCAGTTTATCCACGTTTTCTTGGACATGGCATTTCCCTCCCTTTTCGTTCCTTTGTACAGGCTATCATCCAATTCTGGAATGATTTTCTTCACCTCGGTCTTCCTTTAAATTCATCTGAGTTATCGCTTGCAACAACCTATTTTTATTCTTCTCAGCTGCCATTGCTTTTCCTGGGATATTATCCTATATTTATTTTATTTTTAATTTTTCATGTATATATTGTTTTCTTCCAGTAGAGTATAAGCTCCTTGAAGGCAGGGACTGTTTTGTTTTTGTTTCCCCAACACCTACCCGGTGCTTGGTCATATACTAGATGCTTACTAAGTATTTGTTGAATGAATTTCTAGCTTTTGACAGACCTAGCAGTTTAGATAGGCTATCTAGGATATATATTAATGTCACCAACCTGGACAACTAATACCTAGGGTTATTGCATTGATAGCATCCACATTTTCTCTTCCCTTGTACATTTTCCCCACTTTACCCCATTTCTACTATACCTGCATTCCTGACATGTATCAGAAATGGAGGTGGGATTTTAACATAAGTAGCAAACTAGATGGCCAGTGTTATAATTTTCTGCTCCTACTAACATAGAAATACTAGTGAAATATATTTAAAAAAGAAAATTTTATTTTGTTATTTGTCATTTTTCTTAACATCTATTCATTTTAAAAATAGTTATTGAGTGCGTAACACCCTGGAACTAGATGGATACAGAGATTACTAAAATGTGGTTCTCTAATAATTTATTATCTAGTAGAAAAAAATAAAATGTGTAATTAACTAATAGATAACTAATGCGAGATAGAATAAGTGCCATAAGAAATTAAACAGGTAGAATGGGAATTCCACAAGAGTGAAAACATTCAACTAGATGGATCGGGGAAGATTCACAAAAGAGAAGAACCCTACCAATATATATTATAGAGTTATATAAGATGTACCTAAAGTGTATCTATAAGCCTGTGACTTCAGTCCTATAATAAAATAAACAAAACACTATGATTCCTAAACCAAATGTGAAATTTAAGAAAGGAAAATTTTTATTAACAACAGTATTAATGATAATTTCTACTTTCCCTAGACCATTTTGCGATTTAACATCTTGGTGTCAAGTAGCAAAATCACCATAGATAATGAGGAAAGAACCTGCATTTTTAAAAAGCTTATCTGGTATGTCTCATAGAGGCATGGAGATACACTATACTCTTGAAGTCTCTGCCAGTAGAACACAAGCGCTGCAAGGTCCTACTAAGTTAGAAAAGCTTTGAGTAATGGCCTCCTGCCAGACTGAACGTTGTTTTCCTAGAACCTGCCTAGCTAAGTTTGAAGAGGCATCACCAGAGAGTAGATTGGTGAAAGCCATGTTTTTGGCCATAGCAGCTCATTAAATTGTCTTAGGTATGGAGGACTTGTGATCTCTGTGGGTAGACATAGAAACCACACAGATGAAATCATGGATCTTTGAAGTCTGAAAGTAAGTACATAGCTCAGTCTGATTACCAGAATAGCATTCGTTTTAAATTAGAAGTGGAAACTACTAATATTATGAAGTTAACTCTCCTAGTCTGGGTTTTGTATCTTTTGTGTTGTTAGTCTGTATCATGTAGGTCTGGCTTTCTCAGATCCATCTCTATACAAAAGGAAATTTAGGAGTTCAGTGTTTTCTTAGTACAATAACAGATTACAATCTTGAAAATAACTGCTCTACCTTCTCTTTGTGTTCTTTAAATGTCTATTGACACATCCTAGGAATAAGACAGTTTGACCTAGATGGACTCAGTGCTTTAATGTATCTTAGTAACACAAAGACAGACAAACAAGGTTCCCCTTAACAGAGATTTAAAAACCAAAATGTGGTAAAAAAAAAAAAAAGCATTGGTAATTCGAAGAATCAGAAAGCCAGAAATCAACAAAAGTTATGGTGGTAGCATTTCCATAACATTTCAGTCTGGTTTCTTTGTATCTATGGGCCCTATGAACTAAGACCAACTAAGATCAATGAAGAAATGAAGAAAACATAGTATGATTTCTTAGTTTCTCTAGATTTAAGCAGAATCTGATTCTGTTAATCTACTTTTTCCCCCAGGAATTATTCCTCTGAAAGAAGGTGAACTTTTGTGCTATATTGACTCAGTATTTAAAACAGAAACTTATACTATCAATACAAAAAAAATCCTATTTATGTTATGCCAATGAATCACAGGTGTTTTTTTTTTTTAATAGACTTGGTTATTTATTTATTTATTTATTTTTGGCTCTAGGACGTACTTTATTGTCAGGTTGACCATGGCCCCAGGGGCTGGGGCAGGGGGCCCCCAGGGCCAGGGAGGCAAGGACAGAGGTGGTCAGGGCTGTTTGGAGCTGGGCCAGAGGCGGCTAGTAAGAGAACTAAAGAAAAGGCTCTTTTTGGTGGACTTGGCCAGGCCAGTCATTCGCTGCTACTCATCCTGTTGCAATCGAGATTGCCGCTGTTTGAAGGCCTCCAGAGAGTCTTCCTCTTGGGCATAGTTTTCAAAGACTGTCCAGACATTCTCCACTCCATTCAGGGCAATGGTCTTGAGGAAGGCAGACAGGTCGAGCAGGGTCGGGTCATCAAAGTTCCCATCCCAGGGTCTCAGGACCACACCGTTGTTAGGCTGAAGCTGAAGGCCTCCTTCTTACAGTCAACCACGACCACACTCACTGGGTCTCTGGTTCAGGCAGGAGATGTCCTTGATGTGGTGCCCATCCATGTAGCGTGTAGCATCCCGGAAAAGGCGGTAGGATATAAAGCCGTGGGGGTCCACACTGTCAATGAGGGGAAAGGCTGTCATGCCAGTCTCCGAGGTGAAGATCACAATCTCATAGAGTGGGGCCAGCTGCTGAAAAAGGGTCTCGATGCCTGGACGCTTCTTGAACCGCCAACCTGTGGCCAGCGACCACGGGGTGCAGCAGGACGCCTGTCAGCTCCAGGACAAGCGTATACGGGGGCTGGTAATATGGCTCTCGCAGAGGGTCCGGGAGGAGGCAAGGGCTGGTGGGCTCAATGATCATCTGTTGATAATCCTTAAAATACTTGTATGTCCGCAGGAGCTGCTGAACCAACACCAGCTCATTGTCAAACTCGTCTGGAATCTTCACACCATTCTCATCCACAGAGTTGATTCCAAAAACATAAATTATGCTCACGCCCCTCTCCCCCCCCCCCAAGCCCCGAGGAGCCCTGCCACCCAGATTGCCAGCTTCTTGGCATAGTTGGGGCCCCGCTGTTGCTGTTGCTGCGGCTGCGGCTGCGGCTGCAGCTTGCGATGTGTGGGCAAAGGTAAGTCTTGAATATGGCTCTGTCCTGGGCCTCGCGGCGGTGTCACCATCATCGGCGCGCACAAAGACCTGGGCAAGGGCAGGAGCCCGAGCTGGGGCCGCAGCCGCAGCCAGTGCCCATCTTGCCACCGAGGCCGCCATCTTGCTCAGACGCTACAGCCGCCGCCGCCCGGTTATTTTTTTTTTAATGAAATAGGCAGATGAGAACTGAAGAAACTATCTGGTTATATCACACAGGATGCAATTATAATATCTTTTTTTCAATAATATAAAAATACTTTGCTTTAACCAATTCTTGGTTAGCAGAGTCACAAAAGAGTTGTTTTCATTTCAATAGGACTTTGAACTAGCAAAGATAATAATTGGCAATATGTGGAGTATGGATATTATATGTTTTTATGAAATTAAAGTCCAAACTTCTGGGCTTAACTTGTAACAGTGTACATACGTGTTATTTTCATGGTCAAAGATTTCTCTCAAGAAGGAAAATTTTGAAAACAAATGTTTCCAAAATTATTTTAAGAGAGATAAAAGTGGGCAAATTAGAATGGACCATGAAATACGACTTGGGCATATACTAGAAGCATCCAGTTGGGACCCTGGTTTATTGTTTGGACTACATTAAAGTGACTCTTGACTAATTGGACAGAACAAATGCACTGGTTTCTGTCTAATTTGCCTTTGAGCACAGTGCTAGCAAGAGAGGCAAAAAACCCCCAAACTTTAATCATCTTCCCCATATTATTAATTATTAGGGAGGATTTCCTTCCTTCACATATATATGTATATGTACATGTATGTGTACATGTACATGTATATGTGCATGTGTATAAAGGTTCTTTGAAAATATCAATAATACCATATCTATAGTCATGCTATCTTCATTCATATACAGCATTCATATACACATACCTACACACATATATATCACATATTTATACATATACAACACATACATATCATATTATATGGCTGTGCTACAGTGGAGTAGCCTCACTTACCATATTTGAACTAAAGTCTGTGCTAAATTTCAGTAAAATCAGTCCATAGTTAAATATGTCTTTGGGGATGGCAGAGGCAGAAATGACCTATATTATTATTTTATTCTAATAATACACATAGTGTTCCTTTCTAAATGTGAGTGAGAAATGCTAATATTACAGGCCATCAATTAAACTCTACCATTTGGTTATTTATGCTTTGTTAATCTGTCTCTTGAAGGCAGTGCTTTCTCAGACCAGTTTCTATGAAACAGGGAGCCTAAACATAATAAATACCTTTTTAGACCTCTGGAGTAGAGTTGCTAACAACAAACATGTAAAAATGCTCAAAATCACTATAGTTAGAGAAATATAATTTTTTTTGCTTAGTTATATTTTTGTATTCTTTATTTTTCATTTTCAAATACTTTATTAACTTCTGATTTACATCATTCATATCCACCAGATTTTGAGTTACACATTTTCTCCCCATTTTTCCTCTACCCACCGCCCCAAAATAACAGTCCCACAGTATATCCCCTCCTCCAATCTGCTCTCTCCCATATCTTCTCTCATACCCCCTTTGACGTTTTCAGTAGGGCATGGTGTATCTCTATGCCCCAGTGCCTGTATATTTTATTTCCCAATTACATGTAAAATAATATTATTAATAGTATGTATATATATGTATATCTAAACATTTGATTTTAAAACTTTGAATTCCAGATTCATTCCCTTCCTCCCTTGTTACCCGCCCATACTGGAAAGATAAGCAGTTCAGTATAGGTTGTACATGTGTAGCTTATGCAAAACATTAACATAGTTGATATAATGTAAAAGACTATCTATATTTCCTTGCCTCCTATCCCACCTTCCACTAGTTCTCTACTTTGACCCTGTCTCTTTTTAAAAGTGGGTGCTTCCAACTTCCCTCCTCCCCAGCCTGCCCTCCATTCCATCATCCCTCCTCTCATCCCCTTCCCCCCTACTCTCCTGTAGGGTGAGATACCCTATTTAGTGTGTATTTCATTCCCTCCCTGAGCCAGATTCCATGAGAATAAGGTTGACCCATTCCCTTTTGCCTTCCTATTCTTCCCCTCCATTGTAACCATTTTCCCTTGCCTCTTCTATATGAGATAGTTTACCCATTCTGTCTCTCCCCATCTCCTCTCTTATATTCCTCTATTACCTCTTGATTTCACTTTTTAAGTATCATCCCTTCCTAGATAGATAGGTTGTTTGTCCTCTATCTATGTCTACCTGTAAACATATACATACACATTCACATATGTATTCATATACCTCTGATATAGACATATATAAATATATATACATATATATTTATATATATTCCCTTCAACTATTTTCATACTGACAAAAGTTTCATCAGTTACAATTATTGGTTTTCCATGTAGGAATGTTAATAGTTCAACTTTGATAAGTTCCTTATGGTTTCTTTTCCTGTTTACCTTCTTATGCTTCTCATGCTTCTTTTATCTGAATGTCAAATTTTCTATTCAACTCTGGTTTTTTCATCAAGAATGCTTGAAATTCCACTGAATGACAATATTTTCCCCTGAAACATGATACTCAGTTTTGCTGGTTAGGTGACTCTTGGTTTTAATCCCAGCTCCTTTGCCCTCCGGAATATCATATTCCAAGCCCTTTGATCCCTCAGTGTAGAAGCTGCCAGATCCTGGGTTATACTGATTGTATTTCCACAATATTCAAATTGTATCTTCCTGGCTGCTTGTAATATTCTCTCCTTGATCTGGGAATTTTGGAACCTGGCTATAATATTCCTAGAAGTTTTCTTTTTGGGATCTTTTTCAGGTGGTGATTGGTGGATTCTTTCAAGCTCTATTTTGCCCTCTGGTTCTAAAACATCAGGGCAGTTTTCCTTGTGAATTTCTTGGAGGATGATTCTATGTTCTTACTTTGATCATGGCTTTCAGGTAGTTCAATAATTTTTAAATTATCTCTCCTGGATCTATTTTCCAGGTCAGTGGTTTTTCCCATGAGATATTTCACATTCCTTCTATTCTTTCATTTGTTTGTATCTGTTTAATAGCATCTTGATTTCTCATGAAGTCATTAGCTTCCATTTGCTCCAATCTAATTCTGAAGCAATGATTCTCCTCATTGAGCTTTTGAGATTCTTTTTCCATCTGGCAAATTCCGCTTTTTAAGGTATTCTTCTCCTCATTGCCTTTTTGAGCCTCTTTTGCCATTTGAGTAAGTCTATTTTTTAAGGTGTTATTTTCCTCAGTCATGCTGTTGACTCTCATTTCGTAATTTTCTTGCATTGTTCTCATTTCTCTTCCCAATTTTTCCTCCACTTCTCTTATCTGCTTCCTAAGGTTCTCTATGGCCTGTAACCAGCTCTGTTTTTTTCCTTTGAAGCTTTTGGTGCAGGAGTTCTGACTTCACTGTCTTCCTCCTATTCCATGCTTTCCTCCTTTTTGTCCCCCAAATAGGAGTGTAATGTTGGAATCTTCTGTCTGCTTTGTTTCCTTTGCCTGATCATGTTGCCTCTCAGTCACTTGACTGGTGGGCTCTTTGCCACAATGGGACTCTGCCACCAGACAGGGGAGCTTTTGTCCCAAATGCTGGGGTTTTCTCAACTGCCAGAGGTATTAGATGGATGCCTTCTCTGAGGCCTCCACATGCTTTGGCAAGCTGGACACACACCCCAGGATCTCCACCCTAGACTTCAATCTAGATCCAAGCAGGTTAAAGCAAGAGTGATTACACCTCAGGCTGGTCGCTTGGTCCCCCTACACTCTGCAGGCCAGTGGCTGAAGCTGCCACGTGGTGCTGGCTGGCTGTGCTGTCTCAGCAGCTTCTCACCCTGGGGGTAAAAGCTGAAGCACTCCCACTTACTGGGTCCCAAAGTCCAGACTGCACTGACCTCTCTGGAAACGCCACAGCTGCTGCTGATCTGGAATTCCTCCACGCAGGGCCGGTCAGACCCGCCCTGGGGCTAATACCTCAGGCTTACTGCAAGCTGAGCTGGCTTCCCAGAGTGCTGTGCTGGCCAATTCCTTCCAGCCTGCCGGGCTGTCCTCAGCAGGAGATTAGTTTCTCTTTTTCATTTTTTGGGTTCTGCAGCTCCAAAGTTTGTTCAGAGTCCCCTTTTTACATTGATTGGGGAAGGTGGAAGCCAGAGCTGCTCAGAGGTCATGCTTTTACTCCACCATCTTGGCTCCACCCCCTCGTGTTGCCCACTTCTCGAAAGAAAGATGAGGGACTCAAGATAATGTCATACTTTTATTTTTTAACATGGCTACTATGGGAATTTGTTTTGTCTGACATGAGTATTTACTACTTGGGATTTTTTTTCTTTCCCAGTGGAGGGAGTTGGTTGAAGGACAAGAGGGAATAAGGATATGGTAGCAAAAAAGAGCTAACAAAGAAAAGAGGATCATTGAGGCTTTTAAAAAAAAATTCAGAGGCAAGAACAGAAAGACCAGAAAGGAGGACAGATAAGCAGGACAGCTTCAAAAACTTGAAGGTGAACTTATTAAATACCTAAAAATAAAAGCAAGCTGTACACAATAGAAATTTGCAGTTTCATGTTCAATCACCTTATTCCGTTGTGTTTTTTTTTTCCATTCATATGGAAATACTAACTTTATTTGGTTTAGGTTAAATTAAGAATAAAAATAAAATTAAAAGAATATCTAAATTACAGGTAAACTCTGAGTTAGAGTCTGAAAGATTCTCTTTTGCCTGATGAGGTTGCCCTGTTTATTACACTAGAGTACACTTTGTAGCAACTTCCACATGTCTACTCATTCCTAAATGGGTAGTCATTGAAGCTTAAGGGTAGCTTGAACAGGGAATTAGAAAGGAGTATGGTGGGAGAATTTTCTAGACTTCCAAATGCTGAACATTTAAAAGAAAATACTGTTTGATACTCTAGTTAAAGGAAGACATCTTTAAGAATAAAAAGGGTAGAAATGAGGAGAAATAAAATCCTTGAATATCTTTAATTCAAAAGTAGAGACTGGCATTGAACCCAGAACTGTGTATCTTAGTCCAGCACACTGTTGTTAAATATCATGATATAGTGGGAAAAGTTCTGGTTTTGAAGTCAAAGAATCTCTACTCTGTTACTTAATACCTGTGTGACCTTAGGTAAATCACTTAACCTTTCTGTGCTTCAGTTTCCACATTTTAAAAATATTGGAGTTAGATGGGTTGAACTTAAAATTCCCACCTGACTCTAAATCTTTGATCTTGATTTCCCTTTCCACTACTTACTTTCTCTTTCAAAATATTATTCAGTGTCTTTTAATTTCATTCACTTCATTTCATTGGTACACAGTAGATCATAACATATGGTCCTTAGATTATTTGTATGTGGGGTGATTTTTTGTCCTTTTCTTCAAGGGATAATATTGCATAAACTTGGATCATTACACAAAGGTATCAGCAGATTCATTTAGGACAGAATCAGTGTCATGGCTCCAAATTTGGTATTTCTGGAACTTGAGAGTTCAGAAGCTAAGAATGGGGTTAATTGCATCCATTTGTCTGTGTGAAATTCCCAAATGTGATCCAGTTATTAATGATTTAAATTTAAATCACCATACTGATCCATATGCAACCCTATGAATCTTTTGATCTTAAAATGATTCAGTGCAAGGAGACCAGCAACTCTGTTACCAAAGGACCTGGGCTCAAAAATTACCTTTTATGCTTACTTCCTGAGATACCTCTTACCCTCCATGGACCTCAGTTTCCTTATGCATAAAAAGAGGGTCATGGATTTGATGACTTCTGAGGTCACGTCTACCTCTGTATATGTGATATGAGGATTGCAGAGTTGCAGAGGATGTCAGAAGTCAGTAAGTCCAATTACTATTTTGTCATGAATTCCTTTACAGTCATCTATGTAAAGTGATCATCATCCATTTCTGACTTCTGTGGTGCCTTGTTGCCATTCTGTTTTTAAGAGACTTCTCTTTTCTCTCTCTTCTGACTGCCTTTCCTCCCCCTCCCCCTGACACCTACACCCCTATTCTTGGTTCTTTACTTCCCCAATTCCTGACGTTTCTAGGAAGACATTCTAACAATGCCTGTGAGTTTTCTTCTTCCAGAATACTTGAGGAGAAGGCATAATGTCCTGTACTTGACTCTCCTCTCCATCTCCACATTCTGTAGGAAACGCAATCACCTGCACAGATAGATGCCTATGTAGATTGCTTTAGTAGAACAATGGGAATCTGGGGAAAACTGCTTCTAAGGAAATGAGTGTCATTTCATTAAAGAAGAAAAAATTCTTCAAATCTGGTTCATCTCACAGTCTCAGTATAAGCCCTTAATTAAAAGCCAACAGAGATTTCTTAAGTTGGGAAAACTGCAGCAATGACTTTAAACATTATGCTGTGGCTTTTCCCTCAACAATTTTCTTAAGGGATGAGAAAGGCTTATTCTGACTGTTCTAGAACATAATTTGATACACAATTCTGAACAAGGAAGTCAGAATGGAGTTGTTTTCTAATGAAATTGAGAGTCATTTCATATTTAGACTGGTGTACACTATTGTGAGAAAGCAGTCAGGCATGACCAGGATGATTCAGAATTTACCCTCTCCTCTTTCATCCTCAACAAGAGGCTTCTTAACTCTAATATACTTTCTGCTATCAGAGTGGTGTCATTTGCATATCTGAGATCATTGGTGTTTCTCCCAGTAGCCTTAGTTCTGGCTTTTTATTCATCTACCCTGGCATTTTGCATGATGTGCTCTGCATATAACTTAAATTATGTGATGATATAAAGCCTTGTGTAAGGGTTATGGGATTTAAAGATCTTCCATGCCCCATTGGACTTGCTGACGTAGCAGGAAGGGGCGGAGCAAGAGGAAGCGGAAGCCAAGCTAGCATTCCTGCGGTGGCTGGTGGTGGTGGCGACGGCAGCAGCAGAGGCAGCGGCAGCGCAAAGCCCTTTTTGAGTTAGCCAGAATTTCTGCTAAGGACTCCTGCTGAGGACTGCCAGGGGCCGGAGCTGCTGGGAGCACGCTTCCGGGACGCTGGGTGGTTGCTGTGAGTGGGGAGAGGACCTTTCCCTGAGGTAGCCTTTTCTGTTTCAAAGGCTTGAAAATGTGGGTGCTTTCTACTTTATCTACCTGTGCCAATGTCATAACTACTCTGATGGCTTTCACTTTCTGGTTTTGGGACTCAGTCTTTTGGTATCTTAATAAATTTTCCAGTTTATTCCCCCATATGGCAAACCTGACGTATTTTGTGATGGATAATTATATCAGCATATCTGTAGTCTCCATGGGCATTGTGAATGTGGCACTGCTGATACACCTTGTCATACTCCTTTTCTAATCTTGAACCAATCCGTTATTCCAATGCCAGTTCTAACTGTTGCTTCTTGACTTACATACAAGTTACTCAGGATTTGACAAGTAAGATGATGTGGTGTTCCTATGTATTTGAAGACTTGCCACAATTTGATATGATCCATGAAGCTAAAGGCTTTAGTATAATTAGTGAAGCAAGAGTAGATTTTTTTGGAACTCCCTTGCTTTCTCTATAATCCAGTGAATGTTAGCAAATTGGACTCTAGTTTCTCTGTCTCTTTGAAAACCATCCTGCACTTCTGGTAATTTTTGATTCACATATTCCAGAAGCGTACATTACAAGATTTTAAGCAAAATCCTGTAAGTATATTAAATGAGGACAATTATTTAATAATTTGAACATTCTTTGCCATTGCCTTTCTTTATGATTGGGATATAAACTGACATTTTTCAATCTAGTGGCCCCTTCTGAGCTTTCCATATTTTTTGACAGTCAACCATTTTTTTTTCTTGCTCTTCTTTTTCTTTGGATTTTTTTGTTGTTGTTGCTCCTCCAGTACAATATTGCAAACTTCTGCCCATAGTTCTTCAGGCACTCTATCAGATCTAATTCCTTGAATCTATTAATCATTTCCATTTCATTTTCACAAGGGATGTTATTTAGGTCATACCTATTTTGTCTGAAGTTTTTCTCTTCTTTCTTCAATTTGTCTGAATTTAGTGATAAGAAGCTTATGATCTGAGTTACAGTAAGCTCCAGGTTTTTTTTTAACTGACTGTATAGAGCTTTTCCATCATTGGCTATAAAGTATGTAAATCTCATTTCTATATTGACCATTTGGTGTTGTCCATGTATAGAATCACCTTTTGGGTTGTTGAAAAAGAGTGTTATGACCAGAGAGTTATCTTGACAAAGCTCTGTTAGTGTCTGACCTATTTCATTTTGTTATTCCAAAGCCACATTTGTCACTTATTCCAATTATTTTTTGATTTCCTACTTTAGTATTCCAGTCCCTTCTGACGAATGTGATATCTTTTTTTGGTATTATTTCTAGACGATGTTGTGGATCTTCATAGAACTGATTAACTTTGCCTCTTTGCCATCAGTGTTTGGAGCATAGATTTCTATTACTGTAGTATTGAAAGGTTTGCCTTGGATTCAAATAGATATCATTAAGTCATTTTTGAGATTATACCCCAGTAGTATTTTTCTCACCCTATTATTGACTATGAAAGCTCTTCCATTTCTTTGAAGGATTCTTGTACACACTAGTAATTGTAATACGCACCTGAATTAAAGTCAACCATTCCCATTCATTTAAGATCACTGACACTCAAGATGTCAGTGTTTAAGATTCCTGTCTCCAATTTGACCATATCCACCTTATTTTAATTCATAGATCTTACATTCCATGTTCCTATGCAACATTGATCTTGATAGCATGACTTTCCTTTTGTCATCAGACACATTCATAGTTGAATGTCTTTTTGATATTGATCCAGCTCCTTCACTCTTTCTAGATCTATTTGTAGTTGTCCTCCACTCTTCTTCAGTAATGTATTAGACATCTTCTGACCTGAGGAGCTCTTCTTCTGATGTCATATCTTTAAAAAGATTAATACTGTCCATGAGGTTTTCTTGTGAAATATACTGGAGTGATTTTCCATTTCCTTCTTTAGTGGATTACATCTCTTCACTATTACTAACTCTCCACTATGACCTTTCCTTGGTGGAAAAGTTCATAGTTTCAATGAACTATGTAAGTCCCTCTGCCATGACAAAACAGTGATCCAGGAGGGGAGAGTTAGGAATACCCAAGTTCAAATATCATCTCAGACACTTACTAGCTGTGTAACCCTAGGCAAGTCATTTAACCTTTGTTTGCCTTTGCTTCCACATCTTTAAAATGGGGATAATATTAGCATGTACCTCCCAGGGTTGTTATGAGTATCAAATGAGATAATAATTGAAAAAACATTTAGCACAGTGTCTGGCACACACTAAATGCTATGTAAATGTTAGTTTATTATTATTATTATTATTATTATTATTATTATTACTAAACCTCTATCTACCTCAGCTTCCCCAACAGTAAAATGGGGAAAATAATAACATCTCTTTATCAGGCTTGTTGTAAGGATCAAATGAGATATTTATAAAACACTTAGCATGGTCCCTTTGCATATAGTAGGCACTACCTAGGCATTATCATCATCATCATCATCGTTATCATTAGTGATGGTGGTGTTAATATGCTGCAGTCCTTTTATACATATCATGTTTTTATTCCTTGGCATATAGATGCCTCCAATTTTTTTTTTGCCTTTTGGAGGGCAATTGGGGTTAAGTAACTTGCCCAAGGTTACACAGCTAGTTTTTTTGTGTGAGTGTTAAGTGTCTGAGGCTGGAACCGAACTCAGGTCCTCCTTACTCCGGGGCTGGTGCTTTTCTCACTGTGCCACCCAGCCACCCTTAGATGCCTCCAATTTTGATTCCTTGAAGATTGTGGTATCCCATGATTCATAAACATAGCACCAAAGGGAGAATATTAGAGTTAAATTCCTTCCAGAAAGATGACAGATTAAGATGTTGAATATAAGTCCAATTTCCTCTTATTATTTCAGAACATCTAAGAACATACTAAATAAATAAGAAAAAATAAACAGCTAGAAGAGGGGAAAGGGAAAAAAGTCTTCATAAAAAACAGCAGAGAAATTTATGAAATGAGCAAGGAAAAGCTCCTAAAATTGTGAAGAAATATTATGGAACTAGAGAAATCTAAAAGAAATTTCTAGACAAGAATACTTACTTGGTGACTATAATTAGAATTCCAGAAAAGAAAATAGAATAACCACAAGTACAGAAGAGTGATTGGATTACTAATAATAAATTAATGGAAGAAAAAAGAGATGAAATTTGAGTTTTACATTAGAAAAAAATACTGAGAAATAGTGTCTTAGAATAGAAGCCAGAAAGCTTTAGTAAAACAGTGGCTACCTTGAGGGGAGGGGTGAAAAATGGAAGTAACAGATTTCAAAATTTTAGTGGTGCAGCATGAATTATTAAAGTAGAGAGACAGAAATATTGGTAGAATGCGTGAGAGCTACAATTAAAAGACAACTGACAGGGAGAATAAGAGTTTGGTAGTTTACCAGAAAAAATATGGTGAAACAAAAAGCCTAAATGTTGTATTTCATGGAAATGTGAAGACCATTGTTCCCAAGTATTGAAACCAAAGTGCTGATTATAAAATCTCCTGGAGGAATATTGGATTTTAACAACACGGGGAAACGTGTTGCCAAACTCCAGAGTTTAGGTCAAAGAGAAAATATTGTAAATGATAGGTAGTGACAAATCAAGATTAAGTACTGAGAAAAAAATTCAATCCAATTAATTTCAGTTCTATTCAATAAGCAATTATTAGTTGTCTGCTTTATGCCAAGCCCTGGTACTTGGCATTGGGGGATGAAAAAAACCATTCCTGCTCTCAAGGAGCTTATACTAAATGGGAGAGATACTATTTACATAGATAATTTAAGTGTAAGGTGGTTTGAATTGAGAAAGAATACTTAAAAGGAAAGGCTATTAATACAAAATACTGAAAGCCAAGAAAATAGTTTGTATCCACAGGTAAATTATCCTGCAAAGACGGGTTGTTGTTTGTCCTTTATTTTCAGAAAGAACCAATGACATCACAGATGATGTCTTGACATGTGTATAAATTGGATTTAAGTGAGGCAGAATTTCACAAAGTCATCAGCACCATTCTGTAAATCATCAAAGTATCGTAGCAAGACAGAAGTCAAGAGGATTGGTGATGGCCCAGGATGCAGTGGTTAACCTTGGCTTGACCAAGTTTTAACATCTCCAGAGCACCAGCTTCAGCTGCCTTCGTGGCCATTGAAACAAATTGTTCTCATCTGCCCATTCCTCTGGGGAAAAATCCCCCTAACTCACCAACAGGTTACCATCAACCTGATTTTGTCCATCTGTAGAGAAAGCTTTACTAGAGTGTGGTCACTGCATAATGCTTCAGCTTTTTGGAGCCACAAATAAGAGTTGGGTGGATCAGGTAGGAAACAAAGATAGATGAGCAGCTCTGAAAAGGGCTCAGGTAACTGTTACAACAGAGGTGCTAATCCTCCTGAACACCCCAGACAAAAAGATGAATATAACTACAGAAAGAGAAATGAGCTTTTAAACAGGATTAACTATTTCCAAACATTCCTTTGGATAAAACCAGAATTGGGCAAAATCTTTGAGATTAAAAACACAGTGGAAAAAGAAACAACAAAGGCTAATAAGCTTGAATAGTTCTGAGCATCTAGGTAGGTGATGATCCAGCCCTCACATGTTTGAAGATAGAGAAAACACAGCTATTGACAGTCCCATTCTGTCTAAGGGTTGCTGAGAGGAAAAAAAGGTAAAAACTCGACTTTGATATTCATAAAGAAGTACCTAGAGAAAGAGAAAAGAGATGGAGGACAGAACTTACTACCTTTTTGAAGAAGAGATTTTTATTGATATCTTTTCATTTTACATCATTTAGATTTCTTGTTGTATTCCTTACCTTCTGTCCCTGAACTGTGCCTTATAACAAAGATTTTTTTTAATAAAAAATGATGAAGGCAAGAAGAAATAAATCAGCAAAGCTCATCAATACATTGAAAATTGGCTATGCCACAGGGAAAGTTACTTTAAGCATAGAATTTGTCAGGAGAGGGTATCTCATGTAGCATATTCTGAAAGTTCACAGGAAGGTAAAAAATATAGTGTTGAAGTAGATTAAAATAAACAAGTCTATTTACTTTACACTGTGAGTGGAAGCTATGAATCAGCATGTGGAAAGTCATGGAAGGGGCACCCCCCTCAAAACAAACTAGAGCTAAGGGGGGATGACTTTGATAAAAGTATATAAGGAAAGGGTGCCATTTTGGAATGGCATGAATCTAACTTATAACACCTTGTGATGGACAATACTTTGTCAGTTTCTGCCAAGGTACATATGGATAAGCCCCAAAGGATAATGCTGTGTTCCTGTAACATGGACATGACAAAATATGCACATTCCTCTTTGGTTTCATTTTTGTTCACTTATAGCCACAAGAATAGATGTTCTCTCTGGCTGATTCTGAGACACATAAGATGTGCCTTTTCTTTTGTTTCCCAACTATGTGCCAATTTAGCTCACCAATGCACATGTCTTTTCAGCCTGTGTAGTCATATTCTGGCTTGTAGCACCATGTCTTTGAATGGAACCAGTACAATCTAATAGTTTTTATGTCTTTTAGCACTTTCTTCTGAAGGCTCCTTTCTCTGATATCTACTTCTTCATCACTGCTTTGAACATTCTGCCATTTTAAATGATGAAGACATATTAAGTCTCTATTGCCTACTACCAATCAATTGTCATTCATGGGGTGGGTGAGCCAGCCTAGCTGAAGCATCAAAGAGGGTGATGGAAAGTGGTATGTGCCATGATGGTCAAACCACCACTACCACCACCACTTAGGATCATCATTTTACCTCAGATCTTGATGGAGATAGTCCAGAAACATGGACCTGAAGAGCATTTTGAATATTACTGCGTCCAGTCTATTGTGAAATGGTTTGACATCAGAAACTGACATGATTTTATCAGTGGAAATGACTTTAATGAAATAGCATTACCATCCATTCACTTTTGCCCTTGCACTGTAAGGAACATCAAGCCTTTCCAAATAACTTGCAATTGAAATAACCTATATGTGATCTCCTTGAGAACAAGGAGTATGTTATTTTTCTATTTTTATCCCCTATAACTTAGCATGATGCTTTGCACGTAGTAAGTGCTTAATAAATGCTTCATTCATTTGTTGATTCATTTTACTTGAACATTGAATTTAGAATTTTTAGCCTTAAAAAGCCACACTTAACCTTGCTTGTGAGATGTTACCTTAACATATAGCTTATATATGCCACTGGGGGAAAAATCTCTTTCTATATAGGACAAGACCCTTTCATAAATGTTTCAAGAATACAGTTATGCAAGTGAAAACTTTACAAGTTTTTTTTTTTAAGCAATTGGGGTTAAGTAACTTGCTCAAGGTTACACGGCCAATTATTTCTGGGTGTGGTGCTGAGTGCCCGGGCCCGGGATTCGATCTCCAGGTCATCCCAACACTGGAGCCAGTGCTCTTACTCACTGAGCCACCTGACCACCCCTAAAACTTTACAAGTTTATTCACATTTTCCCCCCAAGGGAGGTGGAAAGAAAAATCTTCAAAATGGGAGTTTCTTCTTTTATTTTTCAAAACAGCTTACACAGAGAAGTATTATTTTTTTCATCCCAAAGGGAGATTTCTTTAACAGGTATGCTCATCTATAGATAAGACAGTCAAACCTTTCATGAATCAGTGAATCCAATCTTTATGGGACTTATGGGCCTTATTCAACCATCTCACAGTGTGCTTAAGGACTCTGATCAAGAGAGTGACCAATCACCATTACAAAGGATTCATGATGAAACATGCTACCCACCTCTGGACAGAGAATTGATCCACTTAGAATACGTATTGAGATGTATTTTTTAATATATTAATATCACTAATTTACAGGGTAAAATCCCTTAAATTTACATATTTGTGACAATTCTCAATATAATTTGGATGTCTGACATTAATTTCCTTTTGGTTTAGGGATGAAAGGGAAAAGCCTGAGATGAGAGTTAAAGTGTCCTGAGCAATACAGACTACTGATACCTAGTTCTAATTTGTTTCTTTTTTCTTTTCTTACCCAAAAGAAGGGGGGGGGAACCCATTACAACAAAATAGGATGGAGGAAAAAACAAAGAAAATAATTATAACTATGAATAGGATTAAATCATTAAAAAAATGGAGGGGAGTGGCAGAATAGATTAGAGAGCAAAACCTAGCAATTTGCTATATGCAAGAAACAAACTTAAAATAGATTCATTCAGAGTTAAAAAGAGGGACTGGAAGAGAATTTGTTATGCTTCATCAGAATCCCAGAAAACAGGGTTAGCAGTTATGGTCTCAGACAAAGAAACTAAAAATAAATTCAGCCAAAAGAGATTAGCATGCAAATTCTGTTTTGCTTAAAGATAATATGAATATTGAAACAATATTCATTTTATATACAGTGTCCCAGAAGTTTTAGTGCAGCTTTAAGCTCTGGTCATTTTTGACACACACTACACACACACACACACACACACACACACACACACACACACACACACATAATATAACCTGAATTATGAGTAGATCTCAATCGTAATATAGTACTTATAGGTTACTTCAGTATTTCTCTTTCAAACAGACAAATCTAAACAAGAAAGGCATTTTCATTTGAATGCAATATTAGGAAAAACAGCTAGACATGATAGATCTTTGATGACTATTGAATGGTTATCTTAGGGAATAAAACTTTTTCAGCATCAGTTGCACTTTTACAAATGTTGAGCAGATGCTGGAGCTTAAAGAACTTATAAAGGAAGACAGAAATGAAGACATATTAGAAAAATCATTGGCAAATCACAACACAATATATAATTTATAAGGGAAATAAAAGGTATAGACTTTAATAAAAATAAATTATATACCATGAGTTATTATTATATAATAAATATATGAGTAGGTCCATTAACAAACCAGAGAAACAAATAATTATGTTAAAGTGCACTTTAATTTTATATAACATATTAAAATCAGTGGGATGTAACTAAAGCAATCTATAGGAAAATTTATACTTGAAAACATTTATATGAACAAGAGAAAATCAGACCAATGTAACAACTAATGCTACTACTGCTGTTGCTACTGCTACCATTTACTGCTACAACTACAACAAAAACCAAGAAAATTAATCATAAGGAAATAAAAAAGGTAACAGGCTGACATTTTAAAAATTAAAGATGAACAAAAACAGTAGTAAAAACAGAAAAGATGATTGAATTGAAAAACAAAACAGAGCTGATTTTTGAAAAGACTAAAATAAATTAAAGGACAATTGTCAGGGCGGCCAGGTGGCACAGTGAGTAAGAGCTCCAGCCCCAGAGTCGGGAGACCAGGATCGGTTCCGGCCTCAGATACTTAACACCCACACAAAAAAACTGGCGTGTAACCTTGAGCAAGTTACTTAACCCCAATTGCTTTAAAAAATAAAAAAGACAATTGTCCCATTTGTTAAAAAGAAATATAGATGAAGACAAAGAAAGAAGAATATCAAATTACCAAAATAAAAAAAGAAAAGGGTAAATTAGCAATAAATAGAGATGAAATAATTAAAAATATCTGAAATAATCATATTGGATTGCATGATAACAAAATGAAAAACACAGAAATATTCTGAGTAATGAAATAACAATTCAAAAATCTAAAAAGACTCAATGTTAGAGAAATTAAGGGATTCTCAAAAAACTACTTCAGATGGGATTACAAGTACAATCAAGTATTTAGCAATAAAACCAAGAAAAGAAATTGACAAGGAGTAAGTGAAATTATCTGTATTCTCAGACATTATGATAATTTATGTAAGGAATTATAGATAAGTAAAAAAAATGAGACTACTAATAGCTTTAATGAAATAATAGGATGTAATATTGATGCACAAAATCAACTTTTCTGAATATTCTAATGCAACTCAGGAAGAAGAAAATTCCATTTAAGATGATAAATAGCATTAAATAACTGGAAATTAACCTTCCAAAATATATAAAGGGTTTATATAAATATGGCTATAAAACATTTTAATAGAACAAGTAAATTAAATAATTATCAGAAAAACAAAGTTGTTTATTCTTATTGAATATATTATTCTGTTTTTTCTCACTTTGGTCTTCAATCAGTTCATGTAAGTCTTCATGTTTTTCTTGTGAAAAGCTACTTTCATAATTCTTTATGACAAAATAATTCATTTTTTTAATTTGAAAGGTTTTGTTGAAATGAATACATCTTTCATCAGAAGAAAAGTTGTAGATTGGAGTAAAAAATTTTTGTATTAAATATCCATGACAAAAGTCAGACATCCAGATTATATTGAGAATGGTCACAAATCTTAAGCTTAAGAGATTTTTCTGAGTAAATTAGTGATATTAATATATAAAAAATACATCTCAATATGTATTCTGAGTTGATCAGCTCTGTCCAGAGGTGGGTAGCATGTTTCATTTCGATCCTTTGGAATTGTGGTTAGTCATTGTGTTGGTCAGAATCCTTAAGCCTTTCAAAGCTGCTTGTTTTTACAAGATTGTGATTGTACAAATTGTTCTCCTAGCTCTTCTTGTTTCATTCTATATCAGTTTGAAAGAACATCTCCAGTTTTCTCTTATATTATCTATTTTGTCATTTCTTATAGCTCAGTAGCATTCCATAACATTTATATGCCAAAACTTGTTCAGTTATTCCCCGATCAAGGAATACCTCCTCAAGTTCCATGTACTGACAGCACAAAAAGAGCTGATACACTACACTACACACACACACACACACACACACAAACACACAAATATAATCTACAGAAGAGGGAAAGGACTAATCTATAATGTGTTGTAATTTACCAATGATATTAAATGTTTTCATTTCATTTCTTCATTAGAAATTCTTTAAGCCTTAGCACATGATCAGTTTTTGTGAAGGTGCAGTTGATGCTGAAAAAATAGCTCTATTCTTTAAGATTACCATTCAATAATTATCAAAGGTCTATCTTATCTGGCTGTTTTTCCTAATATTGCATTCAAATCAAAATGTTTCTTGTTTAACTTCTGTTTAGATTTGTTTGTCTGAAAGAGAAATACTGAAGTAACCTATAAGTACCATATTGCTGTTGAGATCTGCTTATAATTCAGGTTAGCTTTTCCTTTTAGTATAGATGCTATGTTGTGTGTATGCATGTGTCTGTGTATACAGGATATGCTAAAATCTACCAGAGCTTAAAATTACACTAAAACTTTTTGGACACTATATAAAATATTAATATTTTTAATATTCACATTAACTTCAATATAAAAAATTAAAGTGAATTCACAGCCAATGAAATAGAAATTATCAGAAAATGTTTTGCTCAATTACATGCAAAAAAACTTACAGTCTAAATGAAATGAGTGAATATTTACAAAAATATAAAATACCAAGCTCAAAAGAATAAAAAACAGAGGACTTAACCTAATCTCAGAAAAAAATGGACAAGCCATAAATGAACTCCCAAAGGAAAAACTCCAGCACCAGATAGATTTACAAGTGATTTCTATCAATCATTTAAACAATGATTAATTATATTACTATTTTGTTTAATACCAGATCTCAAACTATAGTACAAAGCATTGAGGATTATATCTTTTTTTTTTTAAACAATCAGGGTTAAGTAACTTGCTCAAGGTTACACAGCCAGTTATTTCTGGGTGTGGTACTGAGTGTCTGAGCCCGGGATTCGATCTCCAGGTCATCCCAACACTGGAGCCGGTGCTCTAACTTGCTGAGCCACCTGGCCACCCCTAAGCAATTTGGGTTAAGTAACTTGCTCAAGGTTACACGTGTAGCCCAGGTATTTCTGGGTGGGTGCTAAGTGTGTGAGTCCGGGATTCGATCTCCAGGTCGTCCTGACACTGGAGCCGGTGCTCTTACTCGCTGTGCTACCTGGCCGCCCCTGAGGATTATATCTTAAGGAAATTAGGGCAGCATGGAAAAAAATACTTGTCAGATCTATGGGGTAAGGAAAGAATCTGTGTCCAAACAAGATAGAGCAGATCATGGGAGGTAAAAGGAGAACTTTGATTGCGTTAAATTTAATAAAAAAAAAAAAACTTTACTCAAACAGTGTAGCCAAAATTAGAAGTAGAAAAGGACACTAGAAGAATTGTTTTATAGCAAGTTTCTCTGATAAAAGTCTAATTTCTAAAATATAGGGAGCTGAACCAAATTTATAAAAATATAAACTATTCCTGAATTGATAAATGGTCAAAGTATATGAGCAGGCAGTTTTCAGAAGAAGGAGTAAAAACTATTAATAATCAGGTGAAAAAATACTCTAACTAATAAGTAGAGACATGCAAATTAAAATAACTCTAAGGTACTACCTCATATTTATCATATTGGCTAATATGACAGAAAAAGAAAATCACAAATGCTGGAGAGGGTTTGGAGAAATAGGTATAGTAATGCACTGTTAGTGGAGTTGTGCATTGGTCCAGCTATTCTGGAGAGCAATTTGGGACTATGCCCAAAGGACTACAAAAGTGCATACGGGCGGCCAGGTAGCGCAGTGAGTAAAAGCACTGGCCCTGGCGTCGGGAGACCCGCGATCGGTTCTGGCCTCAGATACTTGGCACCCACACAAAATAACTGGCCATGTAACCTTTAGCAAGTTACTTAACCCCAGTTGCTTTTTAAAAAAGTGTGCATATCCTTTGACCCAGAAATACCACTACTATATCTGTACCTCAAAGAAGTCAAATATAAATAGGACTCACATGTGCAAATATTTGGAAACTGAGGGAATGGTCATCAGTTGGAGAATGGCTGAACAAGTTGTGGCATATGATTGTGATGAAACACTATTGTGCTGTAAGAAATAATGGATGGTTTCAGAAAGGCCTGGGAAGACTTATAAAAGCTGATGAAAAGTAAAGTGAACACAACAAGAACATTCACAATAATATCAATATTGTAATGATAGTCAGCTGTGAAAGACTTAGCTACTCTGATCAAGACAATGACCCAAGACAATTCCAAAGGACCTATGATGAAAAATGTTATGCCCCCCTACAGAGAGAGAGAGAAAAAAAGAGAGAGAGAGAGAGAGAGAGAGAGAGAGAGAGAGAGAACTGATGAATTCTTAGTACAGAGTGAAGCATGCTTTCTTTCACTTTATTTTTCTTGCTTTTGTTTTCTTTCACAACTTAACTAATGTGAAATATTTTTTTCATGACTTCGTATGTATTTATTGCCTTCTTATTGGGTGGGGGAGGGGCTGGAAGGAAGGAGAGAATTTGGAACTGATTTTTTTTAAAAAGAAGTTATAGATCTATGTTTGAAGGTCACCAGTGATGGGGAACTCATTGTCTTTTAACAGATCTCATGACATTTTTTTGACAACTCAGTTGTTAGAAACATGCTATTTATAGCACATAGGAGAAAGCCTTTATTTTTGTTACTTAAGTGAAACATACTGGCTTTGTATACACTGTATTTTCAGATAAGCATAAAGACTGAAAAAAGGAGAAAGAAGTGAGGAGTGTGTTTAGCATCAGTTCTTGAAGTTTGGTGCATTCTGCTTATGTTCTCCTATCCTTCTTTTTACCATACCATAATCACAGGTTCTTACCTTTTCTACTTTCCTTGCACCATATCAGGGATTAAGAGCCTAAATATGATGATTATGCTCTCATCATTGGAGAAAACAGAGTTCTTGATTTTAGACTTGTACTGTTTTCTCCCATAAGGAAAATCTCAGAGCTGTGGTAGAAGTTGTCATGAGGTAAATTCAGGCCATTTAAAATGGAAAAGTGCTTAAAAATGAAAGATAATCAGAAGTAAAATGGGCAGTCGATAGAGGGTTCTTTCTCTTATTGAGGTCTTTAGATAAAGGCTAGATGACCACTTTTTGGAAACATTGTAGGGAGGATTCTTTTTTTCTTGTAAGTTGAATTAGATATTCTTTGAATTAAGTCCCTTCCAACTCTGAGATTCTGTGAATCTGATTTAATTTAAAAAGAAAATATATGTCATGATTTCAGTTATGTACTATTTTATCCATCAATAACAAGGAAACCTATAAGGCATTAGTTGGGACACTCATGTGGAATTATAGAAAGTCTAAGACTAGCACAGGATGAGAAGATATGAAAGGGTTGTGATCTGCACCTGCTCTTCCATTTAGGTAGGTGCTGGTGAACAGTGGTGTTACTTTAGAGATGTGGAATCCATTTTAAACAATCAGCAATCGAAACTCTTAGTATGGTAGTCATTCATCAAGGGAAGCTGTGAAATATATTCAAAACCCTAGCAATTTAACTTGGCTTCCATCTGAATTACTAGCAAAGGTTCTGATGGTTCTGAACAACTGTATCTATCCTTAATTTACATATTGTTGCCATTTTAGCAATACAGAAGGGAGATGAATAAAAACAATTATCCTCAAAGACATTCAGTCTGGTCTTGACTTGTTAACAACGATAAAAGTCAGCAGTTAGTAGCATTTAATACAGCTGAACAAACCATAGAGTATCAAATAGCTTCATCTGGTGCATTTCTTCTTAGTGGAAAAAAGGGGGGGCTTTAATTAGGGCATGATTCTGTTTAAGCTATCTAGTAAAGGCTTTTAAAAATGATTGCCCTTACAGATGACAATGTAAAGAACAAAGGGATCTTGGGCAGTTTATTTATTATTTATTTATCAATGTGTTGTACTGTTTTTATTTTGATGCTTAAAATACCAGAAAAACCAGGAAGAAATCCTAAGATTTTTTTTTCAAAGTTGGGAGAGACCTTAGAGGCAGTGGAAACTGAGGCTTGAAAAAATCAAGTATGTCATAGGTGATAAAGTAATAGAGTCAGGATTCAAAACCAGGTCCTGATTCCAAATCCAGTGCTTTTTTTTAAATAGAAAGACACATACTTTCATAAGAGCACTTTGACCACTGCTCTAGGCAGCAGTCAAATTATAACCAAAGCATAGAAAGGATATCAGTAAGAATAAAGCAGTTGAGCTCACCTTTCCAACTATTCAAGCTTTAGACCCTTGCACCAATTAAGACTCAGGGACAGTTTTATTATCTTTTAAGGTAAAACTAGCTTAGTCAGTGTAGGGTAGATGTTACCCTATAACAACTATACTAAATCATTCTAATTTTACAACTAGTACACCATCATTATGTAAACCAAACCTGAGATCATTTTTATCTTCAAGATATGTTTTATTGATTATCCATTCAATGTACATAAGATGCTAGGCTCTGTACATAATTTGTTCAAAACAAAACCAAAGAAACAATTTTTTTTTCCTCTCGGATCTTATAATTTTTCTGTTAAAAAAATAGGAATGATGAGGCATGGCACATCCATTTTGAAATGTCTAATTGACATCTAATGATGTGATCCTAGTTTTCATTAGAGAGACTAGGGATGGGTATATAATGTAGATTTGGCAATCATCTTCACAGAGATGATAATTAAATCCACAGAAACTGATGGGATTACTGTGTGAAAAAGTGTAGGGAGAAGAGAGTATAGGATAGAACCTTAGGTTACACCAAAGTTAGGGGATATGATATGGAGAATGAACAAGGAAAGGAGACTAACAAGTAATGGTCAGACAGGTCAGAGGTGAATCAGTAGGGAGCAGTGCCATGAAAACCCAGAGAAGAGGGGGTAATGAGGAAAAGTGTGTGGTCAGCAATGGCAGTTGCTTCAGAATTTAAGAAAGATGATGATCAAGAAAAGATTATTATATTTACCAACTAACAGATTGCTGGTAACTTAGAACAATTTTAGTTTAGTAAAGATTACTAAGAATTGAGAAGTGAAAGTAGAGACATTAAATTTAGAAAATATTTTCTAAGAGTTTGAAGTGGAAGATAAGAAAAATATGATATGATAGTTAACGTGTTGAATTAAACAAAGGGAAAAGTGAGCTTGTATGATAAAGATGGACAGTTTCATGTATAATCCTCTTTTTCTATTCTATTTTGTATTTGGAAAGGTTCATTTTATGTGGTTTACAATTTTAAAGTTGTATTTTGAAAAAAAATTTGAATGGCTTCTGTGAATAGTGAGATTGAGGGAAATAAACATCTATTAAATACCTATGTCAGGCGTTGGGTTAAGCACTTTACAAATACTATTTCATTTGATCCTTATAACAACCCTGAGAGGTAGGTGCTATTATCATTCTCATTTTACAGTTGAGGAAATTAAGAAGGGACTTGCCCACAGACAGAGAGCTAATGAATGTCTGGGGGTAGAAAAGTATTGGCTTGCAGTGAGGGCCCAGCTAAAATTAGATAACATACATTTATAGAGGACCTAGTTAGCTTGGTTGTGTGACTTCCTCCAGCTCCATGTCTTATCATCTGCATGTGAAAAAGTAGAGGGGAGAAAAATGGTGGCATTAATTTAGAACATGGGGCTTAATAAAATACAAACAATGAAATGTAAGCTAAGGGGGCAAAGGATTTTAGAGTAATGGACAGTATAGAGTTGAACTGGTTATAATACATTTTCCTGTAGATTTACTTGATGTCATAGTGGTACAGAATCCAACCCCCCATTCCCTACCATCTACTCATAGGCCACACTACAGGATGGCATGGCCCAGAATTTAAAAATATTGGTTGCGTTATCCAATTTGGTGGCAGTGTAACCGAGGTAATTTATAATAAACCTCTGTGTTTTTCTGTGTATTTCCCAGCTTCTAGTGTTAGCTATCTACTTAGAAAACTATTTGAGAACCTTCTTTGGTTGATGATGGAGTTTCTACTTAAAACACTTCCTTCCCTACTGCTGTTACGCTGACTTTAATGTCATTATTTTTTTTCTTTTTGATAAAGACATTTTGAAAACATTTTAACTTAGGTTTTTAGGGTTGCCCCTTCCATATCTATTTATCACTCAGAGTACTTGCAGTCAATCCTTGTGTCCTGAGTGTATTGTGGGACAAGAATAGGTATAAAGCCAAGTCATTTTGTTTGTTCCTGTAAGAAACCTATAGAAGGCTTCTCTATGGATGTTCACATGAGATCAATATCTGACATTCAGATAAAAAAATGTCCTCCAGAAGTAGTTAAATCACTAGCTTAGAGCTTCTTAAATTAAATTGTAGTACATGGATCCCTAAAGTGTCTGTGGATAGATAGCAGGGAATCTATTAACTTAGATGGAAAAAAATTGCATCTTTATTTTTACTAACCTCTAACTGAAATTTAGTATTCTCTTCAATTATTTGAAAACATTCTGAGGAGTACATTGTCTTTACTAGTAAGCAAAAAGGGTGAAATGACACAAAAAAACTTAAAGAACTTCTCTACTATAGGATCTAAAAGGAATGTGCATTAGCAAAATATAAACAGTGAGTATAGAGACATTAGGTACAAAACTAGAGGTCTATTAGTTTGTTGAAATATACACACACGTAATGTGTGGATATAATGTATGTTTGTAATACATGTATGTATGTATACACACATGCTTCTAAATTGTTTGTAGAACCTAGGATGATATTATCCCTTTTATTTCTAAAGTGTATGGTGATATGATAATGGTCGTTAATCTTTTCATTTAAACTGCATTTGCCTCAATAGAATGAATAATTGAGAATTTCATCTAGTAGCTCTCAGAGTTTCAGGCTCAAAATAGTGGTTGCAAGCCCAGCTACCTATGAAAACAAACATGCCTCCCTTTATCTTTTAATTAATTTAATGCTGCCTTTTATTTTTATCTCCTTTAGAGTTTAGAAGGTCAAAGTGAAACAAAATACAGAAAGTGATTGAATTATTTCTTTCTCAGACTGAATTTGGGATGTTGAATCCCATCAAGGAAAGATATTAGACTGATTGCCAGCTAAGCAAATTCAGACAGTACTGAGAATACAGTAGATGTCTAACAAATACTTGCAGAGTTTACTTAGGACTCTTCATTTGGGAAGGAAAAATTATAGGACTAGACAACATTTAGCTACTTAGACTTAATTTCTTCTTTAGTTTCTTGTGAGTTTGAATTTGTTGCTTGGAATCCAAGTAACCAAATGCGGAAGAAATATTTCCCTTTAAATTCCATTCCCTTTTCCCCTTCACCTCCCTCCTCCCCTTCCCTGAATCCATTCCATCTCTCAGGTCATTCCATTCCATTTCAAATGGCCTTATACGGGTCCCATTATGGGCTGCCGCTGTCACACTCTGGACACAGTATAATTCAACATGACACATGGCGAGCAGAGATGTGTAGAAATACCTGAAACTATTAGAGCCAAACGGCCTTCTGTTAAAGTTTTTTACTGCCGCATAAATATTCTCCTGGCTGGCTGGAGTCTCTGAGGAATAAATAGCCCATTAGAGGAAATATCTGAGTCAGTAGCTTGGACCTGTGGGTCTTGCCCAAGAAACTGCAGAGGTTTGGTGGCATCTGGTTCCTTTCTGCTGACATGTCTTCTTCTGAGTCATTAAGGTGTGTCACATATTGTAATTCTTTTGAGAAAGGAATCATAAGACACCTCTGTTAGATATGGTAATCAGTCAATCAATTCATATTTATTGAGTGCTTTCTGTGGAGGGTATGAAAGAAGTATAATACTCAAGTAGGTGTTTTAAAGATCTCATAACCTTTGGATGTTAAAACATTCCTATGTCAGCTTTGTGATGAATGACCTAAGGATAAAGGAGTGGGCATCACTTCAGCCCGAAATTCTAGTCACCTTCCATAGAAATACAAGAAGACAGAAATTGACTGGCAATGATTATATGACCAGAAAAGACAAGGGGTTTTAGTGTACATATTTAATTTACCACTTTTCCCCTCCACCCCAATTAAATTGTAACATTCTTGAGGGCATGGACTCTCATTTTTTTCATCTTTGTACTCCTCATGCCTTGCTTATGGTAAGTGCTTAATAAAATGTTTGTTGAGTTGAATTAAATTGAATTTTGTCTGCCTGATTTTCTTCTTCAGCATTCACAGAGAAGCAAAAGGGTCCCTAAAATGACAGATAGAAGAAAATCTTTATGTATCTTTCTGAAAAGGCTGGACTTATGTCTCATCCTCAGAGGACTATTTGGCAGATTTTATGGACCTAATGGTTTCTATACAAAGCATGAGAAAAAAACACAAAACTCTGTTTTTTTTTTTACTTTTTTTATATGGCACTGAAAGACCAATTTAGGAGTGAGATTGTTGGTGGGGATATCTAGAACCCAGGAATCTGTCAGAATAACCAGTTCATCTACAGTTTCTCCAGTCTGTTCCTCTCAGCTCCAGACCTTGCTCCCAAATTGATATGGCAAATTTTGGAATAGAGTGGCAGAGCATAAGGGTACTACAATAGTAAGAAGATACAAGCAAATGTTCTCCCGAAACCTAGACATGAGGAGTATCTGCTCCTGTACTTTTGAAATCTGTCCTGCAAACCTCAGAATGGGAAATTAAGTTCAGTGTCACTTTGGTATTCACAATATCCCTGTGAAGTGAGGATATGGGTAGTCATTATCTCCCTTTCACAGGTTGGAGTTCAGAGGTTAGATAAGTTTAAAATGCTAAAAGTCGAGATGTAGTAAACAGCTACATCTCCCGAAATTTTGTGATCTTTTTTTTCTCTCTCTCATTAGGCTATGGTCTCTTTCTATAGCCTCCTTGTTATTGACTGAGAACAAAATTGAGACAAGACCCAATCTTAGCCTTCTATCCACCTAATAGAAACTATAGCCAAAAGGTAGGTATTATGGTTTATATGGGAGTAAGCTGGGTCTAAAGCAAAGGCTACTCCTTAAAATATGCAACTTTTGAGAGGTAAAACAGCTGAAGGAGGACATGCCAACAGTATGTTCAGGAAAATGAAACGTGAGGAGTTTTATGGGTGGCTTTAATCCTCTGAACCTTTATTGTGGTCACATGAATGCTGCACTATTTTCCTTGCTTTTTATGCTTTGTGAGCCATATTCTACTATGTTTTGAAGTCCTTGGGGTATTGGTGTGCAAGGGGATTTCTGAATTCAGCCCAGATTCACTTTGGGAAGAAATCTTTTAGCTCTAATGCCTTGGTCTTATGGTGATTAGGTCTGTGTTGACTTCCAGAACATCCCGTGGTAACAGCAATTCAGATATCATGTTCAAATGAAGTCATCTATGTGACAAAGCTTTACCTCCATTCGGATGTTGGATTAGTTGGAAAGAAGGCAAAATTTTATTTCAGCAGGTGGAAAAGGGTGTGGTTATACCAGTAGGGTGAGAATTCTTGGTAGTAGAATTGAATCAACCCTTTCTCCAGATTTTTTGCAATTTGTCAAGTAAATAACCAAATAAAAAAGTTCAACTCTTCATTATGTATGGTGTTTGGGAAATAAGAATAGAATGAATAAATGAAACCCACACCATAATTTTCAAAGCTTTTGTTTGTTGTTAGTTTTAGCCTTCCCTTCAAACTCTTCCAGATTTGTGAATGGGAAACAATGTATTGATCTGTTTCTCCTATTCTCCCAGCCACTATACATCTTTTTGTAAAAGTCCTAACAATCTTTGAAATGGCAAAAATTTGAGAATTTGGACGTAGAGGCCATAGCTCTTTCCACTGAGGCCTAAACCAAGGGGAAGGAAACTTCTAGATAAATTTCTAGAATTTAAAGTCATGTCCCTTGTTCTTTAAGTCTAGAATTTTGTTCACATAATTCCCTTTGCCAGAATCTTTTCCTATTTTCCATGAAACAACAAGAAAAATTAATAAGTACTTACTAAGTTCCAGGCACTGTGCTAAGTTCTGGAAATACAGAAAAAGGCAAGAATATTACTCCTACCCTCAGGGAGCTCACATTCTAATAGGGAGAAAACATGCAAACAACTCTCTCTCTATATATATACATATAGTATAGATGGAAGGTAATCCCAGAGGGAAAGTTCTAGCAGTGATGAGGGAGAGAGGAAAGGTCACTTGTAAGAAGATGAGGATGAAATTTTAACATTGAAGAAAGCCAGGGAAGCTATGAACTAAAGGTGAAATGGAAAACCTACCTTTGCTTAAAGACCCAAATCACTTATTTTGTGGAAATTTACTTGATCACTTCTTCATTCTCCCATATCTATCCCTGCCCTCAATTTTTTAAGACTTTGTTTATAGTATTTTATGCGTTTATTGTATTATGTTTTATATTGTGATGATTTACATAATACGTTATCTCTACTCAATTGTAAGCTCCTTATAGGCAGGCATCTGATTAATATTTTGTCTCCATTGGTGCCTAGCAGAGTGACTTGCTTATAATAGGCACATAATAAATATTCATTGAATGAATAAACTAATGTATACAGATGTACAGGAAAAAAGATAATATTGAGATAATTTAACTCAGTAAATTAATTCTATGAGTAGTTAGCAAAACTGACTTAAAAAAATGGGGTGGCTAGGTGGCACAGTTAATGGATCACTGGCCCTGGAGTTATGAGGACCTGAGTTCAAATCTGACCTCAGACACTTAACACAAAAACTAGCCGTGTGACCTTGGGCAAGTTACTTAACCCCAATTGCCCTCCAAAAAGCAAAAAAAAAAAAAAACAACCTAACCAAAAAAAGAATCCTACTATTCCTGGGATAATATAGAAGAACCAAGTTGAGTTAGAATATGCACATCTTTTAGTTGGATCAAGTTCCATTGTAAGAATATAGGTACATTTTAAGGTTGTTCAGTACTGGCATCAGTCACTAAGGGAGATCAGTATTTCCTTCCCTGGGGACATTTGACATTACATTCTGCCTATGGTGGGTGAAACCACCTCTAGAAGTCACTGTGACTCTGTGAGATTTGTTTATATACAGTCCACAGAACTTTAGAGGGTGGTAAAATGGTTTCACTGTAGCTGGACAGTGCTTCCCAGAGGGACTCAACTTCAGAAAGCTGATCCATCTGCTAAGGATAATGGTAACGATGGGCATGGCATACATAGCCTGTGCCCATTCTACCTCCTGGATTAGGAGGATGAAAAGTAACAGAGTTGGATACAGCTTAGTCTGTAATTTTGTCCATCTTCCCAGATGATTCAAATGATTTTCCTCCTGGCTTTTCTCACATTCTCCTTATGAGAATGATTTTTTCTAAGTTTCAGCATTATTCATGGTTTTCCCTTTTCAGGCAGAGATTTCTAATTCATCTCATGGCTAACTCTGCTTGTCTGGCAATGGCCTGGGCTATGAATTAGGCCCTGAATCATGTAGATAACTAGCACCAAGTTGCTCCTACTTTACCACCTTAAAAATTATTTCTGTGCATAAGTGATGAATAAGAGATACATTTGGCTGCCCTCCTACCTACCTAACTTTATACTGTCAGTAGATCTTAGATACTGAAATTAAATAAGCCCAGCAGATCCACTTGTAGTATTATTGGAGGTCTGGAACAAAGTACTGTTTAATGATACTGTTCAGCTAGGTTCGATAGAGTACAACATTTAGAAAATCAGAACAGAAATAGAATTAGACAGAAGGGGAAAAAGTCTGTAGAAGAAATTAAAAATAGTTAGCATGTTTTACATATATATTATGCCATTTGATTATCACAATGACCCTGGTAGGTGGATGCTATTATTATCCCTACTTTAATAGATAAGGAAATGGAGGTAGAAAGAAGTTGGATGACTTGTTCAAGGTCATCGTCATCATCATAATCTAATAAGATTTTGAGACAGAATTAAATTCATGTCTTCATAACTCCAAATCTGCCACACTATCTACTATACTACCTACTTACCTCAGAAAGATACTTTCTTCTTACACCTCTATAGAATATTTTGCTGTTCAAAGCATTTTATATGATATGAAAATGCTCAATACGGTTTTAAAAATAACTGCAAGATATATATGTAACATCTAACATCTATATTTATGGTTCTTTTCCATCCACTAAACCCTTCGACATTCCAGTAGATCTATGGTCTCATTAATGTGTGTATTTCTTTCAACAATTTAGTTGAGAAACCATCCATACCTTACCTTTCCATGCCACTCTTATCCTGGTCCTCCCAGAAATTCACCACAGGGGTCCACTTTACAGTCTCCTTTGAGAAAAACCTTTGATTTCATTTTGCATTACAGAGATCCTAATGGAGACACAGGCTGCTGACTGGCTATACCTTAGTCTCAATATGTCACCACCTTTTCTTTTTTTCTGTTCATATATTACTTTGACCAAAAAAAAATTCTTATGTAGCATCTTATATAATATCTCATTTGTCAGCCTTTCCTAGTCTTCTTTAATCTTAGTGCCTGCCTCCTGAAATCATATTTGATTTATTATATACATGCATATATGTACATGCATATACATATACATGTACATGTATATGTGTGTACATATGTATATGTTTATGTATTAATATGTGTGTCTGTGTGTACATATGTATACACATGGTTTATTGGTTAGTTTTCCTTCATTTTCAAAGAGGAACAAAATGACTACTATGTTGGAGTCAAGGTACAATGTATCCAACTGTGGCTGATCAGACCAATTCGAGCTTGGAAGGTTCTACCACTGGCTGAACACAGGCAGTCCACATGAATATTTGGACTGGAGATGTCTCTAGATTTGTGCATCTGTTTCTTTTAAGCTTCTGCTTCATTTATAGAGCACAGTGCCTCCTTTGATGTGGGCATGCTGTGCTGGAAGGCCCGTTGCTCAGAGAGACCTTGAGAATGTCCTTGTATTGCTTCTTCTGACCTTCCTGTGAGTGCTTGCCTTGTGTGAGTTCTCCATAAAATAAATACACATTTGACATTCAAACAATGTGGCCAGCCCATTTGAGTTATGCTCTCTGCGGTACGGTTTGAATGCTTGGAAGTTTAGCTTGAGAAAAGACCTCAGTGTCCAGTACTTTATCTTGCCTGGTAATTTTCAGAATCTTCTTATGATGATTCTTTTTTTTCCAGTTAAATATAAAAACAATATTCAACATTTGTTTTTAAAACTTTGAGTTCCAAATTTTCTCCCTCTCTCCCTTCTTTTCTACCTCTCCATCCCACCCCTCATTGACAAGGCAAGAAGATCAATAAAGGTTATACATGTATAGTCATGCAAAACGTATCCATAATAGTCATGTTATGAAAGAAAACATAGACCAAAAAACAAAACAAACCTCAAGAAAAACAAAGAAAGTTAAAAAAAGTATGTTTCAATCTGTAATCAGACACCATCAGTTCTTTATCTGGAGATGAAAAGCATTTTTCATCATAATTCCTTCGGAGTTGTCTTGGATCCTTGTATTGCTGAGAAAAGTTAAGTCATTCACAGCTGATCATCTTAGAATATTGGTGTTACTTTGTACACAGTACATTTCACTTTGCATCAGCTCATGTGAGTCTTTCCATGTTTTTTTGATAGCACCCTGTTCATCACTTCTTACAGTACAATAGTATTCCATCATAATCATGTACCACAACTTGTTCAGCCTTTCCCCATTGATGCACATCCCCTCATTTTCTAATTCTTTGCCACCAGAAATGAGCTGCTATGAATATTTTTGTACATATAGGTCCTTTTCCTTTTTGCTTTTTATCTATTTTTATACAGACTTAGTAATGGTATTGCTAGATCAAAGGGTATGCATAGTTTTATAGCTTTGGGCATAGTTCCAAATGACTACCGAATCAACCCCACCAGCAATGCAGTAATGTCTTATTCTTTTCACTTATCCTCCAACATTTGTCATTTACTTTTTCTGTCCTATTGGCCAGTCTTATTAGACTGTATGTATGAGGTAGTACCTCAGAATTTTTTTTAATTTGCATTTCTCCAGTCAATAGTGACTTAGAGCATTTTTTCTTATGGCTATAGATAGCTTTGATTACTTCATCTGAAAACTGATCTTTTGATCATTTGTTAATTGAGGAATAGCTCTTATTTTTATAAATTTGACTCAGTTCTCTATATGTGTGGGAAATGAGGCCTTGATCATAGAAATTTGCCTCAATTTTTTTTCACAGTTTCTGCTAATTGTATTTCCCTCCATTTTACCCACCTCCTGTTTATTCTGTTCTCTCTCTCCTTTTACCCTGTCCCTGCTCAAAAAGGTTTTATTTCTGATTATCCCCTCCCCCAGTTTGCCCTCCCTTCTACCACCCCCTCCCTTTTCTTATCCTCTTCCCCTCCTACTTCCCTGTAGGGTAAAATACATTTCTGTGTGGAATTGAGTATGTATATTATTATCTCTTTGAGCCAGTTCTGATCAGAATAAAGTTCACTCACTTCCTCTCACCTTCTCCCCTTCGGCTCCATTGGAAAAGCTTTTTCTTGCCTTTTTTATGTGAGATAATTTATCCCATTCTACCTTTCCCCTTCTCTTTCTCCCAGTATATTCCTCTCTCACCCATTAATTTTATTTTTTTCAGATAGTATCTCTTCATATTCAACACACACATGTGTCCTCTGTATATATGTATACATACACACACACACACACACACATATATATATATATATATATATATATTCCTTCTAACCACCCTAATAATGAGAAAAAGTTTTATGAGTTACAAATATCATCTTCCCTTGTAGGAATGTAAATAGCTTAAATTTATTAAGTCCCTTATGATTGCCCTTTACTGTTTACCTTTTTATACTTCTCTTGAGTCTTTTATTTGAAAGTCAAATTACTCTATTCAGCTTTGGTCTTTTCACCAAGAATACTTGAAAGTTCTCTATCTCACTGAATATCCATTCCCCCTCTCCCCCCGAAGGATTATATTCAGTTTTGTTGGGGAGGTGATTCTTGGTTGTAATGCTAGCTCCTTTACCCTCTGGCATTTCATATTCCAAGTTCTCTAGTCCTTTAAGGTAAAAGCCACTAAGTCTCCTGTTATCCTGCCTGTGGTTCATATTGCTTGAATTGTTTCTTTCTGGCTGTTTGCAGTATTTTCTTTTTGATCTGGGAACCCTGGAATTTGACTATAATATTCCTGGAAGTTTTCCTTTTGGGATCTCTTTCAGGAAGTTATTGGTTTATTCTTTCAATTTCTGTTTTGCCCTCTGGTTCTAGATATCAGGGCAGTTTTCCTTGATCATTTCTTGAAAGATGATGTCTGGGCTCTTTTTTGATCATGGTTTTCAGGAAGTCTAATAATTTTAAAATTATCTCTCCTGGATGTATTTTCCAGGTCAGTTATTTTTCCAGCAAGATATTTTACGTTGTCTTCTATTTTTTCATTCTTTTGGATTTGTTTTATTGTTTCTTGATTTCTCATAAAGTCATTAATTTCCATTTGCTCCATTCTAATTTTTAAGGAATTATTTTCTACAGTGAGTTTTTGGACCTCCTTTTCCATTTGGCCAATTCTACTTTTTTTTTTTAAAGCAATTGGGGTTAAGTAACTTGCTCAAGGTTACACAGCCAATTATTTCTGGGTGTGGTGCTAAGTATCTGAGCCCAGATTCGATCCCCAGGTCATCCCGACACTGGGGCCAGTGCTCTTACTCGCTGAGCCACCTGGCTGCCCCTGAGCAATTGGCGTTAAGTAACTTGCTCAAGGTTACATGGCCAGGTGTTTCTGGGTGGGTGCTAAGTGTCTGAGCTGGGATTCGATTCCCCCAGGTCATCCTGACACTGGGGCCGGTGCTCTTACTCACTGTGCTATCTGGCCGCCCCTAAAATTTTTTCCAATTCTACCTTTTAAGGCATTCTTCTCCTTATTGGCTTTTTGAATGTCTTTTGCCATTTGGCCTAGTCTGTTTTTTAAGGTGTTATTTTCTTCAGTATTTTTTGTGCCTTCTTTCCCAAGCAGTTGATTCATTTTTCATGATTTTATTGCATCACTCTCATTTTTGTCCCCAGTTTTTCATCTACCTCTCTTACTTGATTTTTCAGAATCTTTTTTTGAGTTCTTCCATGACCTGAGACTAATTCATATTTTTCTTGGAGGCTTTGGATGTAGGAGCTTTGATTTTGTTGTCTTCTCCTGGGTGTGTGTTTTGATCTTCCCTGTCACTATGATAACTTTCTATAGTCAGAGTTTTCCCCCATTGTTTGCTCATTTTCCCAGCCTATTACTTGATTTTTAAATTTTTTGTTAAAGTAGGGCTCTGCTTCTGGGGTAGAGGAGCACTGTCCCAAACTTTCAGGGGTACAGCTGTTTTTAGAGATACTTCTAGGGAACTGTAAGTTTTCAATTCTTTTAAGGTGGTATGATCTAAGGAGAAGTGTTTCCTGCTCTCCTGGCCTGTGCTCTGATCTGTGAGCAACCACAAGCACTATTTTCTGTCCTGGAACTGTGAAGAGAGTCCCCCTCTACTGTGGCTACAAGCTCTGCCATGCTAGTGTTCCTCCTTGTCCTGGGACTGTCACCTAGAAGTGGAACCCGAATCTTAGTATGGGTAAAGCAACAGAGCTTTACCTCAGTACTAGTAAAAAGACTCCTGTAATCTTCTTCTGACTAGTTGTTCAACCCCTTGACTGTGTTTGGGTTGAGAACTCTGGAAGTAGCTGCTACTGCTACCACTGCTGCTGCTGATTCAGTAACTCCCAAGACCTGCTCCTGGTTTGCTGGGGGTGAGACTGTGTTGGCTCAGCTTATGCTGGACTGTGCTCCTCTCTTACCCTGGTGCAACAGATCTTTCCTGCTGACCTTCCAAGTTGTCTTGGGCTGGAAATTTGTTTCACTCTGTCTTTTTGTGAATTCTGCTGCTCTAGAATTTGTTTAGAGTAATTTTTAAAAGTTATTCAAAGGGGTTTGGGGGAGAGCTTAGGTGAGTCCCTTCCTTTACCTTGCCATCTTGGCTCTACTTCCCTATAACAATTCAAACATAAGGAATTCATTTTTCTTGCATGATGCTGGTATACTGGCCATGTTTCACAGGCATACACCAATAAGGTCAGCCCAATGCAATGGCTCTGTAGACCTTCAGTTTAGTAGTCAATTTAATGCCTCACATTCTTTCAGAGCCTCCCTAACACTGAGCTAGTCCGGCAATGTGGATGTCAACCTCATCATCTACATGTATACTAAGGTAATTGAACTTATCCACAGCATTCAAAATTTCTCTGATGGTGTGGTGCTGGCTGGTGGAAGACCTGTGTCTCCTTCCTTCCTTCCTTCCTTCCTTCCTTCCTTCCTTCCTTCCTTCCTTCCTTCCTTCCTTCCTTCCTTCCTTCCTCCCTCCCTCCCTTCCTTCCTTTAGCAGCAAGCACCCCAAGTGCCCCCAGGGTTTGCTGCCAACACAGGTTCTTGGATCTGCTTTGATAAAGGAAAGCAACTCAAAATGGGTTAACAAGCTTACTTTAATCTGTCAAATATGTATCATTCACCTAGTTCAGGGGAAAAAGGTCAGCACCCCGAACTTCAAAGTATACAGGCAGAATTATCAAGACAGAAACAGATCAAGTAGACAGCTTTCCAAACTGTCCAACCATTACATCCATACCAAATCAACATCTGGGTTTCAACATCTGGGTTTTTCAAAGCCGGGGGGCTCTGGACAACGGCTAGCCCAGTGTTTCATCTGATCAAATCATAGAAGATTTCTCAAAGTGATCCCCAAAACAAAGCCTCAAATCAGGGTTTATATACCCTTCTCCTGGCTCAGAGAATGTAACAACCTTATTGACCCACTGGCCAATCAAGAAGTATCTACTGAAAAACAAGCCTCCCACCCCAGGCTCCAGGTGCACTTTAGCCTAGGGGCAGGGAAGATCTTTAAAATTTACATTCCCATTACCCTTCCTTCCTTCCTTCCTTCCTTCCTTCCTTTCTTCCTTCCTTCCTTCCTTCCTTCCTTCCTTCCTTCCTTCCTTCCTTCCTTCCTTCCCTCCTTCCTTTAGCAATTGGGGTTAAGTGACTTGCCCAGGGTCACACAGCTAGTAAGTGTCAAATGTCTGGTTTGAGGCTGGACTTGAACTCAGTTCCTCCTTACTACATTGCTGGCACTCTATCCACTGCACCACCTAGCCGTCCCACTTGGTGTTAATTGTTAGGCCAAAATTAACAAAAGCAGCAGAGAATTGATCCATTCTTTGTTGCATCTCAGCCTCAGAGGCTGCATTGAGTGCACAATCATCTGTGAACAAAAAATCATGCACCAACTCTCCCTTCACTTTACTTTTGACTTGTAACCTTTTTCAAGTTAAATAACATACTGTTGGTGTGGTAGTTCACTTTGATGCCATCTTCATCCTCATTGAAGAACATCACTAAAAGCATCATGCTAAAAAGCATGGGAGCAAGCACAAAACCCTGCTTCATTCCATTGGTGACTGGGGAAGAGTGAGAGCATCATCCATTATTCAGACCCCATGCAAGCATACCATTGTGAAACTGAGATGTAATACTGATTACTTCTCTAGGCACCCAAATTTTACATAATTTTCCACAAGCCCTTATGACTAACAGTATCAAAGGTCTTGGTCTGATTGATTAACGTTGTATACAGACCTCTGTCCTGCTCCTGACATTTCTCTTGGAGTTGTTGGCCAACAAACACAATATCAACCATTCCTTTAGCTTTTTAGGAAGCCACACAAGCTCTCTGGCAGCTCCTCAAGATGAAGGATCAGCCTATTAAGTAGTACTCTGTCAAGAACCTTGCCAGCAATGTCAAAGAGAGGCCCCCTGTGATTGTCACAGGACAATCTGTTTCCTTACCTTTATAGAGTTGAATAGTGGAAGTATCCTTGAACTACTATGAGATAACCTCCTCTTGCCATATAACCTGGAAAATTTCAGTCAGCTTTTGTATGAGCAGAGGATCCTCTATCTTATAAATCTCAGCTGGAATAGAATTAGCATTAGGTTCTTTGCCACAAGTGAGGAGGCAAATGGCATTCAAAACCTCTTCTTTGGTTGAAAGTTAGACTAGAGAGGGATTGACTTCTACCTGAGAAATATAGTATGGCTTCAACCTTAATTGATGATGGGCTTTTAAGAACATTATGGAAATGCTTAGAGTATCTCTTCAGGATCATGTCCTTATCACTAATCAATGTGGGTCCATTAGCACTGTGTAATTGAGATGCACCATAGATCTCTGACCCATAAATAGCCTTCGGGGCATCATAAAAGTCCTTTGGATTATTACTATCAGTGTAAAACTGAATTCTCTCTGTCTTCTTACTGAGCCCAGAATCCTATATCTCTCTAAGTTTCACTTACACTTCACTTTTTTCCCTCTTTATACTTAACGTTTTAAAAAATTATTAATTAATTTAATTTTAGTTTTCAATATTCACTTCCATAAGTTTTAAATTTTCTCCCTCTCCCTTCCCCTCCGTCCCCAAGATGGCATACAATATGATATGACTCTACACATACATTCCTATTAAACACATTTTCACATTAGTCATGTTGCATAGAAGAATGATAGTGAGTGGGAGAGACCATGAGAAAGAAAAAGAAATAGCCTGCTTTGCTCTGCATTCAACCTCCATAGTTCTTTCTCTGGATGTGGATGACATTTACCATCATGGGTTCTTTGGAATTGTTTTAGGTCCTTGCATTGCTGAGAAGGGCTAAGTCTATCAAAATCTGTCATCGTGTTCCGTGGCTGTTTCTGTGAACAATGTTCTCCTGGTTCTGCTCACTTCACTCAGCCTCAGTTCATAAAAATCCTCCTGTTCATCATTTCTTATAACACAATAGTATTCCATTACATTCACATACCACAACTTGTTCAGCCATTCCCTAATTGATTTGATGGACATCCCCTCACTTTCCAGTTCTTGGCTACCACAAAAAGAGCTGCTATAAATATTTTTTGTACCTGTGGGCCCTTTTCTTATTTTTATGATCTCTTTGAAATACACCCCTAAAAGTGGTTTTGTTTTTTTCAAAGGGTGTGCACATTTTTATAGTCCTTTGGGCATAGTTCCAGATTGCTCTCAAGAATGGTTGAATGAGCTCATAGCTCTACCAACAACGAATCAGAGTTCCAACTTTCCCACGTCCTCTTTAACATTTATCGTTTTCCTGTTTTGTCACGTTAGCCAATCTGATAGGTATGATGTGGTACCTCAGAGTCATTTTGATTTGCATCTCTCTAATCAATAGTGATTTAGAGCATATTTTTCATATGCTATAGATAACTTTAATTTTTTCCTCTAAAAACTGCCTGTTCATATTCTTTGAACATTTATGATTTGGGGAACGAATTGTATTCTTGTAAATTTGACTCAGTTCTCTATGTATTTTAGAAATTAGGCTTTTCAGAGATATTACTTATAAAAATTCTTTCCCAGTTTTCTGCTTTTCTCCTAATCTTGGCTGCATTGGCATTGTGCAAAAACTTTTCAATTTAATGCAATCAAAATTATCTACTTCTCATTTCATAATGTTCTCTCTCTCTTGTTTTGTCATAAATTCCTCCATTCTCCACAAATCTGAGAGACAAACTATTCCTTGCTCCTCTGATTTGTTGATAGTATCAGCCTTTATACCTGAATCATCTACCCATTTGGACTTTATTTTGGTATATGGTGTCAGATGGTCTATGCCCAGTTTCTGCCATACTGTTTTTCCAACCATTTTTGTCAGATACTGAATTCTTATCTGAGAAGCTGGGGTCTTTGGGTTTATCAAACAGTAGATTGCTGTAATCACTGACTACTGTGTCTTGTGTATCTAACCTAGTCCACTGATCTTCCCCTCTATTTCTTAGCCAGTACCAAATAGTTTTGATGATTGCTGCTTTATAATACAATTTAAGATCTGGTATGGCTAGGCCACTTTTACTAGCATTTCTTTTCATTAATTCCCCTGATATTCTGGACCTTTTGTTCTTCCAGATGAATTTTGATATTATTTTTCTAGCTCTATAAAATAGTTTTTGGTAGTTTGTTTAGTATGGCACTGAATGAGTAAATTAATTTAGGAAGAATTTTCGTTTTTATTATATTCTCTTGGTCTACCCATGAGCAACTGATGTTTTTCCAGTTATTTAGATCTGACTTTATTTATGTGAAAAGTGTTTTGTAATTGTGTTCATATAGTTCCTGGGTTTGTTTTGGCAGGTAGACTCCCAAATATTTTGTAATATATACAGTAACTTTAAATGGAATTTCTCTTTCTATCTCTTGCTGTTGGACTTTGTTAGTAATAATAGAAATGCTGATGATTTATGTGGGCTTGTTTTATATCCTACAATTTTGCTAATGTTATTTATTATTTCAGGTAGTTTTTACTTGATTCTCTAGGTTTCTCTAAGTATATCATCATATCATCTGCAAAGGGTAATAACTTAATTTCTTCTTTGCCTATTATAATTCCTTCAATTTCCTTTTCTTTTATTGCTGAAACTAACATTTCTAGTACCATATTGAGCAACACTGATGATAATGAACATCCTTGTTTCACCCCTAATCTTATTGGAAATGCATCCAGTTTATCTCTGTTACATATAATGCTTGCTGAAGGTTATCATTTTAAGGAAGGCTCCATTTATTCCTGTGCTCTCTAGTGCTTTTAATAGGAATGGGTGTTGTATTTTGTCAGAAGCTTTTTTTTTTGCATCTATTGAGGTAATCTGTCAGGTTAGCTGTTGATATGATCAATTATGCTGATAGTTTTCCTGATATTGAACCAGCCCTGCATTCCTGGTATAAATTCTACTTGATCAAAATGTATTATT
This sequence comes from Petaurus breviceps papuanus, assembly GCF_028583685.1. Classification (NCBI taxonomy): domain Eukaryota; kingdom Metazoa; phylum Chordata; class Mammalia; order Diprotodontia; family Petauridae; genus Petaurus; species Petaurus breviceps. The sequence goes on from NW_027187351.1 coordinate 2,163,560, forward strand.
CTCATAAGTTGCTGCAATTTTTTGCTAATATTTTATTTAAAAATTTTTTCATCTATATTCATTAGAGAAATTGGTCTATAATACACTTTACTTTTGATGAAGTTAAATGCTGCCTCCTTTGAGGCAGATGAGCTGTTCTGCTGATAAACTCTGTGGAGTTCTTGTTTTTTATTTTGCAACCTCTGAATTTCCCCATTATTTTTGTCAAATCAATATTGATGCTTATGAGTATTCTGTCCCAGGTAAATAAATGCTGTGCTGTACACCAAACCTCTGAAATCTGCCCACTCCTTTTCTGCTCCATTGTTACCAACTGTGCATCATCTTAGCTTTCCCTTCCACATTAGCAACTAACTTCCTGCTAGGAGAAGTACTCTAATCTGTTGAAATTAAGTCTTCTGGTGGTAGTCTTACTTTAGGACTACCACTTTGTTGAATGTGAATATTTAACTTGGGAGAGGATAAGTCTGTGATCAGTCTGGCACTCTGTCCCACACATCGCCATTTTCACTCTCACAGCTCATATCCTGTCTGTCTCTTCTCCTTACAATAACATAGTCTATTAAATGCCAATGTTTGCTGCAAGGGTACATCCATGAAGCTTTATTACATGTAGATAAACAAAAGACAGTTTTGGTGATGAGACCATGAGATGCACAAGTCTTCAGTAGTAAATGACTGTTGCTATTGCTATTTCTGACTTCATTCCTCCCAAGAACTCCTTGCCATGTCTGGTAGTCTGAACCTATTTTAGCATTAAAGTCACCCAGAATTATAAGCTTGTCCTCTTTTTGGCACATTGTTGATGAAGATCTCAAGTTCTTCATAAAATTTTTCTTTGACCACATCAGAGTTGTCATGGTGGAAATATACACATTGATGATGGTGGCATTTTCTTGCAAATGGCAATCACATTGTCATGAGACTATCATTGGTAGAAGTGCAAGCTCGTTGATTTCATTAGTTTGGTTTGCAAAACCTACACCAGATTCACAGTGTTCTCCTTCACTGTGGCCACTCCAGAAAAATGTTTATCCAGCTCTAACTTTGGTAAGCTGACCTTCATTTACCAGTCTTGTTTTTCCTTAGGGCTGCTATTTGGATGTGACACCTACTGAGGTCTCTCACAACAAGAACTATTTATCTTTCAGGCCTACTGGATTTTATGTTGCTTATAGGCATGTACACATTCCAGGTATGATGAGTGGAATCATCTTCACAAAAGTTTTTGTACATTTTTCTTGCGTGTTAACCACAGATTGGGATCTTTGCCTAGCTGCAGGCCAGGTGAAGCAGACAGTTTTTAGGGAACATTTTCTAGCCCTTTCTTTATGTCAGGAGGTAAGCAGTGTAAAAAAGTTAAAAAAGGCTGCTCAAATACCCAGAAGGCTGATGAATTCTACTTCTGCTTCAGTCCAGTGAGAAGTCAACCCCATGGCCTGGGCTGCTTTTGTGCAGGGTTCTGACTACAGCTCCCAGTGTATCCACTCCTGCTTCTTTGTCACTTGCTGGTCACCACAAGACTTTTAGGTAGGTAAAAGTGCTAAAATTGTATGGGTGATATATTTTTATTTGAGTATAAATTCGATTTAAATTAGACAAAGTTGTGCAAGGTTGTTGGCCTCATGCTGTCTTCCAGAGTCATCAAAGTCCAGTGGCAAAACAAATGTAAAGATGACTGGTGATAGCTTGGGATGCAATGTATGACCGTAGAATTTTTGATATCCAACTAAGCGCTAAGTGCCCCATTATACCTGCTTCAGCCACCTAAATGGCCATTGGAACAAATTGTTCTTTTTTTTTTTGCTTTTTTGGAGGGGGGAAGGCAGGGCAGTTGGGGTTCAGTGACTTGCCCAAGGTCACATGACTAGGTGTTAAGTGGCTGAGGCCGGATTTGAACTTGGTTCCTCCTGACTCCAGGGCCAGTTCTCCATTCACTGGGCCACCTAGTGGCTCTGGAACAAATTGTTCTTGGCTGCTGGTTCATTCCACAAGGCAAAGTCTTCATGTGCTTGGGGTAGACATCTCTCTAACTCACCAAAGGTTTTGAGACCCCTTGGTTTTCCTCAACCTGGTTTAGCCTGTCTGCCAAAATGGTTTACTAGAGTGGCCACTGCACATTCTGCAGCTTTTTGGAGCCACAGGTGAGAGTTGTATGAATCAGGTGTGTCCCAAAGGTGGAAAACAGACTTGAAAAGGGCTCAGCAGCCCTCACATCAAAAGTACTAGTATTCCCTGAGCACACGCTGTACCTTATGCACACACATGCATGCATACATGTTTATACAATATACATATAAACACATAGGCATGCACATATGTATATGCACATATATATACATGTACACACATATATCTTATTTGAACATAGCTGTTTGCATGTCTTCTCCCTCTTTAGGTTGTGGACTCTTTCAGAACAGGGCTGTTTGTGGCCATTCTTTGTATCATTAGTACTGAGCACAGTACCTGGCACATAAGTATTAATAAATGCACTAAATGCTAGTAAATAAGGCCAGCAACATTTATAAGACATCGACTATACATTTGCTGCAGACTTAGACTCAGATTTTTATTGTTTTCATTTCACCTGTTCTACCCTCCTCTTTGCTATAATGATGTAATTTAAGTCTAATTCCCTACCTTTTGACTGAGAGATAATAAACTAGCAGTCTAGAATAAGACATGCATTTTCAGACATGGTCAGCATGTTGGTCTGTTTTGTTCAAGTATACTTTTGTGTTATAAGGGAGGACTTTTATTTGGTTGTGCATGGTCTATAAATGGGTAGTGATAGGCATACAAAGCAAAATAGAGGAGAATCACTGAGAAGAAAACAAAAATGAAGCTCAGAGGCAGACTCAAACCAAGAAGGCGCTTTTTATTAACTACTATATTAAATTTAATATATACTTAACAACTATTTAACAAGTACATGGTACCAATATCTTTTCTTCTTTGTATTTTGAAATGTTTGTTGTTGATTTTTAAAACCATTGTAAATTTTTAAGTTAAATTCTTCTCCTTATTATTTTACATGTTTAGAAGCATCCATATTTTGCTATTCCAGGAGGGCCTTGGTCCCCAAGACCATGCATGCTTTATTGTTCAAATTCATTGTTTGAATAAGGCATCATAGATTTTCTTCTATCCATAGCTAATTAACTCTTTCTTTGCCATTCTTGGCTATCTGGCTGCAAAAAATCGTTTGCACATTGAGAGATGAGGTGGTATTATACTTCTTCCTATACCCTTCTCTCTGGCAGTTGTTCTTTCTCTTGCTCTAGAAATGTATGGTGGTTTTAAACAAGTAATTTTTTATGTAAGACAATCAATCAATAAACATCTATTAAATGCATATTATGTACTAGGAACTGTTAAACCTTGAGAGTACAAAAAAGAGATAACAGACAGTTCCTGCCCTCAAGGAGCTTACACTCCCTGTGTCATTTTTGTCTTTATTTTGATATTTTGGATCTATAACCTTATCAGTGTGCTTCCTCCTTTCATGGGTACAGATTGCATCACTTCTGTATTTCCTCATCTTATGTAATTTTTGTCCATAAATTTCTAAGTCCTCCAAAGAGGATCCATGCCATGTGCTAGAGACATTTCTCTAGTTCTTTTTAACATTTAGAGGGTACAAAGACAGAATTGAAACTGTGTTTATTTGTTAAATTAAATGAGTTGAATTTATCTCTCCATTCCCCTCCCTTGCTTTTTTTTCTTTTTTTACTCCCTCCTTTTCTGAATATGCATTTTCTGGTTATTCATTTCCTTAAAGATGCCCTCTAATTTTTTTTGGTTAAATACTGTTAATCACTGGTAATTTGCTATGGATCCTTTGTTTATCTTTCCATTGCTCTTGGGGTTGCTCAAAATGTTGATTCCCCTGGGATTTCGTGATATGAAGTCATGCAGCATCACTGGCAGAAAATTTGGTTATGTTAAAGAGATGAGCCATAAAAGTGGCGGTGATAAACCAGATTATTGAGAGCACCGAACAATCCAGTAAGAATTCATACTTATCTGAATTCAATCAGAGGTTTACAAGGTACTTTCCTCACATCAGTCCTGAGGTTCACATTTTATTAGATCAATTTTTTAGGTGAGGAAAGTGAATTACAGGAAAATTAGTTGACTTATTCATGATCATATTCAAACAGTAATAGAGGCAGGATTCAAATTCACATCTCTTTATTTTGTTTAATTTTCTTTTTACATTTGATTTTTAAATTCTTAATAGTATTTTATTTCTTTCCAATTACATAAAAAGACAATTTTTAGCATTCATTTAAAAAAAATTGAGCTCCAAATTATCTCCCTCCCTCTCCTCCTTATATAGGTAAGCATTTTAAATAGGTTATATATGTATAAACCTATAAAACATATGTTCATATTAGTTATGTTGACTCACATCTCTTTAGTTTTAGTCCAGTGCTTTACCTACTACAAAATGTTATCTCAAATTCATTATGATCAAACCTGATTTCTTCCCCCTCCTTCCTCTTCATGACTAAGTTAATTTTTTATCAGCAGTACCAATACAAGATATAAGGACTACTGATGAACTAATATAATGGTCTTCCTGTTCAACTGCATGTATAATCTAGGGCATACACATTTTTTCCTTTGCTTTATTTTTTTTAATAGAGGTATTTAAGCTGATTTCTTTTAAATGCCAGCAGTTTACACTGAAGAGACTTTTTAGTATCCTTATGCTTTATGCCGTTAATACAGGGTTATCGGTGAATAGGAACACTTAGAGAACCTTTCCATCTTATCTGATATAACAGAATTGATTTCATTTTGTTGTTACTGTGTTTGGTGATGTTCAAGTCTTCTGCCTTCCAACACTCTTCTTGAAGTCTTTGTGATATACTATTGAGGATTCTGAGTAGTTTGTAAGTCTTGAATCATAATTTCAATTTTTGGCTGTCTTCTTTTTTGTTTCATGCTGACATTGAAGTCATTGAGCAGCAAGACCTAAGTTGATTTTCATTTGGAGGATCTTGTAAATTTTTTCATAGAATCTAATCCTTTGCAAAAGGTGTTGACACATAACCCACAATTATCTCCATCCATTGTCTGTTTGCTTTTAGTCATCTAGAGCATTGAAAGTAAAAATGACCAAGCGAAATTATGTTTCTTATTGCCTTTGGGAACATTATGGATCTGTCTCTGCCAACTTATTTTTTTCTCTCCAGTGAGAGCCTTTTTGGGTTGTTTTTCCATTGAGATACAATTTCTTTTTGTCTTCTGGTTTCATTTGTATCAAGTGTGTCAATATGGGTGAAGATTTGCCACCAGGTAATGAATTATTTAGGGGATAGCAATTCATAAAGGCTTCTCTCTAGACATGGAATAGTTTCAGTCCATGTGAATGAGATGACTAATCTTTTGAAATGTCAAAGTACAATCTGGAAATTAAATCTGATATATCTAATGAAACTTCCTCCTTCCTGGGACCTGAATTTATATGAATGTATCCCTTGGATTCATCCCAAATGAATTAGTAATCAGTGTCCTCCACACATCATCTTGTACTAAACAGATAGCTTTTCTTTTTATTTACAAAGTGGATTCTTACAACACATCTTCCTTTGAAGTAGTACACTGCTCTCCCAAGCCAACAGATGTGTGGGTTTTTAAATCTTCTTTTTTATCTGTCTCTCTTCAGTTATTCTCAAGGAATGGGAAAAAGATAAGGGAAGCTAAAAAGCATTTATTAGATACCTACTATGTGCTAGGTACTTTACAGATATTATCTCGTTTGATCCACACACCCCTGAAAGGGAGGTGCTACTATTACCCTAATTTTACAGTTGGGGAGACTGAGGCAAACTTACCTAGCCACATAGCTAATCAGTATCTGAGGCTGTGTATAAACTCATGTCTTTCTTACCTCAGGTGTAGCACTTTTTTCACTGCACAATCTAGCTGCCCAGAGAAACCAGCAGAAGGTAGTCTTTTATTTTCTCTTCTTCAGCTCTGTTCTTCCTGCCTCCTTCCCACTTCTTTCTTCATGCCCCAATTCCTCAACTCTTCTTTTTTCCCCTTTCTTCAGAGTTCCCATTTACAAATGCTAACTGGTACTCATCATCCCCTTGACTAATGTGAGGGAAAGAAAACTCGGCATTTGTAGACTTCCTTGGTTCTGTTATTACTTGCTGCTGTTTTTAAAGGTTTAAATTCTCCATCATATTTTTCATGGCTTGTGTTCATCTCATGCAATTACTGTCTCTCTTCTCCTGTAGCTTGTGATCTGCCTCCTTGAAATCCTACAATATCTCTAAGTTGACTTTCTTTTTCTTCACTCCTTCTCTCTTCTGATCCAAATGACCATGTTGGCAAGCCTAGGTGAAACTCATGTGGGCTTTACAACAAATCTCTGAGATAGCTATGGCAAGGATGCTTGTCTCTATTTTATTGGTCCTGAAACTGAAACACAGAATATTTAGGTGTCTTTCCCAAGTCATCTGGTTGGTCACTGGCAAAGGTATGATTGGCATCCAGGTCTCAATTTCTAGCTCAGTGACCTTTTCATTCTGAGGGAAATAACTAACTGTAGTCCTTGACCCTTCAGAAAGGGCACAGACCACAAAAAGACCTCCACAAAAAAGTCGCTCATGTCCTGGGCTGATGCCTCAATGCAGTATGGGTTACATTAGTCATGTCATGGAAGGATTCATCATGGTTTCACAGTAATGGTATATATTGAGTGAGATGTACAGTGGCATGACTGAACTTTTTAATAAATTCAAATAAATAGCAGGGTGATAATTCATCAATTATGCTGCTTTAAAGAAGTTTCCATGCTGTCAACAAAAGATTATTTTTCCTTGTGGTTGTTTATTTTGGATGTCATTGGGCAGCAGAGAACTTGTTGGCCACTTCTGCTTTCCCCCAGAACTGCTTGTTTCCTGAATCTCCAAGTCTTCTCACTAAAGTCAACCATTTTAATATCTTGTACACCAAAGAGACTAAAAGCAAAAATCAGGTTTGTTCAGTTAGATTGATAAACAGATGCTAAGCCGATGTGACACAGCTGCTGCTGCTGAGCCAGGAAAAGCGGGTCAAGGTTATAGGGAGAAAGTGCAGTATTGTCACATAGCTGTGAGCAAAAAATTTCCCACGTGGAATCCCTGCGCCTCCCTCCCTTCCCCCCCCCCCAACCTCTTCCTATCTGTGGGTTAAGTGTGGCAAAGGAGACATGCTCATAAACATCCTAGGAAGTGAGGAAAATTTAAGAGTTGACTACTTTCTCATTTGTAATATTTAACTCAGTCTTTCCTGAACTTCAGAAAAACCTTTAAGAGATCTCATGCAGAAAATAACAACGAACATTTCTTATTTATTGATTATTTTTTAAAAGAAAAATGGGGTCACACCTCAAAGATGCTTGGCTTTTTGAACCAATGCATCACATATGAAAGGCAGATCAGTGTGCCACACAATAACAAGGCTTCTGGTTTCATTTGTTGAATACAGTTTATAGGTGGCTAAATTTGATTATTTATGCAGAAGGACTTGTTCCCTCTAAGGCGCTTTTAACTCGTTCCATGTAGTTCTGAGCTGAAATTGAAAGTAATATAATTAGTGTCTTATAATGACAGAGAAGATCAGCCATAAAAACATTTTAGAAAGTATAACTTATGATCATAGATTTAGACCTGGAAAAAAAAACTTTGGAGGTTGTTTATTCCAACTCTCATTTTACAGATGATATAACTGAAGCCCAGGATAGGGAAATGACTTAAGATCACACAGTATGTGATAGAACCATACAAACAAATGCTTTCTAAATCCAGTATTTTTTTTTTATTGGTGGTGGTAGTTTTTAATTTTTTAAACTGTATATCAGGAGTTTCCAATCAGTAAATCATCATCTGTCAGTAGATCTTAATACACGACCCAGGTATCTTCACAATTTTCCCATTTCAATGGTTCATGTTATTTCAAGGGCAATGTAAGTCCTACTTTCTTCCTTGCTTTCCATTCCTTTTTTTACAGTCTGCAGTCTAGCAGTAGCATCTCCTCTTCCTTCAGAATGAAAAGAAGCTACTTGTGAAAAGGTTGACAACTTCTTTAAATAAGACTTTAAATTTTCTGTGTTGTGTCAGTCCACCAACACAAAGGAGCATTTTCCCTATTATAATTAATGAATGAAAAACAAAAGCAAAAACATCTAATCAATCATAGAAAGGGTAAGTAGGGGGATCATGGGACTACTGCTCTTAGGGGCAGGAAACCTTAATTCTAGTCTGGTCGCTTGCCAACTAGCTGTGTAATTGTCAGCCTTACCTTGTGACATCTTTGGTGATGAATAACTGAACAGCTGTGTAATATTGATCAAGACATTTTCTTTCTCTAGGCCTTAGTTTCCTCACTTGTAAAGTTAAGGTAGTCATATTAAATAACCTCCAACTTTCTATCTCTGAATTAATAATATTCATTAATTTTAAAGAAGAGACTGTTTAGAAAAATCTAAACAAGTTGAATTAAGAGAAAATAATTCACAATTTTTATAACTTGTAGAAGGATTTAATTTATTAATTTATAGTTTGTTTTTAGCTTTTACAAGGGATATTCACCAAAATTATCCAACAGGAACAGAAATATAAACACATCTCTCCAAATGGAAGCATTCTCTCCCCTTTCCCACTTCAGTCCCAAGGAGAGTGGGCTAAGACTTAAAGCAGCTGATACAAAGCATTTGATCTCCCAAGTTCCCTTCTCTATGTGGCATGGCCACTGGAGAGAATTGCTTGCTCCCTTGCCACTATGTCTTCTTGCCTGTGTGGTTGACCTTCAGACTATGCTTTCCACTAGGCTCAGCAGCTGTCAAACTCTGGAATGGATTTCAGTTATTGGATCTTTGATGGACCTTTTGAAGCTAACAAGATCATAGCCTAATCTGGTCTACCTATAGCATTCATTCATCTAAGATAAGGAAAGAATAAAGCAAGAAAGTCAGAAAATCAGTCTCACTATGCACTCATGCTTTCATGTCAGTCTGGGTGAGAAGAGCAGGCTACTGGTATTGTCTTTCTCCTCTCCCAGTGGCTTATAGTATACTGTCCTTAATGTGATCCCCATCAACTAAAATGACTTTTAGTCTAAATAAATTTTATCCATTTCACTAATCTCAGTGATGATCAGTGAGATAGTTAAGAAAAGATATTATCATTCTCATTTTGTAAATGAGAATATTGACGCACAGAAACTCAATCAATCAGTCAATATTTATCAAGCCCCTACAGTGTGCCAGGCAATGGGAATACAGAGAGTAAAGCAAGGAAATAACTTGCCTCAGGCTCATTTATTAATTTGGGATAGGGTTTGGATTATAACCTACAGAATTTCATTCCTATGCCCATGGACAGAAGTTTGTTCTTGATCTGTTGTGTAACCGAGAGTTTGAGAAGGGATGAACGCAGTGTGGTTTAGTTGGCATGCTTGATGGACAATTTTGCCTTCAATATGAAGTGTACTTTGAACTTTGGATAAGATGAATGTGAAGATGCCCAAGAGGAGGAGGTGACAGGATTAATTATAACTTAACCATAGCCTCACAAATACTTATGTCAAATAGGCCAGTAGGGCCTGGGAGAGATACTTATTTATAATCTAATTTGATCTTCTTTGCAAGGATCTGTTGGTATTTTCAGGTTTAATGTTGAAAATTATCTTCTCAATTTAAAAAGTTTATTTTCAGTTGACTGCAGCATATAGCCAATGACAAATTATACATAAAACTTAGTTTAAAGACATTATCCAAGATATGTATGTCTGGAAAAGGTAGGTATGCAAGTTCTGATGAGAGAGGGGGCTGTGCTGTTACTTTCTTAATGTTGAGACTTTGAAGAAGGTGAATTTATGGAAGGACATGAAATAGAGTCAGATAGATTAGGAAGGTATGGATGGATTGTGATCTATTTATTTAGACTCCTAAAAAGTCAACTGGCTACAAGGCTTTCATTTGAGCATTGTAGCAACCCTGTGAGATAAGTATTATAAATATTATAATACCCATTTTATAGGTGAGGGATTAGAGTTCAGTGACTTTAGCTGCCCGGCCTGGTCAAACAGCTAGTAAGTATCAGAGGCAGGATATGAACCAGGACTTCTGGTTTCTCACTCTGGTACTTTATTCACTGCATTATGCTGCTAGAAGATAACTCATTTTAGTGGCACAGAATATAATCCAATCATGTTTCCTCATCTTGGGTGGTTCTAGAGGGTTCATTCAAATGTCCAGGGACAAGCATTTCTTGAGATCATGTCTCTTCATACTCAGTAAAGAACAACGTAGCACACAGGTGGGCTGTCTATCTGCTTATTCCTCCGACTTACTGCATGAATGGCCTGCCTTCTTTTTCAGGTGTCATCTCTTTGATGAAATACTATACACCATTTTTTTTGCATAGTATTTGTTATATGTTGTAACCCATTGAGAATAAATTTTCTAAATTGAGAAGGTAATTTCCAGCATTAATTATTAACTAGAGACACATTCCTGCAAAAAAAGAGATGGAATTAGATTCTTAATAAGGGCCTCTTCTAGTCCTTGTTGAACTAAGATGTTCCAGTTTAGGATCTTCAGACTCCAAACATTAGAATGAAAAGAAGAGAGGAAAAGAAAAATGGAGATCTCAGCTGCCTCCAAGGCTACTTTTAACGAAGAGACTTGGCTTGAGTTAGTAGAAATAAGAGTGAAAGGGAAGAGGAAGAAGTTGTAAAGCTGCTATATTCAGAGAAGAGAGGCAGGAAGCAAAGGGTTCTAGAGAAGAAAAACAAAGAAGTGAGATCCATTCAGGGATGTGCTGGAGCCAGCTTTTCTTGATTCGGAAATGGTGATAGTTAAATTTCCAACGAGAGGGTAGTGAGCATTTATATCTCAGAAATTGGCAAAAAAAATTGGCAGAAAAACCAGGGCTCGATTTATTATTTTGCTGATTGTCTAGACCAGGGGTGGGGAACCTGGGACCTCAAGGCCAAATGTGGCCTATTAGTTCCTTGGGTGTAGCCTTTTGACTGAGACAAAGTTTTATAGAACAAATCCTTTTATTAAGTGAAGTTTGGATATAGTCAAAGGGCTGCACTTGAGGGCCATATGTGACCTCGAGGCCTCAGGTTCCCCACCCTTGGTCTAGACTTAAGAAAGTAATGAGAATGTGTTAATAAAGCAGATTAAATTTAACAATATGTTGTGTACCTCCTCCTCCTTCTTGGGGAAGAGAGAGAGACAGAGAGATGAAGAGAGAGAGAGAGAGACAGAGACAGAGAGGGAGAAGGAGAGACAGAGAGAGAGAGACAGAGACAGAGAGAGACAGAGACAGAGACAGAGAGAGAGAGAGGGAGAGGGAGAAGCTACTGACCTGGAAGGAAAGAAGAAGTTTTTACATCCGTTTTCTCCTATATTCTTCCCATTGCTCCACTAGTTCACAAATCAGCCCAGGAGATATGACCCCAGCTTTAGCTAGCCTCTCTAGAGCCCGCTCTTCAGCACTGCTTCACCTCAAACACGATCCTTTGGTGCATCCTTACTCTTCTTTTTTCATGATATCTCCCAAGCAAAATGAAACCATCCACCTTCTGAGCTCAGCCATTAAATAACTATATTGGAAGATTTAGGGGTAACAGAATCCTCTCATTATCACAAGTCTACTCTCTACTCTTTTTTTTTCAGTTATTTAATTATTTAGTACTGTGTTTCTTATTTATTTATTTTTAGTTTTCAACATTCATTTCCACAAGATTTTGAGTTACAAATTTTCTCCCCATCTCTCCTCTACCCCCACCCCAAGATGTTGAGCCTACTGAATGCCCCTTCCCCCAATATGTTCTCTCTTATATCTTCCCCCATGCCCCCCTAACTTTCTAGTAGGGCAAGATGGATGTCTATACCCCACTGCCTATATATCTTATTTCCCAGTTGCATGTAAAGAACATTTTTTTTAAACATTTGTTTTTAAAACTTTGATTTCCAGATTCTTTCCCTTCTTCCCTCCTCACCCACCCTGACTGGGAAGATAAGCAATTTAATATAGGTTGTAGATGTGTAGTTACCCAAATCATTTCCATAGTAGTTATATTGTGAAAGACTGACTATATTTCCCTCTATCCTATCCTGCCCCCCTCCACTTATTCTGTTTTCTTCTTTGAAGCTGTCCCTTTTCAAAAGTGTTTGCTTCTGACTATCCCCTCCCCTAGTCTGCCCTCTCTTCTACCATCCCCCCTCTTATCCCCTTCTCTCCTACTTTCCTGTATGGTAAGATACCCAATTGAATGTGTATGTTATTCCCTCCTTTAGCCAAATTCAATGAGAGTAAGGTTGACCCATTCCCTTTTACCTTCCTGCTCTTCTCCTCCATTGTAACAATTTTCTCTTGCCTCTTTTATATGATAATTTACCCTATTCTGTCTTTCCCTTTCTCTTCCCAATATATTCCTCTCTCACCTCTTAATTTTATTTTTTATATATTATCTCTTCATATTCAACTCGTTCTGTGCCTTCCGTCTATGTATACATATACACACACATATATATTTATATGCACATACACCCTCCTATACATACATATATATTAATATATGTATATAATATGTATACATATATATTCTCTTCAACTGTCCTCATACTGAGAAAAGTCTCATGAGTTACAATTATTGTTTTTTTCCATGTAGGAATGTAAATAGTTCAATTTTTAATAAGTTCCTTATGATTTATTTTTCCTCTTTGCCTTCTCATGCTTCTTGTATTTGAAAGTCAGATTTTCTGTTCAGCTCTGTTTTTTTCATCAAGAATGCTTGAAAGTCTGGGGTGGCTAGGTGGCGCAGTGAATAGAGCACTGGCCCGGGAGTCAGGAGGACCTGAGTTCAAATCTAGCCTCAGACACTTAACACAAAAAAACTAGCCATGTGACACTGGGCAAGTCACTTAACCCCAATTGCCCTCCAAAAAGCAAAAAAAAAAAAAAAAAAGAATGCTTGAAAGTTCTCTATTTCATTGAATATTCATATCTTTCCCCTGAAGCATTATACTCAGTTTTGCTGGGTAGGTGATTCTTGATTTTAATCCTAGCTCCTTTGACCTCCAGAATATCTTATTCCAAGCCCTTTAATCCCTTAATGTAAAAGCTGCTAGATCTTACGTTATCCTGATTGTGTTTCCACAATACTCAAATTAAAAAACCAAAAACATGGACTTTTTTATAGGAAAGGAAAAATTCTAAAAGAATGTAAAAGGTCATCAATGACAGCTGTCTGGCAGGGTCTCTGGAATAGTGGTGACTGACAGTTATATCTGTATCAGGAAAGGAGGATATATTGAATAAAAATCTCTTTAGTCGTTTACAAGGACACTGACACTAAGAGCAAAACAGAGCCCAACACATTTAAAAGAAGGAACTTTATCAGAACTCCACAAAAGAATAAAAGTTGTAAATTACCCCTTTGCCACATATGTACTCTAAAATTGAGCCAACTTTCCCCTGGATTCCCTGTGTACTTGTGGGAAAGTATGTGTTAGACTTTTGAGAAGAATAGTTTTTGTACTAACTGTACCTAATTATATTTGCTTAGTAAATAGCTCTAATAAAAGGCTAATCACTAGGCTGGGGGCTTAGGAGAAGAATGCTGATGCCAATAAACAACAGTTCTAAAAACTCCCAATCCCTGAAGGTCAGCCCTAGAACCTGAAGGAAGGTTTGGCCAACTGTCCTTGGGGGATCTGACCTGTTAGCACAGTTGCATGAGTATACAGAAGGTGCTACACTAGTCACACGATTGAATGACATATGTAAAGGATATAAGAATGACCATGCCTATTGTTTGTTAATTACAAAAAGAAAAAAAAAGGAGGGTCTGAGATAGAAATAAGATAAATTCTATAAGAAATTTACCACTTTGTTTTGTAGTATGTATCAGCACTGGACAAAGATTAAAATCAAGGAGACATTCTTGTCAAAGATGTTTGATGGAGTATATTTGTTTAAACAAAGTCCAAACAGAAAAGGATTCCTGATCAATAGGTTTTACAGACTTTTCCTGTTGGAGGATAACATTGTGATGATTACATCAAATCCTATAATAGCACAAAGACATCTAGAGGTCTGCATTCACTTAAAAAAGAGATTGGCCTAGTGATCTGTATTAGAAAAGCAAAGTGAATTTTAACCAGATTGTAGCTTGTATTTGGAATGATAGTCTACTGAGTTTATCCATTAGCACATATGTCTTTGGTAGTATATATATTTATAGATGGACAGTGAACTGGGCTTAGAAAGAGAGTGCTGCCTTCTCCCAATTAAAAAGTACTAGCCAAAATTTTAGTTGAAAAAGCTGTTCCCTGATCAGAACTTAAGCCATTTCCTGGACTGGTTCTGTTTTATAAGATTTTTTTGTTTGTCTTTTGGATAAATGCCAAAGGAATTAAATTATAATGATAGAATTTGGGCACAATTCAATTCAAGCTCTTGCACTGCCAAACAAAAAAGGCTGAAAATAGCACAAGTACTATAGTACTTGCCCTCAAGGAGCTTACAATCTAATGAGGGAGCCCACAGGTAAACAAGTAAATATAAAGCAAGTTATATACAGAACAGTAGGAAATAAGAAATAATTTAAAGAGAGAAAGAACTGGAATTAAGAAGGATTTGGGAAGACTTCCTGTAGAAGGTAGGATTTTGGTTGGGATTTAACAGAAGCCAGGGAGGTAAGTGGTCAAAGCAGAAGGAGAGATTTCCAGGCATAGAGGATAGATAGAAAAAATGCCTGGAGCTGAGAGATAGAGTGTTTTTGTTTTTTGTTTTTTCATGGAACATCCAGGAGGCCTGTGCCACTGGATCCAGGAGTATGTGTTAGGGAGTAGGGAATAAGAAGTCCGGAAAAGTAGAAGGGGGATAGATTATGAAGGGTTTTAAATGTCAAACAGCATTTTATATTAAATTCTGGAGGCAATATAGAGCCACTGGAGTTTATTGAGTGGGAAGGGATTGTTGTTAGTGGTGACGTGATTGGGCCTGTGTTTTAGAAAAATCACTTTAGTGGCTTAATGGAGAATGTATTAGAGTGAAGAGAAACTTGAGGCAGGCAGAAGCATCAGCATGCTATTGCAGTGAATATTATTCTGTGGGTTTCCTTAAATTTATACTTTATTCCTACTCTGAATCATAGTCCACCCTGCCTCCAACCTAATTGGTATTAAAAGACCTCATACTGTGTGACATGATTGTTTCATAAGATGCTCTCTCCCTCTTCTACATACTTCTCTTACATTGCCCTTTCGTGACGTCTTTTCCCCTTTAAGGCTGGGCATATAGTTTTCCTTAACCAAGGGTTCACCTCTGTAAGTATGTTGAAGGGAGAGGAGGAGCATGAATTGTTCTCAGAAAACCTCAGGGATGTGTGGCTCTTCAATTCCTGTGATGTAAAACCTAGGCACAACTGAGAGCGGAGAACTGGGGGCTATCTCATTCCTTTGAGAAAATCAGACAGGAAATGGTATTTACTCGAAACTTTCCTGAACCCTCAGCTCTGGAAATTTGGGTTATAAATATCATGAGAACAGGCTCTCTGGCAAGATTTCTGACTCTCTTGCTTCCAGTTTCAACCAGATACACCAGAAAACTAGCCTTTCCCAGGGTATTTTAGTGCCCTGAGTTCTGGTGCCGACTGGAAACAAAGAACAAAAAAAGTCCCGAGTAAACATTCAGAATGTTGGTTAAAAAAAAGTGTAGTTCAATATTAAATCTAACAATTGAATGTGAGGTGTAGGTCTAGGGAGCATGAGCAAACTAAAAGAGTGTGTGTGTGTATGTGTTTGCATGTGCAAACACATACACACACACACTCTTTATGTATCTCTCTCTATGTATGTGTGTATGGAGAGAGACAGAAAATAAATTTTCTAAAATGTCCCTGAAAGTAGGGATCCGTTGGAAAGTAGTAGATAATCCCATTAAATATTTGATAATGCTGTTCCGTAAACAGTTATGTTCTACCCCCACAGCTAACTCAGCTGTATTGCTGCTATACTAATGTAGTAGTTGTGCCCTTTAGAGTTAATTGTTAATCAAGGCCAGGCATAGTCTGCAGTGCTACCCTGTGAGGTAGAAAGACTAGGAAAAAGAAAAAGTATCTTATTACCTTTGTCATCAAAGTGTTTGGGGAAAAAAATCTGGAATAATAGTGACAGGAATGGCCAAGACAATGCTATTATAAAACCTAAATAAACCTGTGGTTTCTAGTTTGGTATTATTTCATCTATGAAATATAACCTATTGAAAAGGAGCTGAAAATAATACAAGGCAAACTCTGAAAACCGCTTCCAGCTCTCATACTTCTGGTGACACTCATTTTGCAATTTCAAGATGCCACTTAGCAAACAAATTGTCAACAGGGGAGAGAAAAATACAATAGTAGTTAATCAGGTTTTACAAGGTCACACATCTAAATCAGACTATAAAAACATTCCATTAGTACCTTCTTTAATTCGTTCAGAAATGTAACCTTTCTCCAGATCTATGGCTCATACCACTTTAGATCCTTCTACAAGATATCAGCCAGCCAATAAAGGCTTGAGGTCTCTATTTTCTTTACTAAGTACCCCCTATTGGAGCCTATTAACACCATTTTTATGGAGAACAGAGCAAGGAGCCACCTCCCGACATGTGTTGGCACTTTCTAAAAGGTTGTTAATGCTCCATATTTTTAGAGTATAACAAATCCAGAAAGGCTGAGCTGGAGCCCAGCAGGCCTGAAATAAAAATTGCGAGTCATTTTAAAAAATCATTTACTGACCTTGATAACATAGGCAGAATTGGGAAACCATAAGAAATAGTCAATTTTTCAAAATCTTAACAGATTTTTGAAATATTTCTGAATCTATGGGATTATATGGAAGAAACTAGAAAAACAAATACTTCAAACCTAGCCCTTCAGTTTTTCTTAGAGTAGCGAAACCCTTGTTCATGAACTTTTTATGACATTAAAAGACATAGTAGGGGGCGGCTAGGTGGCTCAGTGAATACAGCACCGGCCCTGGAGTCAGGAGAACCCTGAGTTCGATTCTGGCCTCAGACACTTAACACCCACACAAAAAAACTAGCTGTGTAACCTTGGGCAAGTTACTTAACCCCAGTTGCCCTCCAAAAGGCAAAAAAAAAAAAAAGACACAGTATACTTTGGAAGAATGGCTCTCTTCCCATGGGCCCCAGCCAAAAACCTGAGAATATATATGATGCTCTCCAGTTTACTGAGACCTACTTCCCACTTGTAGACAAGCAGTTCCATGACTTGGTCCTTTCCTCCCTTTTCAGTTTTTTTTTTACTTCTTTCTTTGTTTTTTACCACTACCCCCATACTCTGCAACCCAATAACACCGACCTCCTTATCGTTCCTCACAATAGACACATCTTCTGACTCTGGGCAGTTTAATTTGCTGTCTCCCATATTTGGAACTTTCCCTCCACATCTTTTCCTCCTAATTTCCCTAGCTTCCTCCTAAAATCCTACCTTCTACAAGAAGAGTTTCCTGATCTTTTTTGTTAGTATCTTCCCTCTTTTGATTATCTCCAGTGTAATTATCTCTTGGTATTTCCAATACACTATGTTGTATATATCTTGTTTGTACATAGTTGTTTGTATATTGTCTCCCCTTTTTGACAACAGGAACTGTTGTTTACTTTTTTTTTTTTTTTGACCCAGTGCTTAGCATAGTGTCTGACATATAGTAGGTACTTAGTAATACCTGTTGACTGACAGTTTACAATATGATAGAAAAAAATCTTAAAAGAAGTAGGAACAAAATAAAGACCTTAGAATGAGCAACCATTACAGCATTATGGAGTCTCAGAGTTAGGAAGGACATCAGAAGATCATAGAGTTAGAACTGGAAAGTACCATAGAGACCATTTTGTCTAATTCCTTCATTTTAGAGATGTTGAAACTAAGACCCAGAGGTTAAGTGACTTGCCTATGGTCACAAACCTTTGTAGCAGGAGTAGCAGAGCCAGGATTTGAAACCAGATCTTCTGATTCCAAATCCATTATTCTTTCCACTAGTATCATGGTAGCCTCAGAGGTCATCACTGAATAAAAGTTATCTCTACAATATTTGTGACGTGTGGTCTTCCAATTTTCACTCAAAATCATACTACCTTTTGTCATTCTACATTTGGGTAACATGCCTGTTTGAAACTTCTCATTGCTCCTACTTCTGTCTCTCTGGGGTTAAGATAAATAAACCTAATCCCTTTTCCGCATGATGACCCTTCAGATAATTGAAGGTCAGGCTATCATCTACCACCTTAAGTTTTCCCTTCTCCAGGCTGAAAATTCTCAGTTTCATCAACTGATTTTCATGTGGCATGATCTTGAAACCATTTACTATCCTGATCATCTCTATGGATGTTGTTTTAGTCAGTAATTTGTATCTGACTCTTCGTGGTTTTTTTTTTTTTTTGTTTGTTTTGGGCAAAGATACTGCAGTCATTTGCCATTGCCTTCTCCAGCTCATTTTACAGATGAGGAAGCTGAGGCAAATAGGGTAAGCGACTTGCCCAGAATCACACAGCTAGTTAGTCTCTGAGATCAGATTTGAACTCGGTACTCCCTGAGTCAAAGCCCAGCACTCTCCATTGCATCACCATTGCTCTTTCTGGATATTCCTCAGTTCATCAATGTCTTTCCTAAAATATGGCCCCTAGAACTGAAAATAATGCTCCATCTGTGGTCTGACCAGGGTATAAATTAGTGTGGGACTATTGCTTCTGTAATAAACTCTCCTCTTATTGCAATCTAAGTTGGAATTCATTCTCTGGGATTCTATATTATACAGTTCACTCATTTTTAGCTTGCAGACCATTAAAATCGAAGTTAATTTTTTTCAACATAAATGTAAGACTTTGCATTTATCTGTATTACATTTTCTTCTCATTATTTTTGTCCTAGTGTTCTGACCCATCAAGGGCTTTTCAGATCCTGATTCTGTCATCTAAAGATATATTCATATTTTTTCATTTTGTGTCATTGGCAGATATAATAAGCTGTTATCCATGTCTTTATCTTGAATGATCTCCCTTCAGCTTATTTTCAGTGTCAGTTGTTTTTGCTAGGAGATACCTCATATGTTCTAATTTTTCAGTATTTAATTTTGCTCTAATAATTCTTGTTGTCTCCCAAACCATTAGGTTCCATTTGCTTTACTCTTCTCTTTACAGGGCCCACATATATTTCATCTTCTGTTTTAAGCAGTTTACTCTCCTTCTGATTTTTTTTCTCCATGCCTATAATTTCACTTTTTATGTCTTGTTTCATTTTTTCCTCCCAGTCTTGCAGTCTTTATCACCAAGTCATTCTTTTTTCAGGGGCTCTACTTGTAGTGTATTGTGGAATTATATTCTTCTGGGTTTATCTCTTGGGCTTTGCTTAACTAGTAGGATTTATTCATTGTTAGGAGGATTTTTTAAAATTTAAATTTGCTCTTATCTTCATCATCAGTTCCTAGATTAGGACTTTGAGCCAGGGTCAGACTTTGTTCCTTCCTACTAGGTCCTAGTCCTGTTTCACCTGCTTTCTCTATAGTTCTGGATGGAGTAGATGGGTTCCAATTTCTTTTCCTCTCTTCTTCTCCAGCACTGATTTTGGACTGTGCCTTTTTGGTGACCCAACATGTGTTCTAACCTATATATCCATTATTTTCTCCTTGTGCACGGTAACAAATTTGGAGTTAGTTTTGTCTCTTGCTATGGCTCTTACAAACCCTAACAGAATGTCTATAATTTTGAGATTACACTGGATTTATGCTTTCGGGAAAGTTCCAGTATAGATTGTTGGGTTTCATTTATCTCCATCTCCTTGTCTCCTTGCAGAGTCACCTATTTTTATGCTTTGGTCTTGTGCTCAGCTACAATAGGATCCAACTATATTTTTCAGTCTAGTGCTTGTTTGAGGCTTTCCAGAGGTCCTTGACTTGGGCTGTGTAGGTACCACTTCTCTACTCTTGTTTCATCAACCAGGAGATGGTTTGTCCCCTGCTTCAGCTCTGACAGAACAGGACTGAGATCCTGCTGGTATCAAGACTCTTTTACAAGAGATTGTGCTGAGTTTCAGGCCTTCCTGAAGAACTCTTGACCACCATGCCTGCAAATGGCTTGCTTTTTTCCTGTGCAGTCTTGGACTGGATGGAAGAGTGTACTGGCGTTTCCATATGGTTTTAGAAGCTCACTGCTTCATTTAGCATCCTTTTGAATCTTTGTCAAAAGTCCTTATATATTTATCCAAGTCATTGATAAAAATGTCAAAACATCATAAGGTCAGGTACAGATCCCCAGTAACATTGACCTTTGAGTTCAGTTATTCAACAAATTTTGAATTCAATTAACACTATTATTGTCTAGGTTCTATCTTTTTACCATTACATTCATGTTCATATTTATTTCTCAAGAAACCATGTCAAAAATTTTGCTAAAAAATAGGTAATCTGTGACCTCCACTTTTCATTCCCTTGATCTACTAGTCTAATAACCCTGTGAAAACAGGAAATGAAGTTAGTTTGGCATTCTTCTTCTTTTTTTTTTTTTTTTAGTAGTTTACGGGTTTATTTAACACAAATAAAAATGTGCAAAGATTTTTACTCATTTTCTTCACTCCTCAGTCTAGCGTTTGGATTGGTGATCTTGATGGCTAGCTGAGCTGCTCTCTCAACAATAACTTTCCGATTCTTAGAGGAAACGTGAGCAATCTCAGCACAATAAGATTTGTTGCACATCAGAAGCACTTCTAGCTCTTTGACACTGTGCACCAAAAACTTCCTGAACCCACTTGACAGCATGTGTTTTGTCTTCTTATTACTTCCATAACCAATATTGGGCATCAAGATCTGGCCCTTGAATCGCCTTCGCACCCTGTTGTCAATGCCTCTTGGTTTACGCCAGTTTCTCTTGATCTTGACATATCTGTCAGACTGGTGCCGGATAAACTTCTTGGTCTTCTTCTTAACGATTTTAGGCTTCACGAAGGGTCTGAGGGAGGGCATGGAGCCAGAACAATGGTCAGATTCCTTAAGAAAGAGTATGTATTCTTGATTTAAAACTTTATGTTTTAATTTTTCAACTTCCAGGACCTGATAGGAAGGCACTTCTTTCCGCCAGGAGTTGAAGTCGTTCACAAGAGCCGGCATTATTTTTCTTAATGAAGTTAGGCTAGCTCTTTGTGATTACTGCTTCCTTCCTACATGTTCACTATCTATCTCTTTCAAAATAAGCCTGAGAATTTTGTCAGGAATTGAGACTACCCTCCCTGACCTGAGTTTTGGAGATCGCTATCTTTTTTTAATGGAGATAAAATTTTCCCTTTTTTAACATTTGTTGTGAAAGAAGGAAGGAAAAGAAACTAGAACTCAACCACTTCATCCAGAACTATAGCAAGGTAGTATCAGCAGAGGTAAGAAAACCCCTAGTTGCCGTTCTATTTTGTTTCAAATTCTATTCTTTTCACCAAGATATTTTGACAATTTCTTTTTGTTGCCCTTAGTTTTCCTTGTAAGTTTCAGATCACTCTGAGCCCTAGCCTCTTCACATTATTCTTACAGGATTGAACTATTGTTTTCCATTTATCTTTTGCTAGGCAAAATATATTTAAATTCTATAGATTGATGCAAATTTGCAGAGAAAGTTATATTACTAAATATGTATGTTCCCCTCTTTAGTCTTGCCTTCTTTCCAATGCAGTGTGACCAATAAACTGCATTTCCAATGTAGTTTTTAAAAAATTTTATTGATATCTTTTTATATCATCATAATTTCTCCCATTATATCTGCCTTTTCCACTCCCAGTGAATCAATTTATATGTTATTCATGAATATTATTGAATTAAGTATGTATCATATACTACATATTTTATAGTATGCATATGAATATTATTGAATATAGTCTTTTTGAAAGACAAAAGAAAATAAAAAGAGAAAGAATTAGTATAATTGAGGAATACATGAAAAAGTCTTAAAATACGTGAAATGGACTTCCTGCTTCTGCAAAGGGGTGAACTGTCAGTATATTGTCAAACATCTTCTTGCAATTCATGCTTATTCTTTATAATAGTGCTGTAGGTATATATTTTTTTGGTTTACTTTGTTTTAGTCATTGTATATATTGTTTTCTTGGTCTACTTACCATACTCTTGATCAATTCATATAGATTCTTCATTGCTTTTCTGTATTCATCACATGTCATTTCTTACAGCATAGTAATGTTTCCCTGCATTCATGTATCACAGTATGTTTAGCCATTCCCCAATCAGTGGGTATCTACTTTGCTTCCAATTCTTTGTTGCTACAGAAAGAATTACTAAAAATATTTTGCTGAATATGAGGACTTTATTCATCTTAATAGCCTTCCTTGGGTGTAAGCTTAGTAATAAAGTGTCTATTTCCAAGGGTATGGATATTTTGATTACTTTATTTGCATAACTCCAAGTTGCTTTCCAAAATGGTTGTACTGATTCACAGCTCCACTAACAATGCACTGGTGTGCCTGTCTTCCCACAATTCTCCAATATTGAGTATTCCTATCATTTGCCATCTTTATCAATTTTCAGGGTTTGAGGTGAAACCCTGGGGTTGTTGTATTTCTCTTATTATTAATGCATCACTGTTAGCATATCAGTAACACATTAGGTATTAATTCATTTTTTCTTTGTCTTACAGTGGCTGTTTATCTGGATTCTTTTTGTTGATATGGAGTCCATATTCTCTTCTGTTATTAAAACCTTCCCTGCTGGTTCATCTGCTTATGCTCAAGGTGATTTAGTTGAGTTTTCTTCCTTCTGAGGTCTTTGGCAATTTGTCACTTATCACTATCACTCATTTTCTTACTTTCTCCTTTGATGGCATTTTCTCCCAGGGCTGGACCTCAGAGTCTTTCAGCCTCCTTCTTCATTTAGAAATTCACATTTCATAGGCCACTGTCTCAGCCCTAAGTGACTTCCAAGGGAACAGAGTTCACTCCAATCTGATGCTATGTTTTTCCCTTCAGTCTTAGTGGAGTGCCATATAGCTACATACTTATTTTGTCCCAGTTCCCCTTGACTCTGTTACTGAGTTCTTTTGTGGCACACTGCTGTTCCAGCCTTAGAAAACTTGTATTTGGATTTCTGCAACACTGGGAGGGTGGGATTCAAGTTGAGTTCTGCTGAAAGTTCATAGGTTAGTTTATGCAGCCCTTCTGCCTGAATGTGGTGGATAATGGGGCAGGGGCTGCTGAATCAGGGATTATAAACTAGTCTACTTAGTGGTTAGTTCATTGAATTATTTTCTCACTAGGCTTCTTCATGTTGTAGACCATGGAAACAGCTAAAATTGCTTAATCTATGGTGCATAATTCCTATTTTGGAAGCTTTTCATAGGTTGTGAGGGGGAAATGCTTAGTTTAGTTTAGACTGGAGAGAAACCCATATTACCAGGAGTTAAGGAATGGCAGGTGAAGAAGTCATTGACATAAAACTCCCTGTATATTCCTTGAGGGCAGTGACTGTCCTTTTTGCTTGTATTTATATCTTTCAGTGCTTAGTACAGTACTTAGTTCATAGTTAGCTAGTGATTAATAAATTCTTGTTGACTGACTGGACTAGAGCAGTTTGATGATGAAAGGAAGAGAAGAGAATCTTGTAGCTTGAGGGTCAAAGGGTGCTTTTTCAATGATGGGAGAACTAATTATTTCTAAGGTGGAAAGGAAGGAACCAGTGGAGACGAAGAATTGGGAAATATAAGAGAAAGGTATGATTAGAAGTGGAAGGTCCTGGACGAATCGTGAAAGGGTAGAACTAAAAAGGATGAACCTTTAGGCAAAGAAGAGAGGATAGAAGATACAGAGAAAGGGAAGTTAAAGGAATTTGCATTAGGCAGCCCTAAAATAGTAAAATAGTAGTTCATCTAACTGTGAAATGGGGACTTTAGTGGAGTGGGAAAAGTTTTTAATTGCTTTTGTGGGGAAGGTGATAAAAGTTCATTAGAATAGCTTAGAGACATAGTGTAGTGGAAAGAACAATGGATTTGGGGTCAGAAGACTCCTGTTCAAATCCCTAATTTGCAGTTTACATTCTTTGTGGATTTAAGCAAATAATTTAATCTCTCTTGGTCTCACTGTCTTCTATAAAATGAGAGAATTGGACTAGAAATCCAAGCAAAGTCTGTTCCAGCTCTAAATTTTACAAACCTATATTCTATGAATAGAAAGCTTTCCATGCAGTGTTGATGACTCAACTGGAATTAGTTCAGATTTATAATGGGGCCAGTTGTGAAGTTTACATGACTATGTCTTGGCCTCAGTGACCTGAAACTGGTAACAGAGAAAGTAAGCTGTGTTATTTACTTAGTATTGATGATGGACAAGGAGTACCATGGTAGAAGGTCAGAAGGAAGAACAGATTCTAGATTTCTTATAATGGCATAATGGAAATTATTAACCATATGGTCCACACTGTCAAGAAACCAAAACAGAATTAATGGCCTGGGGAAATAGGAAAAGTCAAAAGAACTGGAGGTCATGATGAGAGTAACAAATAACTTGGGGTTACCATCAAAATATTCTTTCCATGGCTTATTATGCTGCCCTTTAGTATTTTTCTTTGTCTCTGATGTACAACTACAACTGCTATGTCCTGGCATTCAGTTTTTTTTAACCTCACTTGGAAAGCATGCAAATAGAGAATGGCACAGTGGCTTACTACCATTTATTTAGTGTACTACTGCTTCTTTTGGGCACAAAATAGTATTGTAGACACCTAAGATATTACCAAGAAAAGTTAATAGAAGAACTGTTTAGAATTTTTTTAACTGCTTCATTATTTATTTAGTTTTCTTTTCCTTTTTTTCTCTTAATTTTATTAATTAATTAATTTTATTTCCAACTCACAGAACAAAATAAGAATCTCCACAATACAATATAGTAAAAAAAATGATTTCACATGAAGCTACAGATCTACCATGTTTAACTTGCTATTTATTCCCTCCAAATATACAACAAAGATATTATGTAAATTACTTTTTTCCTTTTTTTCCGTTCTTCCCCCCTCCAGCCCTAGAAATGGCTGCCATTAGACACACATAGATGTGTGTGTATGTATATATGTATGGACATACACATATAGTTATATATGTAAAATTGTTCTGTACATGCTTCTATTATATATTATACAATGCTAAGTCCTATTGTTTTTATGCATTCAAAATAGATTTTATTTCCTTTTCAGCTTCAGCTATATATAGCTGATGCCCAACTGCTGTTTCTCATGAGATAGAATTGAAAGATTCCTTACCAATGGGAAGAGCTCTTACTTTTATTATATCTTCAATTTGATGTCTGGCAGTCAAAGTAAGCACAGTCAACTGGCTTAGAGTTAGGTTCACATAGTATGTTCTTGCTGATGATCCTTAAAAGTGGCATGAAGAATAAAGTGAGGTGACATTAAATGAACTAACAATCCGAGATTTCCAGAGTAAACCTCCAGGAAATAATACTTGGGCTTGACAGAGTAAGAGAACAAAAAAGAAAATAAAACGATGTTGTAAACTTGAAGAGAAAATCAGTAAAGCAGAGGAATTCAGAATTTTCATTTAAAAAAATAGAGGAAGAGAATGACCAGTAGAAAATTCTCTTCTTTTCAATTTAATCATAACAAAATAGAGATGATGGGAAAGATTTATAGGAAACATTTTTAAAGGTACAATCACCACATCCGTAGAGCAGGCAGTGTCCGAAAGGCCCTGTGGCATTTGCACTTTATAGAAATTGACAAAATATAACCAGTGCTACAATAAACATCACTGTCTAGGTTAAAGATGGAGAAAGAAGACAGAATAGGGAATAGGAAAAAGAATGCTGGGGTACATTTTTACTGTTAATACCACCTTCCTGACATGGGAAGAATTGCTATAAGCTCCCCCAACAGTGAGACAGAAATATTTATTGTTTAGTGGACTAAGTGCTGTACTTGGAGTCTGAAGATCAGAATTTAAATCCTAGCTTGGATAGTTATTAGTTTTATGACCTTCTGTAGCTAAGTTAACCTCTTTGAGAATTGGTTCCCTCATCAATAAAATGAAGATACTTCCAATTCCTGCCTTGTATAGTTGTGAGATATAATGTACATAAGGTAATTTGGAGACCTTTAGATAGTATTGATATAAACTATAATTTTTGATAAACATTTTTTTTTTGTAAATGGAGAAATTGAGGTAGAGAGGTAAAATGATTTCTCTAAGGTCACACACATACTACACAGGAGTAGGGTTGGGAGTAGGATTGGTAGAGAAAGAGTTCCAGTCATAAATTTCCATCTACCTGTTTCATATCTTTACTTGGATGTCCGACTAGTACCTCAGACTCAATAACCAAAACTCATCATCTTTCTAAAACTGACCCTTCCTGATTTTCTCTATTTCTGTTGGTGACATTTAGCTTATTTTCCAGTCACTCAGAGTTGCAAATTCAAAGACATAGAATTATTTGGTGTTATAGGAATGGGAATCTGAAGATCTTCCCTGCCCCTAGTCCCCTTGATAGGCTGAAGTGACTCTGAGAACCTTCCTTAATTTGAAAATATACTTTGTCCCCTAATAGGCTGAATGTGGTCACATGGAGCCTGTGGTGGGAGGCTTGTTTTTCAGGAATGCCCACAACTTGTTACTTTATGATTGGGTAGTGGGTCAAGAGGGTTGTGACATTCTCTGAGCCAGGAGAAGGCTATATATACCTTGACGTGAGGTTTTGCTTTGGGGGTCACTTTGAGAAGAGTTGTCTGATTTGACCAGATGAGACTCTGGGCAGCCATTGAGACCCCTAGCTTTGAAAACCCAGATGTTGGTGCTTCCCTCTCTGGTAACTGACTAGGTATGTATGTAATGGTCAGACAGCTGGAAGCCTGTCTGCTGATCTGTTTCTCTCTCTGCATTTTTTGTCTGCTTGTAACCTCTGTATTCTCTGAAGTTCCGGGTGCTGACCTCTTTCCCCTGAACTAGACAAATGACAAATGTTTGATTAAAGCAAGATTGTTAACCCATTTTGAGTTGCCTTCCTTTAGAAAAGCAGAGCTAGGAAACTGTACTAGCAGCCATCCTGGGGATGCTAGGATGCTCACTGCTATACTTGGTTATACATTATATACACTTGGTTATACTTTAGAGGTCATCTGATACAAACCCATCATTTTGTGCATGAGGGATATTGAGGCCCAGCGAGGATAAATGACAGTCGTCCATTCAGTACATTATCTTTGACTCACTCCCACACATTATAGCACATTATGAACTGTGGCTGTTACCATGATTTTTTGAATGATCTAACTTGGGAGTCCTTAACCAGGGGTTTGTGAACTTGTTTTGAAATATTTTGATAGCTATAATTTAGTAGAATTGGTTTATAATCCTTTTTATTTTTCTTTTTGCATTTAAAAACATCGTTTTACAGAGTTTATAGGTTTCACTAGGCTGCCAGAGACCATGGCATTCATGAAAAAGTTGACAACCCTTGCTCTTACTACTTTGGACCATGGGAGAGGATTGGATGAGAGATTTCAGAGTAAATTTAATTAGGGTATTAGAAATAGCTATTTATAAGTTGATTTTACAGAGGAAAGTGTTAGATTTGAAGTTAAAGGACCTGATTCAAATCCTGTTGCTGTAATTTACTCTGTACCCCCTTCTATCCTCTGACACTGCCACCACTCTAGGTACAGTTTCTCATCATCTTATGCCTGGATTATTGCAGTATCCTGCTGACAGCGCTGCCTGCCTCAGGTCTCTCCCCATTCTGATCATCCTCCATTCAACCACTAAAGTGATTTTACTAAAGTACAGTCCTAACCATGTCATACCCCCTAGTCAATAAACTCCAGTTGCCTATTATTGCCTCCAGGAGCAAATACAAAATGGTCTATTTAGCACCTAAAACCCTTCATAACCTATCCCCCACTTACAATTTCCAATCTTCTTACACTTTGCCCTCTAACACATATTCTTTGATCTAGTAACAATGTCCTTCTGGCTTTTCCAGGAAAAAGGCACTTCATCTGTTGACTCTGGGCATTCTCTCTGACTATCCCACATTTCTGCAGTGATCTCCCTCCTTTGCTGACTCCTAACCTCCCTGGGTTCCTTTAAGTCCCAACTAAAATCCCACCTTAAACAGGAAGCCCTCTTAATTCCAGTGCCTTTTCCTCTATTAATTATTTCTTGTAGATAGATTACTTCATATATATGTTTACATGTGTAAGGATGATAGGAGTGAGCCTTACATGTAGAGAAGTGCTCATGTGTAGTGAGTACACTCTCCTTGTGTGGCTGGAAGGGAAACAGGATAGACATCTCTATCCTTTTCTCTGCCACTCTTATCCAAAGAAGACTTTTCTTCCTGCCAGGCAGGAAAGCAGGAGGTTGGAGTTGGAGATCGCTACTCTGTTCTCCTCAGAGAGAGGGGGTACTAGGCTAGAAGTATAGGTATCTGTTCTCTTAAATATTGTTTGCCTAGGGGATGTAATTAAGATCCATCTAACTTTTGATCACTTTTCCATTTTGGGGGGAAGAGGAACCCCAAGCTCCATATCGAAGGCAATCCCTTTCCCAGTTCCAACATGAACATGCATAGAAAACAGCAAAGAAGTACATTTATCCAAATGGTAGCAAAATAGAAATCAGAGAAGGTATAGATGTAAGAAAATATAGAGTAATACAAAGTAAAGGAACTTTCCCATAGATAGCAAGATAACTCACCTCAATCAAAAGAGAAGGTCCTGGATCTCCCCCAAGGTGAATATTCCCCCAGATCTCTAGAGTAGCAAGCTGAGAAAAAGGACAGGATAGAAACGATTTGCTCCTCTCGAGTCTTCCTGTTCTTTTTCTTCAGCAACCTGAAGTAGGGTTAGCCTCTTTCATCTTCTCTCTAGAAGCCAGGAGCTGGCTGGAAACCAGGAGCACCCATATGATGAGTTCCCAAAGGGAGGCTGGACAAGAACTGAAGCTGTCTATCTCCCTCCAGCTCTGCCCTTCCTTCACATAGGGCAGGCCTTCAACTCCACCAATAAGAAGAGAGTCCCTCAACAATGGGCTTTTGGGACTGGGTTTATACATGTTTTCTCCCTGTTAGACTTTAAGCTCCTTGAGGGCAGGGACTGTTTTTTTCCTCTTTTTGTATCTCTTATACTTAGTACAGTGCCTGGCACATAATAGGAGCTCAATAAATGTTTATTGATTGATTGACCTAGAGCAGTTGCCTTGCTTTCTTTGAGCCTTAGCTTCCTCATCTGTATAATGAGAGATTGGACCAGCTGACCTATAAGATTATTTAGTCCTAAACTATGGTCCTATAACTTATGATCCTGTATCAGAGTTCTGGCCAGCTGGAGAGCCATATTCATCAGGCAGTGGACCCCTAGGGATAGAGGAGAGGAGTTAGACAAAGAGGAGGCAGGGTACTACAGTTATATGTTTCTCCTTCCAATAATTTTGCCTTCAGCCAGATTTTGGGAGCTGGAGTGACTGAAC
Source organism: Petaurus breviceps papuanus (assembly GCF_028583685.1). Lineage (NCBI taxonomy): Eukaryota > Metazoa > Chordata > Mammalia > Diprotodontia > Petauridae > Petaurus > Petaurus breviceps. The sequence continues at coordinate 2,193,100 of NW_027187351.1, forward strand.
AATATGGGGACAGTGATAACATGGGCAATAAATGTTTCTTCCCTTACACAACCTTTAACAGTTTCTCCTCTTTGTTTGGGAAAGAGGGTATCAGTCCTTCCTTTCTCTCCCCTAATTTTACCTCTCTGAGTACAAGTGCCAGTGACCTAGATTACAGCTTTGTCTAGGCCTATGGCATCAAAGTATTAAAATCATGCCCAGAATTCGCTTCACAGCTCCCTCACAGCTGGAGCCATATTTGATCAACTGATGACTCATCGGACTGTAGGTTCCAATTTTCCAGTATGAAAGATAATGAGAAAAGGAGATGCCCACGGCGAAAGAGTTATAGAGGTGGCTTTTGGCTTTTTTCTAAAGACATAAGTCAATATTTATCTTTCAGACCTCAGTTTGATGCTATCTAGGAGTAGCAGATTCCATAGCCTTGTTTAAGTAGGTTTTCTTTTGAATCTCTTTTGGTTTTTCTTAGACTTAAATGACAGATAGTCCTTAGGTGGCTTATGATCAGGGTTTGAATACTGAATGAGATATTTTACTAGACTAGTTCTTATAGATCCATGAAAATATAGGAGCAGGTCCCTGAATGAAAGCATATCTGAATAAATAGCTTTACAGGGACAGAAAGACCTTAGTGATATATCTTAGGTGGAATTTGCCAACTTGCCATAAAGACTGTCTTAGTTATCCGTCTTCTTATTCACATGGGCTTTGTTTTCTATCCAGGATAATTTGAATAAATTCATGCTTCACTTGTATGAAAAGCATATTTTTATGTTTTTCAAAAGAAGTAATTTCTTGTGGGTATACTTTGGAAGTCCAGGACTGGCATTTGTTTAGGTAGAGTAACTGTAGTGTGATCTGAGGGAGGGGAAGAAAGTGACATGTATTTAAGAACTTTTTGGTTTGCTCAAGCCTGACATTAAGTTAATAATATGATGGAATTTATTGACTTAATAAGAATTTTATTCAGTGCCTACTATGTCCCAGGTATTATGCTAGGTGCTGGAATTACAAGGACAAAACATAACTAGTACTTGGTCTCAAGGAACTAGGTGATTCCATGGATCAAGAAGACCTGATTTCATATCTGGCCCCAGATATGTATTAGTTTTTTGATCCTGGGAAAGTCACAACTTCTATCTGCCACTTACTTCAATTGTAAAATTAGGATAGTAATAGTACTTACGTACCAGGATTGTTGTGAGGATCAAATGAGATAATATTCACAAAGTTCTTAATGCAGGACCTGGCACACATTAGACATTTAGTAAATGTTTGTTTCCCTCCTACCTTCTTTCCTTGAATCCTGTTGTGTAGAAACAACATGGATAAAATTAGGAAATTAATAATATATATATGCATATATATGTACAATAAGATAAAATTGTATATATGTACAATAAGATAAAATTAAAACATCCATATTTACACAGAGTATTACACATATCTATGCAAATGATATATGCATATATGACATATAAAATATATTTTAATGTGTAAACATAACTGTATTACACAGTTAAGTTGAAATCGCTATATCTGTATATCTATATACATTTATATAGAATAATATAGTATAGATTAGATATACATATATAAACATATTTAGTAACCTTAAATTTCTAGATCTATTTGTAGATAGATATAGCTATTTATATATCTATGTAATATAAGCAGCTGAGAGAAATGATTATTAATAACTAATGATTTGGGGAGATCCAGATTCCCCCTTTTTCTAGTGTCCTCATTTTAAAAGCTTAGTTTCTGAAGGATGAAGTAATTTTCTCTTCATTAGACCCCATGTATATCTCTAATTCTTAAACATGTTTCTTGTAAACAACATATTGTTGGATTAGGATTTTTAATCCATTCTGCTATTTGTTTCTGTTTTATGGGTGAATCTGTCCCATTCACATTTAAAGTTTTAATTACTATTTGTTAATTTCCCTCCATCTTATTTTTACATACTATTTTCCTTCTTAGCCTCTCTTTTTACCCTATTCTATAACCTTATCTTTTCCTCTCCTCTTACTCCTTATTATACCCATCCCTCTAAAAGTCCATCCCTTATTTTCTCCTCCCACTCTCCTAATCTTAATCTATATACCTTTCTAAAAGTCCATTCCCTTTCCTGTCCCCCCAGTTTTCTCACCTCTTTAGAAGTTCAGAAGACTTCTAAGCTTCTCCAGATGTATGTATGTGTTGTTTGTTCTTCAACCCTGATGAAAATAAAGTTCCAACATTACTAGCCCTCTACCTGCCTGCTTCTATTGTATTAGTTCTTTATTTCATGCCCCTTTTTTGATGAGAAAATTGCTTCTTTGTACCTTTTCTTTCCCAGTTTTGTTTTTTAGAATCACTCTATCATACACACACCTCAACCCCAATCTTTCTTTCACACTACCTTAGTAGGATGACAATTTTAAGAATATTGATAACATTTTCATATGTAAGACCCTGCCCAGTCTAAGGAATTTAATCTAAGGTGAATTCCTGCCCATTTTGAAGAAGAGCTGAGGATAATTGAGATTTTAAACCTGGGTGGTTCCTTTGCTAGAAATAAAGAAGCTATGGAAGATTTATTGGGGAAAGATAATAAATTCTGTTTTATGCATGTTGGGTTTGAGATTCTTCTCCATATAGCCCAACTCTAATTGCTCTTCTGTAATATTTAGGAGAGGGTTCAACAATCCTTTCCTCTAATTTACCTCCAGTTTTTTCCTCTAAACATAAGTGTCAATACCTTATGTTACAATATTATTTAGGCCTATCACAGCAGAACATTAAAATCGTGCCCAGATTTTTTTCACAACTAGAACCATATTTGATCAACTTATTGGTCTCCTCATCCAGAAACTATTTCTTTGCTGGTCTGCCCAGGTGCCTGACCCTAACTGCCCTCTCCTCCCACACACACACACATTGGGGTCATGTCTTTGTAAAGCATTGTCTAGAGAAGCACCTTTTAAAATGCAAATGTATTGCCAAGAAGGGGTAACACATTAACCTTTTATCATTCATTAGCACATTAGCATGGTAATGCTTTCTCTTAGTGGAGAACAAGGTCTTGAGGGAATGGGATACCCAAGGTAAATTTTTATTTGGTGACTGGGGAAGGGGCAGAAATATCCAGGACTGTCTGTGAGGTTAGATTCAGGTCAGGTGCCACAGTGGGAGATCATGGGCAATCAGGAAGCAGCATGAGGGCATCAGATACCCAGGATGGGGACTGAGGCACCAAAAGAGTTTAGGAATGAAGTGTTGTGAAAGGATGGAGGAGAAAGAAAATGCAAATTTTGCCTGCTCCACAATTTCACCCAAGGCCAGTCCACTTGGAAATTTAGAAGGCCCTAATCTTAAAATACCACAGACACTTTGGGTTTGTTGATCATACTCTTCCCTTACTATTCAGTCATCTGTGCCTACCCAATTGCCCAAAGCCTTAGCAATTTTCAACATTGCTAGGTTTTACTCAGATAATTTATTTTTTTGTCATTGCTTCCTGATCTTTCAAATAGTAAGGTCAAAGTATTTGGCTTTAAGTGCCACAGAAATGAAATAAATTATTGTAATTCTTATGTCAGTCAAACTGAAAGTCTTTTATATTTGTGAGTTTCTGTATATCATATTTTATATGCAAACTATTATTAATTCCTTTGTAACTATTGGGTCAGATTGTTGGTCTTAATTCTATTGCCTTAAAAGATAAAATAATATTGCTTATTAAAAAAAATATGGTTCCAAAAAATGTAAAGGACTGACCTTGGAACTTTCTGTGCCCCACATGGATCCTTTACCAAGTACTTCATTTTTTGTTCAACTTTTGGGCCTTTGTATATACTCCTAAATAGATACCGAATCCATGACAACAGGACAAATACACGAAGGATGATTATTGTATTTCAACGACCAGCTTTTCCAAATGGTTTCCTCCTACAATTTCACTATGAAATTACATATCATTTCTATTCTTTCTTAGTAGAATTTTCCTTTCTCAAGGAAAATTCATTAATTTATAATTTATAAATAAATTTATATTTATTTATAATTTTTATATATTTTCTATGTTATGTTATATACATATAAATTTATAAATAAACATTTTTAATCTGGAAAATTCCTTTCTTAAGGAAAAATGGAATAATTTAAAAAAGAATTCTGACTTGACAGCATGTTTTGCTTGGGAAAAGGATTGGGTCTCTCAAAATATGCTGCTACTCCCAGGTCCCCAGTGCCAGAACAGAATGGCAGCTCACCTCTGAGAAGAGTATTACTTGAGGTCTACTCAGTTTTGGGAGATCTTGGTTTGAGAAGGAGTAGAGTGGCCTGAAAGAAACCTCTACCAATTAAGGTAGAGAGATCTGAGACAGTGGGGGTATGACAGAACTTAGTTTGAGCATAGAGGGATAGAGTGGCTTTTTCATATACTTGCATCCAGTTATTTCTTTACCCACAATACATAATATCTGGTTTTTCTAGACCACAGTTCCAGAATAGTGAAGGTAATGACAATCACCTGACTGATGACTCCAGGAAACAGGATCCCAGGGAATGAGATATCTGACCCAGATGAGGCATAATCTCTAATATAGTAAACTTCTTAGATGTGGGCCTAGGGACAGAATCAGTGGGATCTCATGGGAGTTAGATGGAAATTGATAAGCAGGAACTCTTTCATTTTTCAGTAGTGAAGTCAGGAACTGTTTCATTTTGTCTTTGTACCCCCAGGACCTAGGACATGTCTTGGCACACAGTAGGCACTTAACAAATCTTCCCTGATTGATTGAAGACCTAGTCTTGGATCAGTAACTATATCCTTTTAGAACCATGTGTTTGGAAATAGGACCTTGTGCAGGGATTTGCTAGTAAATGTCTAATAGCCAGTACTCTTCCATAGGATGTACTTTTTAATTTGCAATGTTACTATATTGTCCATTACTTTCTTAATTCTAGACAATCAGCAAAATAAATCAAGCCCTGATATGTAGCATTTGCCAGTTTTTAAGATGTTAATGCTATTCTGAAAATTTAACAATCTGCTCACCATCTATTCTATTTTATTACAGATGAGAAAGCTGACCCAGAAGTAGGTTGTGACATCATCATCATCACAATAACTAGCATTTATATAGCCTTAAGGTGAAAAATCATTTCCAAGTATTTCATTTTAAACTCATAATAACCTTGGGAGGTAAATGCTATTTTAATCCCCTTTTAATAAATTATGAAACTGAGTCAGACAGAGGTTCAATGACTTGCCTATAGGTACTAGTTAGCTATAGCTATAAATACCTGAGAATGAATTGGAACTCAGGTCATCCAGATTCCTAGTCTAAAACTGTGTTGCTTAGCTGCCCCTAAAGTCAAATGGAACAAAGTCCACAGGTGGTAATAGAATTGAGATTTGAATTGAGTTTCTCTGGTCCTAAATCTATCACCTCTTTATACTATGTAACACTGTTTCTTCTCAGTGATCTTTTAAAAAAATAATAATTAAAATTTAGGAAAAGAATTTATATGTTCATAAATTCTTAAATGGGTAGTGAATTATCTTTAATGATTGGACTGATAGCTGTTTGTCTTGGATGAGAGGGTTAGAATCAAACCTGTTTTGAGCTTTTGGAAGCTGGACTTTAACATTTAGCTCTATATGTCTATGAAAGATATAAACAATAATCTTTTAAAACATGTTATGTGATATGATAAGTAAAATAATGAACAATGCATTCTGACACCTGGTTTCTGTGTATCAGAGTTGGTGATCAAGTGGATAAAATGATGAATTGTTAAGCTTCTAGACTTCCTCACAAGGAAATTCTACAAAAGGCATCTGTTTAAACTTCCTGATATTGATAAAGAAAACTCTTGAGCAACATAGCAAATTTCTCAGAAGAAGTATCAGTCTGGCTTAAGGGAGCCTGTTTTATTGTTCACTTCAATGTGAGGAAAGTTTTACCTCACGCTCAAAAAGAGATATTTTGTTAGAAGGGAGAGAGAAATACTACAAAGCTTACCATACCTAGGGAATCAGCACACCCAGAAATAGTGCTAAATAGAGTTGTGGAACCAGTTCCTTGGGCTAAATATGTAATGGTAACTTGGGTAATATCTGAGAACATCAGAGAGAGAAACAGTTACAGTTAAACAAAAACAAACATACAACTTTACCTAACGTGGGTAACTCTTGCAAGAAAGCCCTTATGTCTTGGACAGAAATTCTGGCCGTGGGTACATGAGAGGAAACAGTAAATAGTATTTTAATCTCTGAAGGGACATCAATGGCCACGTAAGCCAACCCATACCTGAAATGGATCCCTAATAAAACATACTTGACAAATGGTCTTCTCTCCTCTGCTTAAGGCTCTCTAAAGGGGGATAAGTCCATTACTTCCTGGAGCAATCCATTCTACTTTTGGGCAGCTCTAATTATTAGAAAGTTTTTCCTGATAGTAAGCCTAAATTTTCCTTCTTGTAAAATCAACTGATAATTGTTCCTGGTTCTTCCGACTAGGGCCTAAGGGAACTTGTTTCTTTAACATGATAGAGCTTTAAGCACTTAAAATAGCTATCATGGTCTCCCTTGTCTTCTCTTGTTCAGGGTCATCATCTTCACTTCTTTCAATCACTGTTTAAATGAGGAGGTCTCAAGGTACTTCATCATGTTGGTTGCTCTATTCTGGATGCTTTTAACAGCTTATCATTATTCTCCTGAACATCATGGTGCCTCAAAATTAAAGCAGTACTCAAGATGTAGTGTGACCAGTACAGAGTGCAGAGGAACCATCCCTTACTCTTGAAAGCTATTTCAGCTCAAGATTTTATTAACTTTTTTGGCTACCATATTATATTGATGACTCATACTGACTTTGCCAGCACTATGTTCCCATTCCACCTCCAATCCTTTTCAGATAACAGGTACTTACATTATTTTTATGGAGACTAACCAACATGTGTGAAACGCACAAAGGGCAATTAAGTGCTAAACTGTGTGGTGCTGATTATATATGCAGTACATAAGCACTAAACTTTTAGTTAGTATTAACCCAGTGTATACTCAGATGAATGGATAATAGGGTAGAGATTCTTCTGGGAAAATTTTCTAGAGCTGCAAACTTAATTGGTTAGCTTGAATGTTTAAAGTATGATACTTCTGATGATGAGATTTGAAGACGGCATCCCTAACTCTGGGAAGGCATCTGTGAGGAGTAACCATGAGGGGCAAGCACAGAAATGGTAGACAGGAGATTTTTCTGGAGGTACAGACATGGAAGGAAGCCTGTTCTCCAGCATGTCCTTTGACTTTCAATACCTTCAGCCCTAGAGATTATTAATAATGAAGTCTCCTTGGTGAGAGCATTCATAGTTGAGCTAAGGAATTCATACTTGAGCTAAGGATTTGTCTCACTTCATATTGAAGAATACAGTTACTCTTGTGCATGGTTTTGATTTACTGTAATCTGTATCCCCTAATTTCTGTTTACTGCTTACATAATAAACACTTAATAAATGCTTGCTTTGATCGATTGTCCAGGTAATTACAAGATAGTACACAATAGTTGAATCTACATTCAAACTTGGGACTTTGGACTCCAAAACTTGTTCTCTTTCCATTATCCATTATATTTGGAAACAGTGGACCTGGTTTCAAATACTCTCTCTGTCATTCAATACATATGGGATTTTGTGCAAGTCAGCTAGTCTCTCTGGACCTCAGTTTCCTTACCTGCAAAATGAAGAGGTTGAACTAGATGACCTTTAATGGCATTTCTATCTCTAAATCTATGACTATGAAATAACTTAAAATCAAATATAATTCTGTTACCTTTTTAAAAGCTCATTTTCTGGTGTATAGTAAGAGCTTAATAAATGCTTGTTGACTTGCCTAGCTATTTGCTCACTTTCCCTAACTTACTTTTGCTTTTCACATCCCTATTTTCAATTAGCAGCAGAGATAAAATACCACCTTTGCCCTAAAGTCTTTCAATTTTCTTCTTAGACTTCATAATACTTCAGATGCCTTCCATATTCTTTCTGGTGCTGTCATTCATTTCCACATATATCACTAAAAGTGATCATCAGGTTAAGCCTTAGAGGGGTCTCTCTCTCACAAAAGTTTTAAGAACAGTGTTAGGGGAAGTGAAGCTTGGGATGAGTTGAGAGAAATGATGAGTGCTAAGGACAACAGTAACAAAAACATTTTACTGGGGACAAGAAGAAGCAAGACAAAAAGTACTGATTAAGTGCTTACTGCATACCACATACTATACTAAGATCTTGAGGGGATAAATAAAAGCAAAAAGAAAGGGTCCCTGCCCTCAAGGAGCAGACACAAAAGGGAGCTGGGAAAAACAAAAGCAAGTGGAATTGGGTGGGAATGAAAATACCCATGTAGGATCTTGATTTGAAGTCCAGAAAGTCAGGAACAGTCAGGAGAGGAATGAAAGTTGGCCAGCCTGGGCCCTTTCACAAAAGGGTTATGCTGACCAGAAACCCAGTCAGATCCAAAGATTGATATAAGGAGTTTTCTCTCAATTATATATCACAAGCTTAGCTGAAAACTGCTCCCTTACTAGTCAATCAGTTACTGTTTCTTTGTGTCTTTGATTGTAGACACTTGAAGAGAAGGGAAGGAGGACTTCTCTTTTTCTGATTTCAGGGAATTGCATTTGTTTACTCTCTCTCTCCCAATTTGGAAAATCCATCATCTTTCCTCCAACTAGAAATCAGGTTACCTAGGCTTATATCCTGTTACATCTTGTTAATTGTTTTCCTTTAATGAACAAAAAATCTGTCTTCTGTATTTGAAGTCCAGTGCAAAGCTGAGGAGGTCTGGTGCCATTTTGTTCTGTAATTGGCATGCATTGCTTAATAAATCTATATGCTTAAAAGTTCAAACCATTGTTTTCTCAATTATTTCAAACTTCACCCATTACAGAGGTTAAATTACTTGCCCTGGGTCACAAAATCAGTAGAAATCAGAAGTGGGACTTGAACCCAGGTTTTCCTGCTGTTGAGGCCAGCTCTCTATTCTGTCTCTAGGCGTGTAGTACTCTTTCCATTAGATCATATATCTCAACCACTTCCATTAATGAGATGTGTGTATTTTGTAAAATCCCATGCTTTGCATTGGGTGTTGCTTTGTTACTTGTGTTCAGAAGTCGTGTCAGGGCAGTTTTTTTTTTATTTTGGGTGACCCAAGGTGGTTGAGGGATATATGTGGACAGTGAAAGCAATCTGTTGCTTCTTGTCTTAAGCAGGAGGAAGACACTAAGCAAGTCACAAATGGAAACCTTGAACTTGATAAGCTAGCCCGTCAGCAGAGGTATTTCCTGTATTACCAGGTGAACTGTTCCTGCTTAGTAGTGTGCCACCAGAGACAATGAATTTGATGATCCTTAATCCTACTGATTTCCTTTTCCTTTCATCCTCCTTAATTTCTGGAATGTCAGAAGAGTTCACTGGTTCATTTTAGCAAATACAGGAGCATTAGTGTCTCCCACCAGATCAGAACAGATTTGGAGATAGAAGGGACCTGTATCCCTTTATTTGATGGATGAGGAAACTGAATTTCCTAGAGGCAAAGTTATTTACTACAGGTCACACAGGTTGCAAATGTTAGAATCAGGATTTTTATCCAGATTTCTGGTCTACAAATCCAATGTTCTTTTCTAGAGCCATAACAAATTCAGGGAACCTGGGACTTTGTCCCAGGGCATGGACTTGGAATTTGGTGATTTCCAATACAGTGGATCCAACTACTGTCATACAACGAACTGTTCTTCACCATTACATTGTCACCATGTCCTAATCACCAGGCCTACCTTCCCCCACTGATGTGACTGTCTCAGATTGGGGCATACTTTCTGCACTGTGCTATTGGGGCACAATGGGGACCAATGCCACATGGTACTCATAGGATGAATGGCTACAGTTAGATCTTTAGTTTTTCTGTCACCTCACGTGAGCACCTCCTTTGGTTGTCTAGGGATCTCAATCTCTACCCCTAACTTCATCTCAAATAAATTTGCTCTAGTTGCTGGAATTCCTACTTATGACTATTTTCTTCTTGCTATACCATCTGGCCTCCAGTAGCACATACAATGGGGACCTAGGTGGCACAGTGCCAGTTCTGTAGTCAGGAGGACCTGAATTCAGATCTGGCTTCATACATTTATTAGCTGTGTTGCCTTAGGCAAGTCACTTAACACTTTTACCCCAGTTTCCTTATCTGTAAAATGAACTGGAAAAAGAAATGGCAAAACACTCCCATATCTTTTCCAAGAAAACCCCAAATGAAGTTACAAAGAGTCAGATATGACTAATCAACAACTACAACAACAAAAAGTATATGCTTTCTAGCAGGGGTTAAAAGGAAGTCATGAGAGAGATTAAGAAAAATTATATAATTGAACTGAAAGTAAAGTCACCTTTAGATAGTGCTTGCACCTGTAATCATTATGTACTTGACTGGAGTAATATGTAGTGTTTGGATAGAACCCAGGTAAGGTTAGTACTGGGGAAAATTGTGAGACAGGTGAAAATGAGAGAGTTGGCTTAGAAGCCCTTTAAAGTTCCTTCTAGCTCTAAATCTTTGATTCAAGACTACTATCATTTTTGTCTTTTGTGTTGTCTAAATGCTTTCTTTTGTAAGTAATTGTATTTATTTTTATTCTGAACTTAACAAATAAAATTAATACTCCATATACAAAGTACAAAAACACAGGATTGAACATTAAACCATGACTCACTTCCTTTGTAATCACTTCCTTTTCTCTTTAACTGTATAATAAATTCAGCATGTAACTTTCAAAGATTTTTGTATGTTTGTGTTTTCTTACCTTTTTCTTACCTTCCATTCTTTTCTGTAATTTAAAAATACTTTTCTTTTTAAAAAAACACATTTTTTGAACCATCTAGCCCATTTTCTCCAATCCAACTCTTTTCTTCTTTTAAAATAAGAAAAAGAAAAAAGAAAAACTCTTGTAACAAATATGTATAATCAAGTAAAACATGTTTGGACATTGGCCATGTCCAAAAATATATATCTTATTCTTTACCTCGAGTCTGTGAGGATATGGGCATCAGGTTTCATCATTGATCTCCTGGAATCATGTTTGATTGTTATATCAGTCATAATTCTAAGTCTTTCAAAGTCACATTTCTTTAAAATGCTTCTGCCATTGTATAAATTGTTCCCCACATTCTGCTTATTTCAGTTGGTATTGGTTCATACCAGTCTTCCCAGGTTTTTCTGAAATTATACCTTTCATTATATCTTGTAGCACAATAATATTCCATTGCATTAATATAGCATGATTTGTTCAGCGATGCCCTAGTTGGTGGGTATCCTCTTAATTTACAGTTCTTTGCTATAACAAAAAGCAACTATAAATATTTTTGTACATATAGGTCCTTTTCCTCATTCTTTAATTTCTTGAAGGGTATAGGACTATTAGTAGGCCAAAGAATATTTGATTCTGTGAACTGATACAGTTCAATTCTATGTGCTGAGTAAGGTGTAGGGAGTTGCCTATACTAATGAAATCACAAGTCCAATCACACTCTCTTTACTTGCCAGGCAATTTTCTAGGGATGCAAATATAAAAGTGAGATAGTTTCTTCCCTCTGGGAACTTTTTTTCCTATAGAAGAACAATATGTACATAAACAGAGTAATCACAATTTTTTGGGAGGGGAGGGGTGTTAACAATAATGGGAATGAGGAAAGGCCTCTTATAGGAGGTAGCACCTGAGGTTAGCCTTAAAAGCAGCCAGGGATTCCAAGAAACAGATGTGAAGAGTGAGTGGGTTCCAGATGTGGGGCATGAGGTCTTTGCCCTGACCTAAATTCTACTAAATCTATCAATCAACAAATATTTTTTAAATGTCTGCTATGAGCCAGGCACTCTACTAGATACAAGTACAAAGAATGAAATAATTTCTACTTACAAGGAGCTTAAAAAAAGATGTTTAACAGCAAAGGTTGTACCATGAGACTTTGAAGAAGAACAATCTACTAATCAATCAAGTACTTACTAAGTTCCTACTATGTGGTAGTGTAATGGTAATGGAAATTTGAAGATCTTCCCTGCCCCCTTGATAGGCCTAGGTGAATTTGAGGACCTTTCCTGATTTGGAAATATACTCTGCCCCCAATAGGCTGAATGTGGTCACATGGAGCTTGTGGTGGGAGGCTTGTTTTTTCAGAAACACCCCCACCTTGTTATGTTGTAACAAGGGTCATGAGGGTTGTGATGTTCTCTGACTCTGAAGAAGGCTATATATACCCTGATGTGGTTTTGCTTTGGGGCTCACTCATTGGAAGAGTTGTGTGATTTGGACAGATGAAACTCTGGGCAGCCATTGAGCCCCGCCAGTTTTGAAAACCCAGTTGTTGATACTTCTCTCTCTAGTAACTAACTAGGTATGGATGTAATGGTCAGACATCTGGAAGCCCTGTCTGTTGGTCTGTTTCTCAGTCTGTATTTTTTTTTCTGCTTGTAACTTCTGTTTGTTTTCTCCAAAGTTCAAGGTGCTGACTTTTCCCCTTGAACTAGGTAAATGATATATGTTTGATTAAAGCAAGATGGTTAACCCCTTTTTGAGTTGCTTTCTTTTTAGAAAAGCAGATCAAAGAACTTGTGTTAGCAACCATCCTGGTTATGCAAGGGTGCTTGCTACTACAACTAGTCACTATGTCCTAAACTCTCCCCTCTTTAGAGATCAGTCCTTAGGCTAATGATACCTCACCAAAATAAAGAGAATAGAGTATGGTAAAGGAAATGGCTGTTATTGTGAGACTATATGGAGAGAACTACAGTTTAGACTAAAGAAGATACCTGATGCACATGTGTGATGGAGAAGGCAGACAAGTTCCAGAGTAGTTCAGCACATGCGTACATTATAAGTAAAAAAGGGAACAGACATCTGGCACATATATTAGGAAAGGAGGAGCATGGGTCAAAGCAGCAATGTTTCACTCCCTCTAAGGAGTGACTGTGAAATGAGTATCATTATGGGTATTGTTGAATAAAAATATAGTCAAAGACACATAAATATGTGCAAGGCATTATTCCTGGTCTAAGGGAAGGACAATGTCTTCCTACTGAACCTCCCCCAAATGATGGGAGGAAGAGATTCCACTCCCCACCCCACTCTTCCCTTCACAATCTGTTGAGCTTGCTCATTACCAGATTCCATGAAGTAGTCTCTCACTACTTTAGAGATTATACAATAATAGGGGACCTGAGGAGAAAGAGGTTAAACTATGGATAGAAATCAGTTAATCTTATAATTTTTCTTTAAAATACAGTATGAAGTGTGCAGGGGGTCTGATGTCAATCAACAATGGCTAGGGAAAAGACCAAACATTTTAAAATATCCTTTGGGTGAAAACTTTGCCCTTTGAATCCATTAGTTACAGTCATTCAGAGGCATAATTTCAGCTAACATTGATATGCTGATTAGATACAGGTTTATGTTTTGATCTCAGCTAACCCTCTGGAATGAAATTCTGATTCAGCTAAATGCATAGGCAATAGGCAATTGGAAATTTTTCTCAGGTTAAATTTGGATGAAAGAGTTCACTTTAGATGACCCTCACTAACATTTTAAATGTAGACTTTGCATTTGGTAAGGATGTTGTATAATTTTGAAATGTTGTTTCCCTCAAACTCGTGTAAATTACACACACACACACATATATGTGTGTGTGGACACATATGTATATATATACATATACATGTTTTAAGTACCTAGCAAAGGAGAAGGCATTGAGTCAAGCCCCCAACTTTCCTTTAGATAGTCTATTGGTACTTTGCCCTATTTTATAATATTCTCCCACGGTCATGGCACTACAGGGACTTCTGAGTCATTCAGTTTTTTTTGGTCTTTTTGGAGGTGAGAAGTCAGGGAAATTGGTGTTAAGTGACTTGCCCAAGGTCGCACAGATAGTAGCAAGTGTCTGAGGCCGGATTTGAACTCAGGTCCTGCTGATTCCAGGGCTGGTACTCTATTTACTGCACCACTGAGTGAGCCATTCAGTTTTATTTAATCCAACAGCATTTATTTTGTGCCTGTTGTGTCTAAGACACTCTACTGAGTAGGGATACAAAGTCAAAGTGAAAAATAATCCTCATTCTTCAAAGAAACCAAATTCTAGTGAAGGAATTTTAAACAATTACAAATGCTGTATGATTTGAGGAAAGCTAAGTCATTTAAAACTGAGGAGATAGTGTCCAACGATTCTAATAGGCAGAATGGACCATAGAGCATGGACAGTGTATTGATTTTTCTGGTGTCTAGCACAGAGTAAATGCTTATTTAATGCTTTTCATTTGTTCATCTATTTATTAACTCACCATTCCAGGCTTAGGGGTACAGCCTAGGCAAAGGCATAGAGTTGTGACATGAAATACAAAATTTAGGGAATGGCATTTGAACCATTTTGACTGAAAAATAGAGCACAGGAAGAGGAATAATGGGAAATGGAGAAATATGTTGGATTTAGACTTAAATGTGAAGAGACTCAAATGACAAGCTAAAAAGTGATTAATTACAACTGGATTGGTTTTAGATTCTTTAGGTTAAGGTTTCTTAACTCTTTTTGTGTCATGGACCCCTTTAACAATTTGGTGAAATCTGTGAACTTCTAAGAAAAAAATATTTTAAATACACAAAATGAAATTCATAGGATTATAAAGAAAAACAGGCATACTGAAGTCAAGATGTAATTCATTTACCTATCTGAGATCACAGACCCCTCCCCTCCTTGATATCTATCCACAGACCCATGGTTAAAAATCCTTACTCTGAAAAAATCATAACAAGTAAAAGCCAAACAGATTTCATTGTGACAATTAAGTATGGAGGGTATAAGTTCCTTGAAAAAGATCTTTTGAAGATAGTGAATGATGGATCAGAGAATAAAAAAATCTGTGGCAAGCTGTATAACTTTTTCCAGTCCCTCTTTACCATAGTTTTCTGGATAAATGTTTCTGTATCAAGTAATAACATTTTATTCATTATCTGGAGACTCATTGACTTTGGTTCTATATTCTCCTCTACTATTAGTCTTAACTGCAATGATATTGCTAATAACAGAAGGAAAAGAAGATTATTTTTGTGAGCATTTTTATTAATTTGTCCCTCTCATTATTTACTTCGACCCAATCTAAGCAAATTTAAAACAAATTATTCACTATAAAACAAATTATTCACTGTCTTCCTACATAGTATGGTAAAACAAATTCTCATATTAACCATTTCTGAAATTGTGTATCTCTTTCGATATTTTAATGTTATTATCTCTCTGTCAGGAGGTAAGTGTCATATTTCACTTTTATTTATTTTTTAGGCTCATGGTTTATCACTGCATTGATTAGAGTCCTAAAGTCTTTCAAATTTGTTTATTCTATGTAAAAATTGTACTAGTTCTTCTCACTTCTCTCTGTATCCCTTCATAAAAGCTTCCCATTTTCCTCTGAAATTATCCATTTCATAATTCTTATGTCACATATGTATTCCATTACATTCATATATCATAATTTGTTTATCTATTTCCCAGTAGGTTAGCACCTTAGTTTCCACCTTTTTTATGCATGAGACATTTTTCTCTTTCTTTGATTTCTTCAGAATATAAGTCTTGTACTGGTATAGTGGCTTCAAAATATACATACTGTTTGGTAACTTTCTGGGCATAGTTTCAAATTGCTTTCCATAATTTCTGGACAGATCCAAATCTTTGAAAACAATGTATTTACATACCTGTTTTCCTATATCCCCCACCAACATTTGTCATTTTTCCCCATTGTTATCTTTTCCAGTCTTATAGGTGCAAAGAAGAATCTTGAAGTTTCTATAATTTGCATTTCCCCAATTATTAATAATTCTAGAGAATTTTTTCATATGATTAATAAACTGGATATCTTCCTTTAAAAAGTACCTGTTCACATCCTTTGACCACTTATCTCTTGGGGAATTGTTTTATCCTCATAAATTGAATCAGTTCCTTATATTATTGCAAATTTTTCCCCTAGAACTTCTTTCCTTTCTAATTTTTACTGCATTATATTTATCTGTGCAGAACTTTTAAATTTAACATACTTATAACTGTCCATTTCATCTTCTGATCCTATCGCTCATTTAGTCATGATAATTCTCCCATCCATCTATCTATCTATCTATCTATCTATCTATCTATCTATCTATCTATCTATCTATCTATCAATCATCTATCTATATATCTATTTGTTGTCGTTGTTCACTTGTTTCAGTGTAATGCCACGCGCAGAAGCTTTCTGGAAGAACTGATACTGTGAACAGCTTTTAAGGTTCTGATTACTCAGTATAGTGATCACTCTATTTATTCCATAACAAATCAAAGCAAAACGTTCACAGAGAATCAAATACGGCATTCACAATATTACAACTTATCACAGAAAATCACAATATAATATTCACAACTTAGTCTCAAAGTAAAATAGTCACTCTTAAGTTAACTCAATTAGTCACTTATTAGTGGTCTCAAAGTACAATAGGCAAAGTCTTCCACTCATGGGGCAAAGTCTTGATTAACTCAATCAGTCATTTATTAGTAGTTTCAAAGTACATTCAGTCATGTCCAACTCTTTGTGATCACATTTGGTTTTTGGGCAAACATACTGGAGTGGTTTGCCATTTCCTTCTCTAGCTGATTTTACAGATGAGGAAACTCAGGCAAACAGGGTTGAATTACTTGTCTATGGTTAGATAACTAGTAAGTATCTGAGACCAGATTTGAAATTTCTCACTCCAGGCTCAGTTTGCTATCTGTTGTACCACCTAGCTGTCCATCTATGTCTATGTCTACTTCTATGTCTACGTCTACATATACATCTACTTCTGTGCATCCATTGATCTATTTTATCTATCTGTCTGTCTGTCTGTCTGTCTGTCTCTCTCTCTCTCTCTCTCTCTATCTATCTATCATCTATCCATCTATCTATCTAGTATTCTTTCTAGTAAAACATAGTTTCTTTGAGGTAGAGTATGGAATCATTATTTTTAAAAATCTTTGTATCCCTAGCACTTAGCACAGTGCTATTAATATAGTAGATGTGTAATAAATATCTATTATTGAACATGCTGTGATCCATTTTTTAGGAAAATTCTGATTTTCTAGATTATTCATTTTGGACCATTTATATAAACTAATATGGGTCTATATCTCAGTGCAGTAAATACAGTCTTGAAAAGCAGTTTCATTCATGATTTTATTAATTTTCTTACTCCTTTATTCGAAAAATACTTATTGAGCAATTTGTAATCTTAGACAATTTCCTAGAGCACCGAAGGGTTGAATTCCCCAGGGTGACAAAGCCAAAGTGGCAGAGGCAAAACTTGATCCCAAATCTTCCACGATTTGAGGTAGACTCTCTATCTACTATGAAGGTGCCAGCCTAATCTGATAGAGTTTGCTCATCTAAAAGTTCCCTGTCCCAGTAAAATCAATTATTTTAAAATATTTAAAATCACAATATAATCACCTATCCCTTATTTACTGAGCATCAACTCTGGGTAAGGCTGCATGCAAAACACCCTAATTAAGGGCACTTCTAATTCAAGGAATTATTTGGAAGCTTTGTTGTAAAGTGAACAGTCTTTTTATAAGCTAAACAACCACATCCTAGATGATTATCTTTTATAAACTCTAGATTTTCATGTCACAATTGTTTTAAGGGAAGTATGTTAGTTCCTAATATACTGATTTACCAAGCATTTCACAGAGAGATGATCCTTCCTTTTATTTTCCAATAATAATCCCATCTATAGAAATGTGATGAAAATCTGTCATAAACACTGTTTCAATTGACACTTGAGAATTTTTCATTTGCTTTTTGTTTTATTTGCTTCAACATAGCACATATTTGGACAGGAATCAATTAGATTACTTACATTTACCAAATATAGCCCACCCCCCACTTTTTGGGGGGGCAGGTAATGTGCATATTTTTGAATATGTTAAAGTATATTTTGAATATGTTAAAGCACGAAGCAGGTGCTTAATCAGTGTTAATGACTGACCGACAGACTTATAGTGGTACACATGCACATGAGTAAATACATGTGCCTACTATGTCACTGCCATGAAAAGATTCTTTCCAGATATTTTGCATGAGAGATTTTGCTGTGCCCTTTGTAATGTAACCTGTCCTGCACTATTCTGACCTTTCCCTAACATTGGACCACTGCTCCAATCTCCTCTTCATGATTCCTTCTGGTCCTCTGAATATCTTTGTTCTGATGAATTCTCTGGCTGCCTCTTTCATGCCCTTTTCTTTTGGGGGTTATCTTCATCCAGGAATATTAGTAGTCCTAGTAACTAGCAAACTTCAGACCCTACCCCAGAAGCAGACTGAGATCCCTGAATTACAACAATAAATAAATAAATATATTTATATGTAAGTAAATTTGTATATATTATTTTATTGTATTATTTTATTATATTTATCTATTATTTATATATAATGTTATATATAAATAAGTAAACATTTTAAAATAAATAATTTGGATGATCTATGTAGCATGAACATAATCAGTCATATACTGTGATCTGAATTTCTTTTCAGATTAAAGGAAGGCACAGAGAACCAGAAACTTGGTAATACTACTGAACTTTTAACACTCATCTGTCCTTTAATTCTCATGGGCAAATCAATGGTGTTATTATTGCCTTTTTTTTAGTTTTGATTATATGACTGCCAAATGTTAGCATAAACATCAATTGGTATCCAACAATATTTAATAAATGTTTATTAGCAATATTCAAAAGGTATTTATTAGGTACATATTAAATATGGACTCTACTACCCAGCACCTGTTTGCCTTTGAGCAAATTTTGCCTTAACCTTTTGACACTTTAATTTCCTTTTTTGTAAAATAAAGTGGTTTATAATAAAGGTAGCATTTTGTGCTATCTTGCCAATTACCTAATATTTAGCAGTTAATACCTTCTAAGTGAATACCTGTGTGGGAAACATAACTCCCATATAAATAGGTGAGAGCAAAACTCAGTGCTAAGTAATGTATTATCTGGTGGGATCAGTGGGGATGAATTACAACCGCTTTTCAGATGGTGCAGAAACTGTGAAAGTTACGAAAGGCCTCCTTGGGTAGTTCCTGATGAAGGAAATACTTATCAAGGTCTGCATAGTTTCTTCTCCATAGACTTCTCCATGACTAGTTTCTGTATAAGGATCTCAAGAATAGTTCTGGGCAGCAATGCAATTTGAGGCTGGATTGCTTCTGTATATGTAGTGAAAAGTTTTGCTTCTGAAGCCAGTCTTTACCAAGTGAGGTCCCTACTTCTCAGGTGGTCATAAATATATTTAAGAGCACTAACCAGCCAGGCAGATGTGTCTGAATTTATGAACATATTTTTTTATGAATGCTAATTGTCTGGGTCTCACGAGCCAGTTTATGATTGTCTCTTGAAACATCTCAGGCATGGCACATATTCAAAACTGTTATCAGCCTTAAATGTAGGCAACGGCCATTTGTGGGGAAACTATGATGTTCAGTTTTTCATAATTACCTTAAAGATACAGTTGGTGACTGGAAGATAGTGGTTATCGTGGGTGAGGTAGTCTACTCATTTTCATCTTAGTCATGTCCCATTCTTCATGACTCCAGTTGAGGTTTTCTTGGCAAAGATACTGGAGTGGTTTGCCATTTCCTTCTTGAGCTCATTTTACAGATGATGAAACTGAGGCAAACAGTGTTAAGTGACTTGCCCAAGGTCAGAGAGCTAGTAAATTTCTGAGGCTAGATTTGAGCTCAGGTCTTCCTGACTCCAAGCCCAGCAATCTATTCACTGCACAACCTAGCTGACTATCTTAAATTCTAATAAGTATCCTGAGAATGACTTAGAGGCTACTGTTACCTCGAGCAATAGGAGGGGTGAAGGACTTTTGCAGAAGTTAAGAAAGCTGTTGTAATTTTGAAAAGCAAATTTATTAGACTACAAGTGGCTATGCTTTAAAAAATTCACTGTTATTGTAATTGAATGGAATATAATATTCTTTTACTTAGGAAGGGAGTCTCTCCTAATGGGGATTGCACTTGTGGATTCAGTACATAATAAGTTGCAATAATAATAATATTGTCTTGATTCACACTTAGTTTCTCTTTTGTAGGTAGAAATTAATTTATCAGTCACATCTTAAAAGATGAGATAGGTCACAGGTGTCAGAATAAGGTATGATGAAAAATGTCACCCAGGATAGGAACACATGAGGAGTTATGCAAGTGTTGGTGGAAATGAATTTCAAAACTTGGTCGAGTTTCCTTTAGAAAACTTAGGAAAGTGGAAGTTCATATAGCATAGAAACAGGGATTCAATACTGGTGCTTATCAAAGATAGACTCATTTTCTTGTCTACCTCTTCAGTTTCAAATATTCCATTTTCCAGAAGAGATTTCTCTCTTTCATGATGTATATAAAACATGTTACATTTGGCATCCTAAGGGTTAAGGTTACCTTGCCTTTGCTGTTATTTACATCAGTGGTGGGTAAAGAGAATGCCCAGGTTCAATGAGTGACAAATCATTACAGACCATGCAGTGTAATTAAAAAGCACAGCCATTGATCAGTGATGAGCTAAACCTGAGACCAAAAAGTGAGAGACCCGAAATAGCTGGCAAAACTTCTCATTGAATCTGTCTGAAATGGAAGATGTTTGCCCCTGCAGGCATTGGCGTGAGTCCCATTGTGCATTTCCATTAGAGACACACACTGACTCAGAACATGCCATTGATGTTGGCCTATTTATGAAAGGCTGTTGAAAGAGGTTTCAGAGCTAATTGAAAAGCGCTGTTTCTGAAGTAAAGTAGCTTCAAACAACACAGCTCCAAAATCTGTTTTAATGGTTTGGAAATTGGTGAGTTATCCATGTATCCTGCATGAAATAAAATAGATGATTCAAAATGAAAGCTCCCCTGGCTCATAGTGAGATCCAGTTCTTTTAGAAGAAAAAGTTGTTCAATGGACAGGTGACTGAGTTTATTATAACAGTCCCTGCTTGTATCTGTTGGTGTTTTCATTCTGTTGTCTAGCCTTGTTTCCAAGAATGCATGATTGCAGCTGCATAAATACACCTCGTTCAGGGACATGGTATGCAGGCTTTAAAAGGATGCTGTCAACTATTGTTCAATAACAGAGTATGATCTTCTAGGAAAGAGGAATTTTCCAAAGTGTGTTCTATAAGAGACAACAAAACCCCAAACATGCTTTCACAAGATTTTTTTTCCCAGGTTACAATTCAACAGATAAAAACTGGAAGACCTGAATCATTATCATATTAAAAACTGAGTATATTTGTGTGGATAGATTAAAAACAATTTGAAAAAATAAAATAATTTTTCCCAGGCAGTTTTCAGGCAACATCTCAATTCACCTTATATTAATTTTTTATGATAAAGAATGAAATCTGCATGGTACTTTAAAGTTTACAAAGCACTTGACGTGAATTATCCTATTAAAAACTCATAATGATATTATAAGGTAGGTTCTAGAACAGGGGTGGGAAACCTGCGACCTCAAGACCACATGGGATCTTCTAGGTTCTCTGGTACAGACTTTTGACTGAGTCCAACTTTTATAGAACAAATCCTTTTAAGGGGATTTGTTCTGTGAAGTTTAGATTCAGTCAAAGGGGAACTTGAGGACCTAGAGGGCCACATGTGGCCTTGAGTAGTGACCTTATCCTCGAGTATTATTATTCCCATTTTACTGATGAAGAAACTGAAGCTCAGGTTAAATGACTTACCATGGTAACATTGCTAGTAAGTGTCAGAGGTAGGATTTGAACTCAGTTTCACTATGCAATGCTTCCTTAAACGTGCAAACTTGTTTATTATTTGTACTGATATTCTTTTCTATCTTAGAGCAGGAAAAAGGATCGTAAAATATGTGAGGGGTGAAAGTAGAAGAAGAATAGGTGGAGGAGAGCATTGAGCTCATTCTTGTTCTTGACTTCTCTTATTTGCTTTTACCAAATGCATGAGACATTATGTCTCTACCATGTAAAGGATATGTCTCTCTCTCTCTTTTTTTTTTTGCCTTTTGGAGGGCAATTTGGGGTTAAGTAACTTGCCCAAGGTTACAAGGCTAGTATTTTTGTGTGGGTGTTAAGTGTCTCAGGCTGGAACTGAACTCAGGTCCTGACTCCAGGGCCAGCACTTTACTCACTGCGCCACCTAGCTGCCCCTTAAGGTTTTTTTTTTAATTTTTTTTTTTTTTTTTGCATTTTTTGGAGGGCAATTGGGGTTAAGTGACTTGCCCAAAGTCACATGGCTAGTTATTTTTCGTGTCAAGTGTCTGAAGCCGGATTTGAACTCAGGTCCTCCTGACTCCAGGGCCGATGTTCTATTCACTGTACCACCTAGCTTCCCCAAGGATATGTGTCTTCTTTCACTCTACTATGGAGATTAGAATATAGAATAAAACCTATTTGCTGACTTCAAAGAACTTAAAGAGGGAGATAAGATATGATATACATAGATAACTGTGTAGCTATTATACAGACAATATAAAATAGAATCTGAAAGTATAGTAAGATGGATAGAGCATTGTCCCTGTAGTCAGGAGGGCCTGAATTCAAGTCTAGCCTCAGACACTTACTAGCTTGGGCAAGTCACTTAACCCTGATTGCCTCAAAAAAAAGTATAGCAAGAGAAGTGAAAATGCTATCATAATTCAAAGAAGTGAGAAGTCAGTTGCTGGTGTTGGGATCAAGAAATGCTTTAGCACTATCTCTATCATACCTATGATTTAAAAAAAAATCTCTGTGTTGTTTTACAATTGACAAGTGACTTTTCTAGAGTGACAGGAAACTGATGATGAGTAAGGAGTGTAACTCAATTTGCTATCTACCTTAGTAGTTTCTGTAATAAGTTGTTTGGTGCTGACCATTTTCTTAATGCATTGCACATATACTGGACACCAAACCAGTTCTCTATACCATACCAAAAGATCAGTCCTTTTGTTTGTAGGTTGAATGTTGAACCATTCATCAGATTGTTCCCAAGACATTTTGGGCAATGTGGGAATTTGTTAGAATGATTAAAAAGAAAAAAAAAACCGGACCCAAAAATGGTTGTCCCAATTAATATGTGTACCTTTGTGGCCAGTTGTATTCATTGTGTTGGTATCTGACCAATGGTATGATGATTGCTAGAAGAACTGAGCACTCAAACTCAAAAGGAGTGCTTAGAAAATAAATTTTCTAATATTATGTACACCTATCTACTTCCTGAACTTGACCATAAATTCGAGGGTTCCTGTAACAGTTCAGGGATGTTAGGTCAGGATGTGGTGGGGGAATGAAAATGTGAAGGAGACTGAGAAAGAAGTTAGCTGTCAGATCAAATCCAATTTTGGCAGCCCTATAAAATATAAACGGTACTATCATCCAGTCCCCTCCACCCTGATCATATCATTAATATGGTATTAGGTCAGTTTTAACGTTTTCCACTTCCCTTTTATATTAATATAATATATTAAAGGCAGAAAGTGTGATACATTGGAAAGAGCACTAAATTTAGAGTCAAAGGATCTGAGTTAAAATCCCAGCTTCTACTTCTTATGTGTGTGACTTTAGGCAGGTTACAAATGCTCTGGACTTTAGTTTTCTCTACTATAAAAAGATGGGGATTAGATAAACTCCAAGGTCTCTTTCAGCTCTAAATCCTACACTATCCCATGAACATGAGATACTCTGGTAGGTTCCTATAACAATTTGCCTCAAATTAGAATCCTGCAGACAATGCATCTAACTTACAATGCCTAAAAGACCCACAATTGACCCCTTCCCAGCAATCCTACAAAACAGAAGCATCACCTTTTGGAATGATTACAGGCTTCTGGCTTTGATCCAAACTGGAGATTTAGGTCTGATGGTGGTGATAGTGATACTGCCCAATAGCCCTGGGTAAAGAAATGAGTGATAGCCAACAGGATCCAAAATATTCTTGTGTCTAGACACAGTGTTGCACATAGAGATCAAATAAATATTTGTTAATTGATGAACTGATAAAAGAAGAAAAGGTCCATGGTATGTTTCAGCATTTCCTCTTCTTTAGTGCCATTGGCACTTATTATATATTTTCCTAAGAAAGACATATAGAAAAAAAGGCATATAGAGGATAATAAGGACATATAAAAATGTACTTGACTGAAGCCAAGAAAATAATTGAGGACATAAAGGAAGAATCGCTTTAACACGAATCTGCTCCATGACATATCCAACAAGAGGTCATCTAGGCTTTTCTTGAAGACCTCCAAATTGTTGTTCAATTGTTTCAGTCATGACCACTCTTCTTGGCCCATGTTCATTCTATCTTGACCCAAAGATACTGGAGTGGTTTGCCATTTCTTTCTCCAGAAGACCTCTGCTGAGAGAAAACCACCAACTTTCAAGGCATCTCATTTCACCATTGGATAGCTGTAATTGTTAGGAAGATTTTCCTTATGAAATGGACAAAACAATGGAAGTAGGACTGGATAAATTTATGGACAAACCATTGTTTTAGGAAAAAAATATGCTGGGAGGAACAGAAGGAGGAGAAAGCAGGGGAGGAAAAAGAGTATGGTGCACTGCATTCTGCTATCATTTTAGAAAGATTTTGACACTTCTCCTAACTTGTTGCCGGTATCTGTGTCATTCTGCTTCCAGTTTCTGCAGATAAGGGGTTCTTAATAATATGCACAAATTGTTATTGTAGTGTTTCTGGATTTCCTCAATTGAAGGCTGGGAGGTATTCATAATTTTCCATTCCGAAGAAGATAAAGTCATTTTCTTATAACTATGCATATTGGCAGTGTTTTGTTTATGATGTGCTTTTTTACTTCTTTTTTAAATTTTATTTTTAAAATTTTTTTCCATTTTTCAAATGCTTTATTAACTTCTAATTTACTTCATTCATTTCTGCCAGATTTTCAGTTGCAAATTTTCTCCTCGTTTTTCCCCTACCCACCGCCCCAAAATAGCAATCCCACAGAATATCCCCTCCTCCAATCTGCTCTCTTCCATATTTTCTCCCAAACCCCTTTCAAGTTTTCCAGTAGGGCATGGGGAATGTCTGTGCTCCAGTGCCTGTATATCTTATTTCCCAATTACATGTAAAATAGTATTAATAATAGTATGTATATATGTATATATATGTATATTTAAACATTCGATTTTAAAACTTTGAATTCCAGATTCATTCCCTTCCTCTCTTGTCACCCACCCTTACTGGGAAGATAAGCAGTTCAATATAGGTTGTATATGTGTAGCTAATGCGAAACAATAATGTAGTAGATATATTGTAAAAGACTGACTATATTTACCTCCCTCCTATCCCACCTCCTACTTGTTCTATTCTCTACTTTGATCCTGCCCCTTTTTTTAAGCAATTGGGGTTAAGTAACTTGCTCAAGGTTACATGGCCAGGTGTTTCTGGGTAGATGCTAAGTGTCTAAGCCCGGATTCGATCCCCAGGTCATCCCAACACTGAGACCGGTACTTTTACTCACTGTGCTACTTGGCCACCCCAGATCCTGTCCCTTTTGAAAAGTGGGTGCTTCCAACTTCCCTCACCCCCAGCCTGCCCTCCCTTCCATCATCCCCCCTCTCATCCCCTTCCCCCCTATTCTCCTGGAGGGTGAAATACCCTATTTAGTGTGTATTTCATTCCCTCCTCAAGTCAAATTCAATGAGAATAAGGTTGACCTATTCCCTTTTGCCTTCCTATTCTTCCTCTCCATTGTAACCATTTTCCCTTGCCTCTCCTATATGAGATAGTTTACCCCATTCTGTCTCTCTCCATCTCCTCTCATTATATTCCTGTCACCTCAATTTCACCTATTAAGTATCATCTCTTCCTATTAAATTCGTCCTGTGCCCTCTATCTATGTATACCTGAAAACATATATACACACGTTCACATATGTTTTCATATGCCTATATACCCTCATATATGGACATATATATGTGTGTGTATATATATATATATTTCTATTCCCTTCAACTATTTTCATACTGAGAAAAGTTTCATCAGTTACAATTATCGGTTTTCCATGCAGGAATGTTAATAGTTCAAATTTGATAAGTTCCTTATGATTTCTTTTCCCTGTTTACCTTCTCATGATTCTCTTGCTTCTTGTATTTGAATGTCAGATTTTCTATTCAACTCGGTTTTTTTCATCAAGAAAGCTTGAAAGTCCTCTATTCCACTGAATGACCAAATTTTCCCCTGAAACATGATACTCAGTTTTGCTGGGTAGGTGATTCTTGGTTTTAATCCCAGCTCCTTTGCCCTCCAGAATATCATGTTCCAAGCCCTTCAATCCCTCAGTATAGAAGCTGCCAGATCCTGGTTTAACCTGATTGTGTTTCCAAAATATTCAAATTGTTTCTTCCTGGCTGCTTGTAATATTCTCTCCTTAATCTGGGAATTCCAGAACCTGGCTATAATATTCCTAGGAGTTTTCTTTTTGGGATCTTTTTTAGGAGGTGATCGATGGATTCTTTCAACCTCTATTTTGCCCTCTGGTTCTAAAACATCAGGGCAGTTTTCTTTGAGAACTTCCTGGAGGATGATTTCTATGTTCTTACTTTGATCATGGCTTTCAGGTAGTCCAATAGTTTTTAAATTATCTCTCCTGGATCTATTTTCCAGGTCAGTGGTTTTTCTCATGAGATATTTCATATTGCCTTCTATTTGTTTGTATCTGTTTAACAGCATCTTGATTTCTCACAAAGTCATTAGCTTCCATTTGCTCCAATCTAATTCTGAAGCAATGATTCTCCTCATTGGGCTTTTGAGATTCTTTTTCCATCTGGCAAATTTGGCTTTTTAAGGCATTCTTCTCTTCATTGGCTTTTTGAGCCTCTTTTGCCCTTTGAGTTAGTCTTTTTTTTAAGATGTTATTTTCCTTAGTCAGGCTGTTGACTCTCATTTTGTAATTTTCTTGCATCGTTCTCATTTTTCTTCCCAATTTTTCCTCCACTCCTCTTATCTGTTTCTTAAGGTCCTCTATGGCCTGTAACCAGCTCATATTTTCCTTTGAAGCTTTTGGTGCAGGAGTTCTAACTTTACTGTCTTCCTCCTATTCCATGCTTTGCTCCTTTTTGTCCCCACAATAGGAGTCTAATGTTGGAATCTTCTGTTTGCTTTGTTTTCTTTGCTTGGTCATGTTGCCCCTCAGTCACTTGACCCCTGGGCTTTTTGCCACAGTAGGACTCTGCCACCAGACAGGGGACCTTTTGTCCCAAATGCTGGGGTTTTCTCGACTGCCAGAGGTATTAGATGGGTGCCCTCCCTGAGGCTTGCACACTCTCTGGCAAGCTGGACACATGCCCCAGGACCTCCTCCCTAGACTGTAATCCAGATCCAAGCAGGTTAAAGCAAGAGCGATTACCCCTCAGACTGGTTGCTTGGTCCCCCTACACTCTGCAGGCCAGGAGCTGAAGCTGCCACAGTGTCTGTGCCAGGTATCTCAGTGGCTTCTTGCCCCGCTGGGCAATAATTGACGCACTCCCACTTACTGGGTCCCAAAGTCCAGACTGCACCAACCTCTTACTTTGTCCTTCTCATCTATGTGTTGATAAGTCTGGAAATGGCCACAGCTGCTGCTGATCTGGAGTCCCTCTGGCTCTGGCTGGTCAGACCCACCCTGGGGCTAAAACCTCCAGCTCTTGTGGGCCTGGGCTCGGGTCCCCAAGTGCTGTGCTGGCCATTTCCTGCCGACCTGCCGGGCTGTCCTCAGTGGGAGGTTAGCTTCTCTGTGTCATTTTGTGGGTTCTGCAGCTCCAAAGTTTGTTCAGAGTCTCCTTTTCACATTGATTTGGAAAGGTGGAAGCTGGAGCTGCTCGGAGGTTGTGTTTCTATTCTGCCATCTTGGCTCTGCCCCCCCCCCCCCATGATGTGCTTTTTGATATTGGTGACATATTAATATTAATTAAGCAAATTGCTCTTGTTTTATTGTGATAGATGGTCAAAGTGTTTTTAATTGCTGGATATGATTGCAATTAGGGCTGAGCCTAAAGTAGTTTTAACCCAAGCCACATATAGATTCTTGGGGAGTAAAAAGATATTCTTTGGGAAACTAACCACCCACACTCTACCTTTTATCCTTATTCCAGCTGTAAATTTGTTTCACTTGATCCTTCCATTTTCACTGTCATCCTCTATCTCTTCTTCTCTTTGTAACTAAACTTCTGGCAGTCATCTATCATAGGTGCTCGTACTTCATTTCTTCTCACTCTCTTCTTAAATCCCTATAATCTGGCTTTTGACTTCATTATTCAAATACAACTGCTCTAGCCGAAATTACCAGTGTTTTCCTAATTGCCAAACCCAATAGTTTTCTCTCAATCTTAATTCTTTTTAACTCTCTGCATCCTGTGACACTGTAAATCACCCTTTTCTCCTTGATACTCTGGATTTTCAGTACACTGCTCTCTCCTGCTTTTCCTCCTACTTATCTAACTGCTACTTTTCAGTCTCCTTTGCTGAATCCTCAACCAGGTCATGTCCACTAACTGTAGGTGTCCCACAGGGACTTCTTGGCCTTCTTCTCTTCTTTCTCTATACCACTTCACTTGGTGATATCATCAGCTCCCATGGATTTATCATGTTGATGATTCTTAAATCTGCCTGTCTAGTGCTAATCTCTCTTCTGACCTACAGTCTCTCATCTCTGTCTGAATTTTAGATATCGGAAATTAGGTATCTAGTTGACAAAGGCTTAAACTCAAAATGTGTCTTTACGTTTCACCGTAAAACATGCCACCTTCCAAGGTTCCCACTTACTGTTGAGGGTACCAGCATCCTCCCAATCTTCCAGGTTTACACTCTTTTTACACACACACACACACACACACACACACACACAGCCCCCCCCCCCCCCCCCCCCCCCCCCCCCCCCCCCCCACCCCAGTAATCTGTTGTCTAGGCCAGTTGATTTCACCTTTGCAACATCTATATATCATCACCTTAGTTCAGGTCCTTATCACCTCACACTTGGACTACTGCCATAGCCTCTTGGTTGATCTACCTGAAAAGAGTCTTTACTCTCTCCACTTTATTCTCCCCATTCAGCTGCCAAAATGACTTTCCTAAAGCAAAAGTCAGACCATGTGTCCCCTTTACTTAATAAACTCAAGCGATTCCTTATCACTTCTCTAATCAAATACAAAATCCTCTATTTGGAATTCAATGTCCTTCATAATGTGGGACTCCCACCCCCCCCAACCTTTCTAGTCTTCTTACACCCAACACTTCACTAAATACTCTTTGACCTAGGGATTTTAGACTTTATGCTGTTATATAAACAAGACATTATATCTCTTAACTCTAGGCATTTTCTCTGACTGTCCCTCATGCATGGAATGCTTTCCTTCCTCATTTTTGCCTCCTGGTAATTTAGATTCCTTTAAGTCTCAGCTAAAATCCCACCTTTTACAGGAAGCTTTTTCCCAATCTATCTTAATGTCAGTGCTTTCCCCCATTAATTATGGCCTATTTATCCTGCTAGAAACTAGGTAGGGCAGTAGATAGAGCACTGTGCCTGAAATCAGAAAGACTCATCTTCCTGAGTTCAAATCAGACACCTACTAGATTGTGACCTTGGGCAAGTGACTTAACCCTGTTTGTCTCAGTTTTCCTCATCTGTAAAATGAACTAGAGAAGGAAATGGCAAATCACTGCCAAGAAAACCATAAATGGGGTCGCAAAGACTTAGATACAACTGAAAAATGACTGAATAAAGAAAAAAATTATCCTATGTAAATCAAGGCAGATGTCTCTAGGGAATTTAGATCTCTTTCCCCCAAAGGGGAAGATATCTGCAGAATGCAAAGGTCACCTCTGGAGATCTAAGTCCTTCTTTTCCCTAAAGGACAACAAACAAACAGACTTTTTTTTTTTGATTAAGCAAGGAAGAAAAAACATGTGCATGGGAATTGTCCAGCCTATGTTCAACAGAACAGTAATAATGGATGGGGAGAGTTTATATACATTTAAATAAAGGAAGGTAAGACATTTGCGGGGAAAGTGTCCTTAGAAAGGATGAAATCAGTTAGCCCCATCCCCAAGGAAAGGGGGGAGTGAGGAATTCCAGGTGTCAGAGCTGTGGCCCTTTTATACACAAATCAGATAGGCATTCCTGGTGATAAGCAATCCACAGTTCAAGGCTAGAGCACAGACAATAAGATAAAGAGATGTCTCCAAAAACAAGATGTGCCATAGAGCCCCAAAATGAAAGTTAGGAGAGTCTCTGAAAATAAGGATGTCTCCAAAAAACATAAAACAAGGTGTGTCCAAGAGTTCCATACAGAATAATCAGGAAGTCTTTGAAGATAAGAATGTCTCTTGAAACCACCAAATGGCTCAGGGTATGCTTCAAATCTGGTATAGTCTTAATTGACTTCAGAGTTTGTGATTTTCTCCATGTCCAACTGGATATACTCTTGGTAACTGCAAAGGATTGTTGGTATGTCAGGCCACTATGTGTTTTAGTTAAACCAGTCCTCAATTACCTGGATAATTGGGGAGCTCAATCAAGTCAAAGTAGTTAATTTGCTCATTTATAGATGTAGTCATATACCTGTTTATTGCTTGCTTGTGCATATTTGTTTACTTGTTATCTCTTCCATCAGACAGTTAGTGCTTTGAGGACAAACAATGTTTTTTGCCTTTCTTTGTGTCCCCTGAACTTACCAAAGTGTCTGGTACATAGTAGGTGCTTAATAAATAGTCATCAGCTAACTGACTCTTTGCAATACCCATTCATTGCTTTTAGTTCTGTCCTTTGGTACCAAGAAGAACAAATCTAATCTTTCTTCCACATAACAGTCCTTTAGACTCCCAGGACTTGAGTGTGATTTAAATGACTATGGTAATAGTTCATCTTTATATCTATATATCTATATCTATACCTCTGTCTATCTATCTGTCTGTCTATCTATTTATCACTTTCCACACAAAGTATGATAAGGTAAAGAGTAAAATAATAATAATAACAACAATGTTATGTTATGAGAGATGAAAGGGATGCTTAAAGAGATTATGTGACTTGCCCAAGGTCACCCAACCAATGAGTAAGAAGAAATACTGGGATTCAAATTAAGGACTTCTCACTCTTAAGCTCAGTGGTTTATTTTTTTTTAATTTTTTTTTTTCTGATATACTTTACTATTTCTCAATAATGGCTAACTAGACATGTGAGCAAAACATTTGTATTATCTGATGCTCTGCCACTCATTTGAATAATCATTGTGGTTTCTGGTTCATGGGATATAAGACTAGTCTAATATACAATTATTATAATAATATATAATAGACAATTATTGGACATTTAAATGAAGGCATTATTTGTTGTTGTTGTTGTTATTGTTGAGTCATTTTTCAGTTGCATCCAACTCTTCATGACTACATTTGGGGTTTTCTTGGCAAAGATACTGTAGTGGTTTGTCAGTTCCTTTTCCAGTTCATTTTACAGATGAGGAACTAAGGCAAACAGGGTTGAATGACTTGCCTAAGGTCTCACAGCTAGTAAGTATCTGAGGCCTGATTTTAACCAGAGGAAGATGAATCTTCCTGACTCCAGGACTGGCAGTCTATCCACTATGTCATCTAATTGTCTGATGGAATTTGAGGGACCCATGAAGGTTATTCCACTTCTCTTTCCTCAGTCTGTCACATTTCATAATTTCTTTGAATTATTGTAAAAGTCTCTGTTAAAATGCTTGTGGGAATGGCAACACACGGAAGTGTTAGGTTATTAGCACTATAGTATGAATTGGTTCATATTAATAACTGTTGTCGACCTTGCAAGACCCTAAGGAAATGGGTCAGTTAAATTTTGATGAAAAGATAGAGGGATAGGAAAAGAACGTGGAAGCATTGCCTAAAGAGGTTAGACTGGTAAGTGGAGGACCCTGAATTATCAGAGGAGTTTCTAGTCACCTGAGCAGTGGTACTTTAAAAAGAAAATGAAAAATAAATACCATCTTGTATGGATTTTATGCTTATATTTACTTACATGTATATATTGTTTCACTTGATAGAATATAACACCCTGAGTTAAGTAAGTGGCACAGTGGATAGAGTATTGGAACTGGAGTCAGGAAGATCTGAGTTTAAATCTGTCTTCAGACAATTTGCAACCTTGGATAAGTCACTTAACCTCTTTCTTCCTCAGTTTCCTCATCTGTAAGTAGGGATAATAATAGCACCTACCTCTCAGGGTTGATGGGAGGATCACATTGTAAAGTGCTTAGCGCAATGCCTGGCACATTGTAGGTGCTAATACATGGTAGTCATAATAATAATCATTATTATTTTTTAAAGGTAGAGATCTTTTTTTTTTTTGCTTTTTTTTGGAGGGCAGTTGGGGTTCAGTGACTTGCCCAAGGATACACGGCTAGTTGTTTTTTGTTGTTGTTGTTTTTTTACTGAGGTCACATTTGAACTCAGGTCCTCCTGACTCCAGGGCTGGTGCTCTATTCACTGCGTCACCTAGCCACCCCAGTAGGGATTTTTTTTTTTTAATCCTTTTCTATCTTCAGTGCCCATAATAGTGCCTGACACACATTAGAGGCTTAAGAACTTCTTGCTTATTGATGAGTCAATTCCTAAACTTTATAATATTTTCTCAGGACCAGTTCTGCCTATATATTAAAACAAGTGAAATGGAGGGGAGGAAAATACTTGCCTTGGAATCGCAAGACTCAGGTTAGACTCCTTTTTGATCCAGTTATATGGTCTCAGTGTATATATATACCTGACCTCTCTGAGTCTTCCTTCCCTTATCTGCAAAGGATATTAAATTCTCTCTACCTGTGTATTAGAATTAAATCTAAGGTAGATCCTCATTAGATTTCATCCCAAGATTAATGAAGTACCAAAGCTAGTTTCATCCTAAAGTGATTAAATACTTTGTCCTGCTGGATGATTTCTTAATCTAAGTCTTTGAAAGGATAAACAGTGCACTTTAGATACTTTAATCAATGGGGCTAGAACTGTAAAGTGTTGTGTAAATATAATGATAATTATGAGGATGATGAGGATAGTTATACATGACTGTATACATCATAATTTAAAACCATCACATAAATATGATTTATACTTTTGTCGTTTTTATTATAGATAACTGAATGAAAATCAGACTGGACCAAAATTTTCATGATAAGCTATAGTGGAAGGGATGGAAATGATTTAGTGCAGGTATGGGTGAAAAGAAAGACTAAGAAGGGGGAAAAAGGGGGAAATTCAAATTTGACATAGAAAATTCATAATACAGATCTTACCCAATTATCCTTACTGTCTAAATCAATCTGGAAAGCCTTAACCAGGAAGAGGGAGTAATATGGATGAGATAGAGTAGGTGGGGCTGAGGGATAACTGAGAGAATAGGGGGTGAATGTAGGGTTATGACTCAATCCATTGAATTTTTCACATTTCACTTTTTCCTCTTATATCGAAAATTTTGACCCTTGATGACAATCTATGGTTATGGTTTCTGATTGACTTTGCATGGAAAAAAAGAAGAAGAAATGTAATACATTATTTCTTTTCTATTCATTCTCAATTTGCTGCCCTTTGATTTTAGTCAAGTGGCCCTTGTTCATGCATTATTGGACAGGGTATAAAGGAGAGCCTGTTTGTTTCCACTCTGCCCTGTGTAATTTGTGTTCCCTCAGGGAAGTCTTTTGTATTCTCCTTCTTTACACATGTAAAATGGAAAGACATCAGAACAATAGGGTTACATAGGGACTCCACCTACCTTCATGTTTATCAGCTTTCACCCTTCTCCAGGGTATCATATTTAACTCATGTCTCCAGTTTATAATGGAGTCTCCTAGTAACCTGGCCTTCTGTTTATATGGAGAGGACTCTGGATCAAGGGAGCCTAATGAAGGGTGACCAAGGGAGGGTAACCAGTATGGTGAGAGCACTTAAGGTCATGTCATGTGAAGACTGGCTCAAAGTGTTTGCTTTTTAGTGTTTAGGTGGTGTTTAGCTTAGAGGAGAGAAGACATGCTAGACATGATAAATGTACTTGGTTATTTGAGGGAAGAGCTATCATGTGGAAATGGAATTAGTTTTATTCTGCTGAAATGCAGATTGTGTGAAGCTAGGAACAATGGGGTAAAGGTTGAAAAAAGGGCAAATTTAGGCATAATATAAAGAAGAACTTCCAAACAATTAGAGTTATTTCAAAGTGGATTAACCTGACTGGAGAGAATTTCTTTACTCTTAGTAGAGATCTTCAAGTGAAAGTTGGATGATCATTTGCTATATTGTATGTTTTAGAAAAACTTCCTGTTCAGAAATGGGTTGAACTTCAATGTCCTTCAATGTCCCTCCCAATTCTAAGATTCTCTGAAATTAATTTATAGATGGTACCTAATTGTGATGAAAGTATAATTAAATTATGTTATGTTTTTCTTCTTCCCAGCTAAACTAAACTTCTGGAATAAATTCTGTCATAGGCCTTTAAAAAATGTATTCTAATTCATGGGAAACATTGTGACGTGATACATATATAAATATATAATTATACATAGATAGATAAATAGATAGATATTCATATATAGATGGGTACATGCAAACATATATGTGTATTTCAAGTTATTTGCTTTAACTTTCATCCTTCTTTCTAGGCAGTGGACAGCCTTCAGTCAATAAGTCAATGATAATGGATTACAGAGAGAATGGAGAACTTTTTAGCTCTTCTGTTTTCATTTTTTATTCTTTTTTTTTTTTCTCTACCCAAAAGAACAGTCTTTAGACTGGGAAGGATAGAACAAAAATAGTTGACAGGATGTTGAAACCCAAGAGATTTGAGGAGATGTGATGAATGGACCTCAATTCTCTTAATGAATTGATATCAGATCTGGACAAATTACATTCCAACATACTGAAAGAGCTGACAGATATCAATCAGTAACAGACGTTTTATAAAGTGCTACTTCTTTTCTCTCCACAGAACCAGGCACTTGCTAAAAACTAAAAATAAAAAGCAAAAAAATGAGTCAGTCTCTGCTCTTAAGAAGTCTACATTCTGGGGCAGCTAGGTGGTGCAGTGAATAGAGCACCTGCCCTGGAGTCAGGAGGACTTGAATTCAAATATGGCCTCAGACACTTAACTCTTACTAGTTGTGTGACCTTGGGCAAGTCACTTAACCCCAATTGCCCTGCTTTACCCCCTCCAAAAAAAAGAAGTCTACATTCTATTGAAGGATATAATTTTATATAGTACAACATAGTACAGTGGAAAGAGTGCTGGGCTTGAAGTTATAATATAGCTTTGAATCTTAGCTCTGCTGCTTCCTACTTTTGACCTTGGGCAAATTCTGAGTCTTACTTTCCTTATCTGTGAAATGAGGGGGTTGGACTAGAGGTCATCTAAGACCCCTTGTGTCTTGAAATGTATGCTTCTAAGAACCAAAATAATATTAAATGTATTTAAAATAAAAGTAGTTTCAGAAAAAGGGACTAGCAGCTTGAGTACTCAGGAAAACTTCATGGCACTTGAGCTGGGCTTTGAAGGAAGTTAGGAATTCTGAGACAAAGCAATGTATTCTAGGCATAGGAATAACCTGTTCAAAGGCATAGAGATGGAAGGTGGATTATTGTGTGTGTGAAACAAGTAGGTTAGTTAAACTGGAATATAGATTAGAAGAAAAGAAATAATATGTAAATATGCTTGGAAGTATATGCTGGAACTCTAGCTCCCAACCTAGCTGTTATCCTAGACTCCTCACTTTCACCCTCTTCCCATATTTCAATCAGTTATCAAGTTCTATCATTTCTACCTTTATAATATAATATAAACTCCCTTCTATCCTCTGAAGCTGCCTCCACCCTAATCCATGCCTTCATCACCTTGAACTCAATTATTACAATAGTGTGCTAGTTGGTCTCAAATTTCTCCTTAATCCAGTCCATTCTCCACTCAGCTGTCTTTCTAAAGCATAAGTCCAACCATGTCATTCCTCCTCTCCCATTCCATAAACTCCAGAGGCTCCAGGATCAAATATTACATCATCTGTTTGGCATTTAAAGCCCCCCATACCCTCTTCCCTCTTACTTTTCTTGCCTTCTTATAGCTCACTATTTACCTCATACTCTTCAATCTGGTGAAAATGACCTAATTTCAGTTCCTCACACATGATGCTCCATTTATGTATGCCAGGAATTTTCTTTGGATGTCTACCATGCATGGAATATTCTCCTTCCTAATCTCTAACTCTTGTCTTCCCTGCTTTCCTTCAAATTTTAGTTAAATTTCCAACTTCTTCAAGGAGTTTTTTTCCCAATCTTCCAAAATCTCAGTGCCTTCCTTCTGAAATTATCTCTATTTGATCCTGTGTATATTTTATTTGTACATAGTTGTTTGCATGTTATCTCCCCCTTAGACTATGAGCTTCTTGAGAGGTAGGACTGTTTTTTTCCTCTTTTCTTTGCATCCCCAAGTGGTTGGCACATAGTAGGTATTTAATAAGTGCTTGTTCAATTGACTTGACTTAGACCCAAATTATGAAGGATTTTCAATCCAAACAAAGGAGTTTGTATTTGATCCTAGAAGTAACAAGGATAAAGAGGTGTGGAAATTTTGTTGTCAGGAGTAAAAGATGCAGTAGATAGGGACAGATTAAAGATTAAGGAGAGAAGGGGGATGATTGCAGATACAATTGGAGGTGGTGGGGAGGTGATGAAATCAAGGGTAAAAGCAAAAGGATGGAATTTGGTGAGGAGTTGAATACTCTCTTCCTCAGAGAATGAAGTAAAGGAGGATAAACTAGGGAATGATATAAAAAGGCTTTGAATTCTAGAGTAGGGGAGAAGAAGAAACTCATGGTGAATGACCTCTGTTTTCTTAAGAATGTATGAAGTGAGAAACTAATTGAGATTATAGAGGAAGGAGTAATATGAGAAGCTTTAGGAGGAAAGAGAAGGTTTTGGAACTGCTGCTGTGGGGAAAGTGCTGAAGTCAATTATGGATTTATTATGAAACAATAAAAGAATTTCCTTACAATAGTGAGGACCCACATAGGATTAGATAACAAAACTGTAGTGGACCAAGTCAGCTTGGTTATGTGAGTTCCTTCTATCCTTCAGTAGCATGTCAATAGGAGCAGAGGAAAAGGTTTATTATGGGCACAATCTATAGTTGCTAAATTTCTAACAGTATCAAGAATAGGAAAGATGCTGCAAGATTCAGGAAAGCAGATGGTCTCTTTTTAATTGTTCTCTGGCATTGTTATTTTATGATTATGTTAATTATCCTCTTTGGAAAATATACTGTACAAACAGATATAAAGAGAAATCACATAGAATGATGAGGCATGGGGTGGGTGGGATCATGTTCTCTAAAGATAAAAGAAATAATTACATTAATGAGTTCAAGGTTTTATCTAAGTTTATAGTCATATGCAAATTTTGTTTTTCATGAGTCCATTCACTGTTTTTCAGTTTAGATTGGAAGCTCTGTGAGATTAGGAGTCATGGCTTATACTTTGTTCCTTACAGCGTCTTGCTTTTAATAGGCTTTCTGTAAATTTTTTTATTTATTAATTGATTTTGTTTTGACTAAGTACAATCATAGTTTTCCATGCATACATTCATGTCCATTATTTACTATTATCAAATTGTACATTTCACAGTTGTCTATTTCATGTCATTAGCAATGAAAAAGGGGGTGGAGTCAAGATGGCAGAGTAGAAACAGGGCTTCCATTGAGCTCCGGCTCCCACCACCTCCAATTCATGTAAAAGGTGACTCTAAACAAACTTTGGAGCTATAGAACCCACAAAATGACACAGAGAAGCTAACCTCCTGCTGAGGACAGCCCAACAGGCCAGCAGGGAGCAGCCAGCACAGCCCTCTGGGAGCCAACCCCAGCCTAGCTGGAGGTTTTAGCCCCAGTGTGGACCTGACCATCTACTGGCTGGAGAGACTTTAGATCACCAGCAGCTGTGGTGGTTTCCAGAATTATCAAAACATAGATGCTAAGGACAAAGTGAGAGGTCAATGTAGTGTGGACTTTGGGATCCAGTAGTTGGGACTGCAGTTGGCCTTTATCCCCTGGAGGGAAAAGCAGCTGAGGCCCCAAGGCCCTGCAGCCACTGCCACATGGAAGCTTCAGCTCCTGGCCTGCAGACTGTAGGGGGACAAAGCGACCAGTCTGAGGGGTAATCGTTCTTGCTTTAACCTGCTTGGATCTGGATTGCGGTCTAGGGTGGAGGACCTGGATGTGTAACCAGCTTGCCAGAGCATGTGGAGGCTTCAGAGAGGGCACCCAACTAATACCTTCAGCAGCTGAGAAAACCCCAGCAATTGATATGAAGCTCCCCTGTCTGGTAGCAGAGTCCTACTGTGGCAAAAAGCCCAAAAGTCAAGTAATTGAATGGCAACATGAGTAAACCAGGGAAGCAAAGATTAGACTCCTATTTTGGGGACGAAAAGGAACAAAGCATGGAACAGGAGGAAGACAGTGAAGTCAGAACTCCTGCACCAAAAGCTTCCAAGACAAATACGATTTGGTTACAGGCCATAGAGGAGCTTAAAAAGGATTTTGAAAATCAAATAATAGAAGTGGAGGAAAAATTGGGAAGAGAAATGAGAACGATGCCAGAAAATTATGAAATGAGAGTCAACAACCTGACTGAAGAAAATAACACCTTAAAAACCTCAAATGGCAAAAGAGGCTCAAAAAGGCAATGAGGAGAAGAATGCCTTAAAAAGCCAAATTTGCCAGATGGAAAAAGAATCTCAAAAGCTCACTGAAGAGAATAACTCCTTCAGAATTAGATTGGAGCAAATGGAAACTAGTGACTTTATGAGGAATCAAGATACTATGAAAGAGATCCAAACAAATGAAAAAATAGAAAGCAATGTGAAATATCTCATTGGAAAAACCACTGACCTGGAAAATAGATCCAAGAGGGATAATTTAAAAATTATTGAACTACCTGAAAGCCATGATAAAAAAAAGAACCTAAAAATCATCCTTCAAGAAATTCTCAAGGAAAATTGCCCTGATATTTTAGAACCACAGGGCAAAATAGAGGTTGAAAGAATCTACTGATCACCTCCTGAAAATGATCCCAAAAAGAAAATTCCTAGGAATATTATAGCCAGGTTCTGGAATTCCCAGATCAAGTAGAAAATATTACAAGCAGCCAGGAAGAAACAATTTGAATATTGTGGAAACACAATCAGGATAACCCAGGACCTGGCAGCTTCTACACTGAGGGATGGAAGGGCTTGGAATATGATATTCCGGAGGTCAAAGGAGCTGGAATTAAAACGAAGAATCACCTACCCAGAAAAACCGAGTGTCATGTTTCAGGGGAAAATATGGTCATTTAGTGGAATAGAGGACTTTTAAGCATTCTTGATGAAAAAACCAGAATTGAATAGAAAATTTGACATTGAGATACAAGAAGCAAGAAAAGCATGAGAAGGTAAACAGGGAAAAGAAATCATAAGAAACTTATCAAAGTTGAACTATTTATATTCCTACATGGAAAAATGACAAGTGTAACTTATGAAACTTTTCTCAGTATGAGAATAATTGAAGGGAATAGAAATGTGTGTGTGTATATATATACATATATATGTCTGTATAGGAGGGTATATGGCCATATCAATACATATGTGAATGTGTGTATATATGTGTACAGGTATACATAGATAGAGGACACAGGACCAATTGAATAGGAAGTGATGATACGTAAAAGGTGAAATTAAGAGGTGAGAGAGAATATAATGCGAGGAGATGGGGAGAGACAGATTGGGGTAAACTATCTCATATGGAAGAGGTAAGGAAAAACTGTTACAATGGAGGGGAAGAATAGGAAGGCAAAAGGGAATGGGTCAACCTTACTCTCCTTGAATTTGGCTCGGGGAGGGAATGAAATACACACTAAATAGGGTATCTTGCCCTACAGGGGAGTAGGGTGGAAGGGGATGAGAGGGGGGATAATGGAAGGGAGAGCAGGCTGGGGGGGAGGGAAGTTGGAAGCACCCACTTTTGAAAAGGGCCATGATCAAAGTAGAGAATAGAACAAGTGGGAGGTGGGATAGGAGGGAGGGAAATATAGTCAGTCTTTTACAATACATCTGCTACATTATTGTTTTGCATTAGCTACACATATACAACATATACTGAACTGCTTATCTTCCCAGTAAGGGTGAGTGACAAGAGAGGAAAAACAGGGAGAAAATTTGTAACTCAATTTTCTTGCGGAAATGATTGATGTAAACTAGAAGTTAATAAAGCATTTGATTAAAAAAACAATGAAAAATTCTCTTTTAAAATTTGCTTTCAGTAACATCAAACACAAGCAGGCAGATAAAGACAAGCTTAGATCTGAGGTATTTTTCATTGGAGACTTCCTTCCAAGCTGAGCAATTAACCTTTGGATTCGGCCATTTTAAGCATTCTTGATGAAAAACCAGAAGTGAATAGAAAATTTGACATTGATATACAAGAAGCAAGAAAAGCATGAGAAGATAAACAGGGAAAAGAAATCATAAGGAACTTATCACAGTTGAACCATTCAACCAGCTGAAAATCCACATTGCTTGACTACCAAATCTATATATCCAGCCGCTATATTTTTCCTGAACTCTAGTCCTATATCTCCAGTAGCCTGTTTATAATCTCCGTCTGAATTTCCATAGTCATCTATAAATTTCAAGTCATTATGTTTTCCCCCTTAACCAGCATCTTCTCCTAAAAACCCCATTTCTATCAAGGGTACCACTTTTCTTCTAAAAGCCACCCAGGTTCCAAACCTGGAGTCACGCTCAATTCTTCATTGCTTCTCACTTGCTCTTCCTTTTTTCTTGTTGCATCTAATTGCCTAATCCTATTGATTCTATCTCCTAAGTCTTTCACATATCTCTCTCTTTCACTTTGTGCACAGCATGACCACCAAAGTTCAGCTTATCACCCGATCACCCAGACTACTGTAGTAACCTTCAAATTGGTCTTTCTGCATCAATTCTCTCTTCCCTCTAATTTGTCCTCCACATAACTCCCGAATTGATATTTCCAAAGCACAGATGTGACCATTACACTTCCTTGATGGTTACATATTTTCCCCTGTGTATACTATGTGTTCCAGCCTGATTGTTGTCTATCTTCCACCTCCATCTCCAGAACATTCTTCCTCACTTCTGTCACTTGGAACTCCAACTTCCCTCAATACTTATCTTAGGTACCACATTCTAAATGAGGTTCTAAACCTAGTTTGCACAGTTTCCCAGTTTAATCCTAAACCAATTTGCACAGTTGTTAGGGTCCCTTTGTTCTGACACTATGTGTTTATTTTATATCTGTCCTGTGTAGATATTTTTTTATTGATGGGATATATCTCCCTTAGTGATATGTAACCCCCTCTAGGTCAGAGTACATATAACCATTTTTTTCCTCAAAGGCTACCAAAGTGCCTGGTATGTGTAAAGGCAATCTTTTCAACAGGATTAGTATGGACAACTTGATTAAATGCTTTTTTAAGAGAGAAACACAAAAGATAAATGAATAATGATAAAGAACTACACAAGGATATATTGCTTATATTCTAATATAGGGAAATGACAATCATTAAGGTTCGTAGAGAGAGCCTAACTAGACAGGATCTAAGAATGATTCTCTTATGTCCTGATTAGAGAAAAATGTAAAGAGAGAGGAAGAAGAAAATGCTAGAGGGAGAAGGGAAAGACCATTAGGGAAAATCAGCCCACATAATCTCAGTGTGAAAGTACTTATCTGTATAAACAAGGAGAAGAGGGTGGAAGGGGAGTGGCTGACACTTGAACATTATTCTGATATTAACTGGACAAAAAATGGAGGGATACACACATACATACAGCAATACATTTCACTCAACAAGGAAAGGGATAAGAAAAGGGAGAAGGGGGGATTTGCAGAAGTAGGTTGGAACTAAGCATAAATAAATAGATGATAGATAGATACATAAATAAGTAAATAAATAAATAAATAAACCCAAAAATATATTCTAAGCATGTATATAAAATATTTATAGCTCTTTTTGAGGTGGCAAAGAATGAGGGGAAGTCCATAAATTGAGGAGTGGTTGGACAAGTTTGCTCTTTCTTCCAACATACTTCTTGACTTTTGACTGATTTTATACTAATACTTGCCTTTGCACATTTATGGAAGGGATGACTGGCCTGAGATTCTAGCCTCTTACCAAGTTTTATTGCTTTCACAGCTTTAGCAGAGGGCCTGCAAACTTTCAGTGCTCCCAAAGTGATGTAATTGGCAGGGGTTGGGGGAATGTCTATTCGTTGCCCTCCTAGTATGAGTTCTGCAAATTCCTGACACAGGTTTGTGCCTACTGACTTGTTTCTGCTTGAGAATTTCGGTAGCCTGCTGCTTGATTCACTGTTGGCCTGCAAGAAGGCTTTGCATTTTTGTAGCACCTGAGCTGCCTGCTCTTCTTTATCTTGGGACACTGCAAGGACTCCTGGATCTAGTGTCCTTCCCAGAACTTGTTCTGTTCTTAGTCACAGCTTGGACCAGTCATAGATAGAGATAATGCTCAGTACTGGCCCTCTCCACCCTGGATCTATGACTTGGCACTGGGTGGTGACTGAACTGTCAGATGGAACCAGTTCCATACCCAGCACTTTGTCAAGGATCCCTTGGGATTTCTTTCTGTTGCCTTCACTCAGCCCTCACTCAGGCCATGGGCACTTGGAATGCTCCCCACAGCAACAGCCACTAATGCTACAGATGCATGTACTCCTAGAAAGACCTTCTCTCCAGAGTCGATTGCTCTCTGTCCAGCTCCCTAAGCCACCCAAGGCTGGAAAAATGACTCATTAGAATCACCTTTTCTTTCTTCTCTCTTTCTTACTCAACCTATACTGATAGGGGTAGGGTTGGGTCAGAGAGCTGGGGAAAGAGAAAGAAAGGGAAGGTGAGAAAGAGATAAATACTCTCTCCATATCCCTTCCTCTATATGTATGCAAATCTATCTGTCTATCTGTATATCTATCTATCTATCTATCTATCTATCTATCTATCATCTATCTATCTATCTATCTATCTATCTATCTATCTATCTATCTATC
>NW_027187351.1:2236250-2254692 GCF_028583685.1 Petaurus breviceps papuanus
ATCTATCTATCTATCTATCTATCTATCTATCTATCTATCTATCTATCTATCTATCTATCTATCTATCTATCATCTATCTACCTGTCTGTCTTATCATCTATCTGTCTGTATCTATTTATGAAATATATAAACTGTGAAGATACTGCAGATGTTGATTATAAGTGTCAGTTTAGGCATGAATGTTAAAAATTTTCTTGACATGTAATTGGGAAAATACTACTAAATAAAGAAATTAGCTATGTACCAATGGATAAGTCATCTAAACTCTCTGCCTTAGTCATTTCATGTGTAAAATGAGTAGGTTAAAGATGACCTCTAAGTTTCTTTTCAGCTCTCAATCCTTTTACTTTTTTTTTTAATCAAGTTGGTTGTTTTGTGGTTTCTTTGCAAAGTAAAGAAAACCTTTGTACCTCACATAAATGATGGAAGTTTTGCAACGAGGACTTTAATGCTAATGCAGTTGAAGATCATAATTAAAGTGTGGCATAAAATACAGGTGGTATGATCCTTACTGTAAATTACAAGCATCAACTAACCCTACCTCCCTTCCCCAATCATTAGTTAGCTCTTATTAGTGTCATAAAACTGAACTGATAAGGACCACATAAACCATCTAGTCCAAGTCTCATTTTACAGATGAGAAAATAGAGACCCAAGGATATTAAGTAATTTGCCCAAAATCATTCAGGTAATAAGCATAAGAGACAGAATTTGAACTTGGGTCCTTTGACTTCAGAACTTCTTTCCAAGTATACCACAAAGTTAGCCAAAGCGATGTTATACCAGCCGACAAATGGTAGAAATAATGTTATTATACATAGGTGATTAGTGGAATAATACTGTAGAGAGATTCTATCACTATGGTGAAATGAGGTGTAATGAATTAATATTATCAAAAAATTGCATTGGTCAGGGCAGCCTCATGTGGGATAGGTCTGGGTTACTGAGCACACAATAGGAAGTAAAGAGGTAGAAAAGAAGTCAGTATCTTGGAGTTGTGAACATTGCTGTTTCCATTTCACTGCTGCACCAAAGTCAGTGCAGCTCATGAAGTTACTCTGATCTACATCTCAGGAACCCGATAACAGGATTTGTTATTTTGGAGTATCTCATTACATAATCAGCCTAGTTCTTACCTTCTGGCTCCACCAGGTTTAGCAGCCCATCTACT
This sequence comes from Petaurus breviceps papuanus, assembly GCF_028583685.1. Taxonomy (NCBI): domain Eukaryota; kingdom Metazoa; phylum Chordata; class Mammalia; order Diprotodontia; family Petauridae; genus Petaurus; species Petaurus breviceps. The sequence goes on from NW_027187351.1 coordinate 2,237,422, forward strand.
GGAGTGAAAAGATGAGAGAAAACCCTTCCTCTGTGGTTCCCTTGGGGAGGCAAGACATGCTCCCTGCCTCTGAGTACACTTAACAGAGATTTTCACTCTAAAGGTTTTTGACAGCCTGACCCAGACCTGCAAGGTGGAAAACTAGAGTGAGTGTTATACAGACAATAGACATAGAACATTATACATTATTGTATGATGGTAAAAAACATTTACTGAGTGGCTGATGGTATTTTTAAATGTTGTACAGAATACTGGAACTGCAGTGAAATTAATTGTCTCAGTGCAGATAATTCTGCTTAACATGGTGAAGTTATCAGATGCCCATCTCTTCAAAGTCCTTTCCCTATATTGCTGCTTATCAGACAAAAACACAGATAATAGCTCCTTGGGAGTAAATTTCTGGTCTCCCTCACCCCCTTGTCATAGATCAAAATTGCAATATGAAAAGATAATTCTTGCCAACTGTCAGATCCCATTAGAATTTCTGTAGCCTGATGCCATTTAAGGTAAACACACTGCATGAATTTATTGCCATAAACTCATTGTATTTACATTTTGATTGTAAAATACTGTACAAATTGAATATAATTGCCTTCTCCATGGTTACCCTCTTGGTATTTGAAACTTTTGAAAATCCTCCTCATCTGGAATGTGGTAACAGATTAATACTACCATCAGATGAGGATACAGGAAATTGTCTTCAACAGTAGTATCCTGTGAGGATACTCTTAATTAGGAGTCATTTCCTGCATTCTGACCACTATCTAGCAGCATTACCTGGAGGTCCATAAGATGCCGCATGACAGCTTTTGGGATGAAGCCCTCTGTCATCTGTAAGATTTGTCTACATGTAGGATTTGGAAATATTCAGAATACAAATCATTTCCAGATCTCCATTGATTGTTAAGGTATTAAACAGTTGGAATCACACCAAGTTACAACAATCTGGTGAAGAGTGTGCCCATCGCATATTGCAAGAAGCAAAGTCTTGCAGATGAGCTGTTTAGCACCCTTCTTTAATCCTAAAGGGTCAAAGAAAAATTGGTTAGGTTCCATTCTATTATTTCCTTTTGCAAGGGATTTTCATAGCTAGAAGGGAATTCTAATAGGATCTCATCTAATCCCTTTATTTTCCTAATGAAGAAATTAAAATGCAGAAAGATTTTGACTTGCTCAACTCTCTAGAAAATCCAGATTTCCAACCTAGTTACCTGTTTTTTTTTGTTTGTTTGTTTTCCATTGCACCATGTTGGGTGATAGGGGAATGATTTGGATTATCTGAATCTCAGTATCTCTAGATTATAATTAGGAGTAAAACTAGCAAGAGATTTCAAAGTACAATAATTCAATTCAGTTCAAGAAAACAGTATTTGAGCACAACTAGGCACTAGAAATGCAAAGACTTTATATGCTATTTATCTGTTGTCTCTTTTTATTTTCCTATGAATGATAATAACAATAATGACTCATTAATAATAACCCCCTCAACCCATACTTTGCCAGTTAAGTGGCTCAGTGGATATAGTAGTGGGCCTGAAGTCAGGAAGATTAACCTTCCTGAGTTCAAATCGGACTTCAGACACTTACTGGCTGTGTAACCCAGGGCAAGTCACTCATTAGCTGTGTGACCCTGAGCAAGTCACTTAACCTGTTTGCCTCTGTTTCCTTATCTGTAAAATGAGCTGGAGAAGGAAAAGGCAAACCATTCTAGGAGTTTTGAAGAAAATCCCAAATGGGGTCATGAAGAGTGAGACATGACTAAAACACCTGAACAACAACAATAACCACCCATAATGTGAGGAGGGTAGCAGTGACAAAGTATGTGACTTTGTATGGTTTTTGTATAACTGTCAAATTGGGTTCTGGCCATAACCTTGATTGGTTTAGTGCTTCAGTAAGTAGAGTACAACTGTTTCTAAGTATAGGGGAATAGACTGGTTGGTGGAGTTACAGACTAGTCCTACCAGAAACCATTTTAATTATCAGCTTGTCACAGAGGGCAGTGGAATTAATGGCATTCCTTCATGATCTGATACCATAAGTAGGTGAAAACAAATCCGAAATTTTAATACCCAACCCTCTAGAATTGCCCAAGTGTAATTGCTGCTGGCCTCTGAAGCAAGTAAATCATAAAAGTACATGAATTAGACTGATTATAACAACTAATCAGTCAATCAACAAACATTTAGATACCTAGTACATGACATGTTTTGTCCTAGGTGCTGGAAATAGAAAAAAATCCCTGCTGTTAAGGACTTTACATTCTTTTTTGGGTAGACTATATGCATACAGAAGTATATACAGAAGTATATACAGAAGGCATTCAAAATGATTGCTAGGTGTTTGAGGAGGGACAGTAGCAGTTGGGAGAATTAGGAAAGGTGATTCTTGAACTGTACTTTGAAGAAAGTGAGGGCTTCTATACTATATCATAATAAAATTTGGAATACATCTTACCACTTGCAGGCAAGGGCTTAATACTGCTTTTTCTGTCAATGGTACCTGTAGCTCCAAGTCACAAAACAATGTTCAATATCAATCAGAAAGTACTACATAAGCTTCAGACAGAAAGAAATCAGAAGAGACGACTCTCGAACGATAAGGATGTGGAAAAAATCTGGTTATCACATTGTGAACTAATGCAAGGAAATGACAAGAAATAACTTTATCACTAAGCTCAAATTAAATCAAATAATAGCTGAAATTGAAGAACTATTAAAATATAAAGAGGGAAAAAGTGGAGAATTGAGGTCATTGAAAAGCTTCACTTGGCAAAACAGCAATAGTAATAATGATCAATACCTGTGTATAATTATTATAGCTGGCATTTACATGGTGTTTAAAGGTTTGCAATGCATTCTATATATGTTAATTCATTTGATCCTCACAACAACTCTGGGAGATAGGTACTCTTATTTATTACTATTATTAATTTTTACAAATGAGGAAACTGACAGAGAGATTTTATTTTGCCAGGGCAACACAGCTAGTGACAGATGAAAGGAACAAAGTTCTAATGTAAGTGATTGTTAGAATAACATTTCAGAGGGATTCTATAGCTATGGTGAAGTGAGCTTGTAGTATGTCAATAATATTATTGCAAAATTATTTTGGTCAGGGGATCCTGATATGTTTGAGTTGTTGAGCATGCAAAGTGAGAAAGTAGAAAAGAGGCCAACATCTTGAAGCTTGGTGTTGTGAACTTGTTTCCTTCTGATTGCTGTACTGAAGGAGTGCAGCTCATGAAGGTAGTTAGTGGTTTCCAAGGAGCCTCATACTTGATACAGAATATTGTAATTTTGGAGTATCTCATTACATAAGCAGCCTAGTTCTTATTTCCTGGGTCCATGGCAGAATTCAGATTCAGTTCTTGCTGACTCTAAGTCCTCTGCACTATATACTACTCTACGTAGTTGCTTTCAAATTCTAGAAAGTCTGCCTAATCATAAAAATGACAAAATCAATAAAAGTATCAAAATATTTTGTCATCTAGAGTACTTTCAAATCTAGCAGTACTTTTATTTCTTATACTAACCAGTTGTGGCTCTTCCAGAAGGAAGTTGCGTGACCTTGAGCAAACACAAACTGTCTTCATTTTAGTTTTCCTCACTAGTAAAATGAAGGGGTTGGCTGAGATAAATTCTAAGCTCCCTTTCATCTCTTCCAGTTTTTTGGAGAGAGAAAGAAGAGAATTGAGCATCCTAATCAATTTCTTATAGATCATTATGAGTTTGATGGCATAAAACCATCAGCATTTTTAAGTTTTAAATTACATTACCAAGACTTTGAAACTAACCTGTCTATGCAGTCACTGTTACTATTGTTAAGAATCACAGGAGGAAAAAGTAGGGTTATCAAGGAATATTGCTAAGGACAGTCGTCAAGAACCACCATGACAGAAAATGACTTGAGAAAGCTATTAAGACTTGCAGAAAGGATTGGCAGGTTTCTGCAATGTCCAGCTGGCACATACCTTAGAAAAGTTATATATTGTCCAAATATTGTCCAGCTAGAGGCAACAAAAAAGAATAACATGAAATAGAATCGAGAAAACAAAATTTAATAGAAATTCTAGATTCCCTTATTCAGCAATTAGAAGCAAAAGTCCAAAGGCTAAGGTGACACAAGCAGTACCAAGAACAAAAGAAATGATGCTAAATCAATCAAAAGCTTCACTATAGAATCTTTAAAAATAAAGACATCAGAGGAGAGAATAAGAAGGATGTGTAAAATTTCTGTTTAGCTAAGGTTGTGTGAGAAGGTGAGCGGAAAGAAAATACAAGTTGTATCAAATGATGAACAGAAAATTTGTGCCCTGGATGAAGACAAAACATAAATACCTTGGTGTCTTCTAAGTAAGACACACTGAGCATAAGCTGTCAAGGAGAAATCTGTGTCTGAAAATGTTAAGGGATTTATTGCCATCCTGAATTCAAAGTTGGTAGGAAGAGCACATTCAAATCACCTAACATTTACACAGTACCAGGTCTAATATTCAATTTTGCAATTATAAAATGGACCATAACATATTTAGAAAGTTTTCTAACAAAATTCTGCAAAATATTTAGGAAATGCACATCCCCTTACCTTAATACTTTCTCATCAAAAAAAGAAAGAGAATGGATACTGTCTTCAGAATGTCTCACATTCTGGTAAAAATAATCACAGAAATACTTTTGAAATAAGTAGACATTACTTCACTGAGCAGATAATAAGTGTATTCCATTGGATTTGTTAAATGTAACCCAAAGTTCTTTACTTCTAGAAGGAATAATAACAATTATAATAGTTGATATTTATATGGTGCCTACTATGTGCCAGGTATAATTCTAAGCATTTTACAAATATTTTCTCACTTTATCCTCACAACAAACTTAGGAGGTAGGCACTATTATCCCTATTTTACAATTGAAGAGAAAACTGAGTCACTTAACAGAGGTTAAGTGACTTGTTCAAGGTCACACAGCCAGTAAGTAAGGAATCTACAAAAAAGCCAACATTCAAGAGTGGAATCCAAAGGCTTTCTATGGGTGATATACACAAAAATAGGTGGACAAAGATGTGTTGGACAAATGGCTATCATTCTGGTTTGTTTATAGAAATGGTAATGATATAATAGTTAATGATATAAATTTATATCTAATCATTACTACTAGAAATCAGAGGTAGGTTATCCTTAAGAAACCCAGACTTACTGATCAGTGCAAATTAGAAGAGGTAGAAATTCAGCAACACAAGACTGCAAGTTCAAAAAATTTATCACCTACTAAATGCCTAGTGAAATGTGACTTGGTGACTAAAATAGGTTTTCTATCTTCCTTGGACTTACCAACAATTAATCTCCTTACTGCAAATACAGACCTAAAAATATCTTTGAGAGCTCAACCAACAAAGTGTACTGGAACCACAAGCTTATCACTCACTGAATACAACATTGCCCAGATATAACACTGATCCCTAAAAAGTAAGAATGTTGTAAACAGATGTTGCCATATTCAGAATTCATCATCTCTAAGCTGTGTGAATTACAAAGCTTTCAAGATACAGAGTCTTATTAGAAGCTAAAATTATTTGGGAATAGCATGAGATATATATCAGCACATCATCCTGCCGCTCCTGGAGTTCTCCTAAAATATTTTCTTCAAGCAGAAAGGAAATGGATTTAACATCCCTGTACTTTTAATAAATTACAGTAAAATAATTTTATCCACTTGTGCAATGCATTGTCCACAGAATGTTAAGATATACAAAAGAATAATAGTAACGTAGTTACTTGTCGGACTACATTGAAAAAGGTAAAAATAGTGAGAGAATACAAATAGTAATATGTGGTATTTTGGGGGTACTTTGCAGTTTAAAAAGTATTTTATGCCCACTATCTCCTCTCAGCCTAATGAAAACCTTGAGAATTAAATACAGATATTATTATCACCATTTCACAGATGAGGAAATTAAAACTTAGGTTACATTACTTTTCCACAGTCATCCGTGTAGTTAAGGGATTGTGATAGGATATGAACCTAGGTCTTATTGACTCCAAGTCTTGCACTCTATCCACTAGATCTTGTCTCTATTCTAATTCTTTGTAAGTAGCCATTGGTAACATGTAGCTTATTTTTACCAACCATGGTTATTTGTTTTGTTTTGTTTTACACTTATTTTGAGATTGTAGTGTTTAGTTTTGCACAAACATAAGATAAGCAGAATAAGAGCATGTTCTACTTCTTAAATGAAGTGTCCTTCCTGTCTTTTCAGTATTATGGGCAGTGATGATTTTTATAGATAGAACAAGAAAGCAAAGATTAAGAAAGCCATTGTATGGCAATTCAGGGAACTGGAGGTCTAGACATTGCTGTGTGTCTGAAATGAGATATACTGGAATCAGAAAACACAAGTGTTGGAGGTCATAGCAAGACATGGAAGAGACAAGATTCAGGTGTGAAGGTAGGAGCAAGGAAATATGCAGAAGCCAGAGGAGTAGTGAGTTAAGAACCAGATTAAGCAGTCAGGATAGCAGAGACATAGAGTGTCAATGATACGGAGACAATAACTGAGGCGACTTCCATCTCAGTCAAAGTCTCTTCATATATTCCTTACTTCAGGAAGAGGCCAGTGACTGGATTCCCTGAGCATTCCCTACTGATACTTAGTAAATAGTATATGTACTATGGTGGGAAATAGTAAGCAGAGTTTTTAATTGAAAGGAACCTTAGAGATACTTTAGTTATCTAAATGCTACATCTATATACATCTATATACATCTAAATACTAATACTATATACATCTAAATACTAAATACTATATACATCTAAATACATCTATATACATCTATATACATCTAAATGCTATATCTATATATCTAAGGAACCTTAGAGATACTTTAGTGCCATACCTTTTTTATAATGATGAGGAAATTGAGTTGCAAAGAGAATAAATGACTTCCTCAAAGTAAGTAGTATAAGTAAGATTTGAACCCACACAACACTTCCAAATTGTTTGCTCTGATATACCATGCATGGTTAGATGACATCCTTACTGTTTAATGGGGAAAGAGGACTCAAACACAGTTTTCAGCCTCTTTTACTTGTCATATTCCCTTCCCCCATCCCTTTTTGGTTTTATGTTTTAGCATGGAATGCTTGACTTGAATTATTCATGAAGGGCAAACTCCTGCTCTAATATAAAGTGTGTGTGTGTGGGGGGGGAGGGGTGATTTGGTAGAAGAGTGGTGAAGAATAACAAAGTCATCAGCAATTGGAGGTCTCCATACCAGCCCTGCTCAAAGTGTAGATGCAGAGCTGGTCATTTCCACATTGTTTTAATGAAATTGAGAAGTTAATGAAGAAAACAGCTTAATGGGGAAAAGAAGTATGCAGGGATTGTAGATGCTAGGCTCAGGGTCCTCCATTTTGCAAATATTTTGATCAGTGCAAATTTGTTAATTGAGGCAATTGATTTTCACCTGAAAATGGTTGCAATATCTAATTCATTAAAGCCTAAAATAACATCCTTTGGGCTAAATAGGGCCATTCCATTCCTAACCTCTTAGTGATGTATTAACAGTGTGTAGGCATTTGAGTGCATATCTTAAAAAGTGCCACATTAACAGGAATCTACTCTGGAAAATTAAAAAAAAAATTTAACAGTGCACACGCGCTTAGGGTGGGGGAAGAAAAAAAAAACCATGGCCTCCAGCTCCTGTCCTCCTCTTCAGCAGCATTTTAAGGTCTGTGTTTAATATTGCCAGGCCTGCTTGAGTGATAAATGTAACTGTATAAAAATTACTTATTACAAGCTGTCATGTTGCCTCACTCACATCGGCTGGGCTGGAGGCATTGTACATAAAACTCTCAGCTCCACCTTGACAGCATCAGCCGGGTTGGCTTTAAAGTAAAATGCTTTCAGTCATGAATACAAAACATAATTTACCTTTTCATAATACTTCAGTTTGAAACACTTTGGGAAAGCTCGTGTTACCGTCAAACCTCTACCTGAGTGGAGTGAGAGGAACTTGTGAATTCCAAGCTGTCATTTGAAATGTGTTGCTGCCTTCCATTAGTTTTTTTCTTTGATGAAACTTAAGCTGGTAAATTGTGGGCCCTCTAATTTTTAAAAGTTGTATTTATGCTTAATTCCTTTTTTGCAACTCTTTAGTGACGAGATGCTGTCAAGGTGGGATTAGCTGGATCACTAAATTGGAATATAGAATTGGAATTCTTGCCTATGCCGTCTCCCTCCCCTCACCTTGAAGCACTCCTGTCTTATAATTTTATGTTTAAAGGGTCACAGAGCAGGCATTGAACCATAGACTTTTAAGAAAACTTCTTCATTTACATGTAAAGTCCTGTCATCACAAATGCTTTATAACCAGCATAACCTTCCAACCACTAGCCAGAAACAGTGGGCTCATCATTGGCCATGCCATCATAAAGCCTCATGGACTTGTGTGTTACTTCCATACTGCTGTTTAAACACAACAAGCCCCTATAAGCTGTGTGTGTCAGCCGGATGGAAATCTAATGTGAAGGCTCTTAGGAGACTCTCTGAAGAACAGCTGATTCATTGTGACTGTTTTTATAGTTAGTCATGATGCGTACAGTATGTGAGCATCCCATCTGCAGGGGTGTTTGCCCACCAGCCTCCCTGCCACATTGGCAGAAATGACCCCTACACCAAGTACAATCCGAATGGAGCTGCAGATGTACCCCTTGAGCCCAGATTCTTTCTGACAATGTTCACATTCAGTTAGGGCCCAAAGTGCTTGTACTTGTCAGTAAGGATAAATAATGAAGAAATCTCTCCCCCCCACCCCATTGCCCTTTGGAGAGTGAAACAGAATTGCCCAAGGAAAGACTTTTCTTTGCCAGTCTCTTCCATGGAAGCTCCCACCTCCTCATATCAGCACAAATACTTTTTAATTCTTCTTTCCCTTCCATGTTTAGGCCTGCCTGAAAAAAGGAGCCAGTTTGAAGAGAGACAGTTGTGCCACCATACTTCCATTTTTGAGATAGAGATGAAGTGAGAATTGCTTCTAAAGGACGTTTATAACTGTATAAAGTCAATCTGCATAAAATCAATATGCTTGAGTTTCTGATTATCTCAATTTAATTTCAATTCAAATCAAGCATTTAAAAAATGCCCACTTACTATGTGCTAAACACATAGAGTGCCTAGAAGCTGGGAATGCAAAGACAAAACTTAGAAATTCCTTGCCTTTGAGGACCTTACCTTTAAGGTGTTGAGAGATATGTATGACTTGTCCATAGATATGTAGAATAAGATATATGTAAAATAAGTAAAAATAATTTTTTGAGGTGGGCACTAGAGACAGGGTTTAAGAAAACCTGTTATAGGAAGTTGCCAGGAAAAATGACTTTTATGGAAGCTAGGAGTTTTGGGAGGCAGAAATGATAAGGAAGAAAACTCTTGCTTTGGGGGATAGACTGTGAATAGACATGGAGGATGGAGATGAAATGTCCTGTCACAGCAAATAGATCTGTTTGGTTACAGTGAAAGGACCCCTTGGTTCTGGTGCTTTCCCTCAAGGGATTAGAATCCAGTAATAGATAAGTCTAGGGCATCCCACAACCAACTTAGTGGATAAGTTTTAGTGAGTTGCCTATGATTTGATAGGTTAAATGATTTGCTTAGGTCCATACAAGTATTGTCACTAGAAGAACTGGAACCTTGGTCAACCAGCCTATTTGTCTAACACTTAATCTGTCACAACATGTGCATCAATGAATTAAATACAAGTAGATCATTATGAATGTTTTCTGAGTTATGAACTCCTCTGGCAGTCTGGCTTTCATCAGATTAGCATTTTTAAATGGGTTAAATAAAATACATAGGATTACAAAATAACCAATTATATTAGAATAGTTATCAAATATGTATTTAAAAAAATCAAAACACAAGGTCATAACCCCCAGGGCAAGTATACCTGAAGTAGGGTAAGATAAATATCTCAGAGGTACAGAGTGTTAAGAAAATTAAATGGAGGATAAGATCAATTGTGATTAGATACATCGGGAAACCTTTAGGGAAGAGGAAACCTTCCCAAAATTGGACCTTTGGGATGAGTGTGATTATGGTTTCAATAGAGAGGAATGGGGAGGAAAGACAGTCTAAGTATAAGACCTAATGTTCCCAATGGACAAGGGAAAATAGAGGGTGAATAAAGGGAATGGCGACTTGCAGTTAGTTTGCAGTGTAGGGGATAGCAGGAAACAAGACTGCAAAGGTCAGTAAGAGCCAGGTTACCAAAGGCCTGTAGTGTTGGGCTAAGGAGTTTCAACTTGTTTAAGCAAGGGAAAGCCACTGGAAGTTCTTGAGGAAAGTTGTGACATAATTAGAGCCATACTTTAGGAAGATTTCTGGTTACCACATATGGCCCCCTGAAGATGAAAACATTTGACTCCTTCACTTTACAAATGATAAAGCTGAGACCTAGAGAAGTAAAGTCACTTTTCTTTTTTTTTTTTTTTTCCTTTTGGAGGGCAATTGGGGTTAAGTAACTTGCCCAAGGTTACACAGCTAGTATTTTTGTGTGGGTGTTAAGTGTCTCAGGCCGGAACCAAATTTGGGTCCTCCCGACTCCAGGGCCGGCACTTTACTCACTGCGCCACCTAGCCACCCCATAAAGTCACTTTTCTAAAGACACATAAAGCTAGTTACTAGTCTAGCGAGTCAGAACATTAGGTTTTCTGACCCCTAGTTGTATCCCTCCTGTTACATCACATTGCCAAACCCATTGTTTATTTATTTATCTGTTTTGTTTTATTTTATTCTTAACTTATAGAATGGAGCAAACATTTTAATGATGTAGTACAATTAAAAAAAGATTATTGCGCATTAAACTGAAAATATGCTATATATAACTTGATATTCCTTTGAAATATGCAAAAATAAGGTATCATGTAAATTTCTTTTTTTTCCCCTCTACCCCTCCCCCCATGAGAGATGGCCACCATTAGACACATAGGCATGTATATATTTAAAATTATTCTATACATACTTCTATTTATTTCTTATTTCTCGGGATATAGATAGCATCTTTCTTCATATATCCTTTATAGTTAATTTAGATATTTATAATAGTCAAAATGACTTATTTGCTGTCATTTCTTTTTTTTTTTTGCTTTCTGGAGTGCAATTGGGGTTAAGTGACTTGCCTAAGTTCATACAACTAGTTTTTGTGTTAAGTATCTGAGGCCAGACTTGAACTCAGGTCCTCCCAACTCCAGGGCTGGTGCTCCATTCACTGTGTCACCTAGCCACCCCTCAAAGTCATTCTTAAAACAATATTGCTCTTACTGTATCCAATGTTCTCTTGGTTCTGCTCATTTCACCCTTCATTATTTCATGCAAGGCTTTCAATGTTTTTCAATGTGTTTTCTAAGATTATTGAGCTTATCATTTCTTAGAGTATTTCTTATATCACAATTATAAACTGTTGTGGTGGGGGTTCTGCCCATCCAAAGATGTTGGGGTTTCATGATGTGTTGTGTTAGAACCATCTTGAAGAATTCAGAGTCAGACCACCTCTAATCCAAGTATGGGCATTTATTGAGATTGATGCCTCTCATGAAGTGGGCTAAATTTCAAGAGGAACCAGCAACTTCAGAGAAAGCAAGATGGATTTTTATAGGGTAAAGATGCAATTACATAACAGAAATTTATGTAGAATATAGGAACATGATTAATATTAAAAAGACAGGAGGAGTTTGTTAAGGGATTAGGTAATGGAGGAGGAGTACTATCTATGGTTAGGTGGCTAAACATTCTGGTCATGCTGCCCTCTAATTGGTTAGCTGTTGTGGTCCTGTCTGGTAAAGATAGATAGTTACATATTGTGGTCCTGTCATGGGCTAGATGGATGATGTGATTGTGATTGAATACAAGAATACACCAGTTTCTGTGGGAATGGGTCTGGGGTCAGTACTAGGTAGAGGCAGTAGCTAGGTTCCCATCACATGGGCACACCCACTATTTCCATGGGAACTTAGAGTTCAGGGACACACCTGTTGTTCCAGTGAGCAGTGAGGCATATATGGAGAAGTTAGGACATGGTGGGGGGGGCTAGGTAGGTACAGTGGGGCTGCTGTTCATTGGGGCCTATAATGAAGGTAGGATATTGGGGCTGGGGCCACCTTTATTAGGATTCTATCATTCCTGCCTCAAAGAGTTGGGCCCAAATTCATTTGGGAAAAGGGATGAAGGTTTCTGCTTCTGTAGCTTCTTCAGGCTGAAAATTTCGAGAGTAGAGCTGTCCCTGTCTCAGTAGGTCCCAAGGAGGAAGTTGATTGGAAACAAGCATAAATCATATCCATGGGATGATGGGTGAGTATGGACTGGTATCCATTGTTTGTTGCCAACTGTAGGTTAATTGGCCTGTAATCTAAGAGACATAAATCTGACAGGCAAGTTCAATATGCAGGGTCTAAGATATAAGGAGAAAGACAGATATATCTAATAACAGGCAGTTGACTAGACCAAGTACTCTTTTACTAAATTATTTAGGCTATAGAAAGGAATAAAATTTTAGGTTGAATAGCTCATATGTATCCCAACCTTAGTATATGGGATAGTGATTAACATTGTGTTTGTACCTTTGTTTCATAAACTTATTTTCCCTTTGTCAAATTGTTCCCATATCATTCAGAAAGAATGTTCTATTCCAGGGATTTAACCTTTCCCTTGACAATGCAGTCAGGTAGATAACAAACCTGTGTGATAATTTATCCAGTTGTTTGGGATATGAATGACTACACATTCAGATTGAAAACAACAAAATTTCACATATCTTCATTGTACTCATATCTTTTATTGACCAGTTGCTCTAATTAGATAAATTTCTCATAAAAGGAAAAAGCAAAGACATGCCAGATATGACAGGATAAACATCCTGACCTCTGTTTGAATTCAAATGAGTCACTTTAATTCCACCTCATAGCCAGACTTAGGAATAGCCAGGTGAAAAATATTCCTTTTCAAAGGAAGACAATGGGGAAACTGAGCCAGTAGGGTCCCATCTTAGATTGAGGCTAAAATTGTCCTCTTGGCTTTTCCCAAAAGCTAACCTTCACCTGTAGCAGGATTCGCTCTGAACAGATTGTGGCATTTCTCTCAAATACTGATTTAATGAAGACAACTATATCTGAATTCAAATTCAAAATAAAACTAGCTGCGGTCTCAACATCTTTTACCTCAAATGGCAAGTACCACCAATCATGGCTTAGGACTTGATACAATTATTTTTACTCTTAGGAAGTTACAATAAGCAATAAAAATTTACCATGACTCACATACACAAGAGATTTCATTTCTTAGTAAGCCAAGTTCATTGTTTAGGAACTCCATAACCCAAACAAGCTCTTTTTCCCCCCAGGGCTGATAACCTTGCTCACCAGATGGTTTCTAGGGATCTTGCAAGTTTGCAAATAAGGAGAAATTGATCGGGACCCGAAAGAAGAGACCGATCCGCCTATCCTCTCTATGATAGTCTTCCTCTGTGCTGATGAAAACCAAACAATTATGTGTGGCAAGTCCTCTATTTTCAGTACTGATTTTTCTTTTTCCTTACCATGATGTCTTTTGGGGCTTTCCATATTTTATTGAGGGGAAGGGGGCTAGGTAGGTAGGTAGGTAGGCCTGCTGTTTGGGGCCTGTAATGAAGTTAGGATATTGGGACTGGGGGCACCTTCATTAGGGTTCCATCACTTCCACAACTTACCATTTTGTCAGGCTTAGTACTCATTGCACTGAAAGAATCTAAGTACAGCTCCATAAAAAGAAATTTTACATTTACTTGAAACCTTCAAGTTTTAGCTTGAGATCCCCCTTTGTCAAGAAACCTTTTCCAGTCCTTCTACTTGCTAGTGCCATCCCCTCTAAAGTTATCTTACATCCTATCTACAGGTATCTTATATACACAAATATATGTACGTTTTGTCTCCCCCGTTAGAGTATAAGCTCTGAATTTCCTGTTTCTGTCAATGGCCAGTACTTAACACAGAGCCTGGACACTAGTAAATGCTTAATACGTATTTGCTAATTGATTGAATTTTTAGCTTGATTAAATTCTGAGTCTATCAAATTGTAAAACTGGATCTGTCACAAGTTGTGATATAATCAAGAACATCAAGTTTTGCCTTTTTCAATCTAGAAATACTCTGATCTTGCAACCTTTGATAACACTAGCAGGAGAGCTAGCTTCTTCAGTTTTTAATAGAGGATACCCATCTGCAACTTTATGACTGTGAAACAGCTACATTTGTAGCCTCAGGTGGAACATTCATCATCGGAAACTCACCACATAGTTGTAGTTTACTTTATTCATCATCGTTTTCTTATTACCATAATAAAGAAATGAGGACAAAAATCAGAAAACTGGTGGGTAATTAGTTAATTTAACTCTATCCTTCTCATAGGCTTCCAAGGTCAAATAAATTTGGGGAAATGACCCCATATAAGAATGAAGAAAGATCAGCAGGAAAATTTCCTTAGGAAAATTGACACTCTTAGGGCTATTAAACTACTCCACTGGGCAGTCAGACACATATGCCCAATAGTTTGTAAGAAAATATTCACTTTTTCAAGAGGGGATAGGATCATGGGAATCTGACTTATCCTTTTTAAATTTTGTTGAAGATAGTTCTACCTTGACTTTTCTATTGTCCCTGTTAAGTTTTTTAGTTATTTTCATTTTATTGACTTACCCACTCTCCCAGCAACTTAGGTAATGGCTCTACATGGTCATGCAACAAACAGAATGAAATAGAAAACTCAAGACATGTCTTTCATAGGATCATAGAAACAGCTCTAGATACTTGACCTTTTTTGTGTGTCATGGACAAATTCTGGTGAAGTCTATAGACTTTTTTTCAGAATGATATTTTAAACTGTTTGTAACAAAATCCACATGATTTCAAAGAGCCAATTTTATTGAAATAAAGTTATCAAAATATTTTAAATGCATATTCATTGACTGAAGATCAAGAACTATTGACTAGAGCTTGAAAGGACCACAATGGCCATTTAGTCCAACCTTTTTATTTCAATGAAGAGAAAACTGAAGCCCAGAAATGTTAAGTGACTTACCCAAGGTTACATGGTTAGTAATGGGAGAAATTTGAACAGAGGTCCTCTGAATTCAAAGCCAGATCCTGCCACTCTGATTCTCTGCTTCCTTGCTGTTTGATGCTCTGCTTCTCCCTGCCTCCAGTTTCTATCTTTAAAACTCTTCAAGATTCAAATCAGACTTCCATGAAGTCTTTCCTGATAACCCCAATTAGTCTCAATCTTTCTCCCTCCTCAGATATCTCATAGTACTTTGTTTATGCCATTTCTGGGTAGTTAACACATTCCAACTTGGTGTTATGTGTTCACAGCCCAGCCTTTTCTCTTCTATTAGATTGTAAACTCCTCAAAATCAGACATAGTTACAAGGAAGATGATGTTCAAATTAATATCTAGAAAAACTTCCTAATAATTAGAGTTTTTAAAAAATTGGAAGGCCTGTCCCAGAAAATTCCTTTTATTTCTCTTGCATTCAGAATTTTTATGGGTAGGCTGAATGTTCACATGTCAGATATGCTTTGAGGGGATTTATGTTTAGGTTTAGATTGGACTAAGTTACTTCTGAGGTTCCTTTGAATTCTGAGATTTTTGAATTCATCTTTCTGTCACCATTGCACCTTTCAGAAACCAGGTGCATACTCACATGTAACTCTCCATTTCCCAATGAAGACACTTCTTCCTTACCTCGACCTCAAGGCACCCTTCTTCTCCTTTAAGACACAGCTCAGACACGAGCCTTTCCTGATCTCACCCTCAACTACTAGTGTCCTTTACACCAAACTACCTTATATTGAACAAATTTGTATATATTAATATTATTCACTTTATGATGTATATGTTTATATGTGCAATTGTCTCTCCCTTTGACCTCCAAGCTCCTGATTAGTAGGGATTTTTTCATTCTTCTTTTTTTTTTTTGGAGGGGGGGAGGGCAGGGCATTTGGGGTTAAGTGACTTGCCCAAGGTCACGTGGCTAGTTTTTTTTGTGTGTTAAGTGTCTGAGGCCAGATTTGAACTCAGGTCCTCCTGACTCCAAGGCTGGTGCTCTATTCACTGCACCACCTAGCCACCCCTGTTTCATTCTTCTTACTCTTCCCCCCAATGCTTAACACAGTGCCTGGCAATTAGTAGACACTTAGTAAATACTTGTTGATGAATTTATTGTAGGAGGAGCTAGTTGTGGGATGGGGGAAGTGATCTTTTTTAGGCTTCTTGAATTTAAAGTGCCAGCGTTTATTATTAATTATTACGTTCTGTTGTAAATCTATAGGGATGGTTAGGTTACATAGTGCCTTGTAAATGATGGGCATTTTATACACATTTGATGAAGTGAATGTCATAAGATTGCTTGTCTTGATAGTAAAATAGTTGTGCTTTTAGCTTAGTTTTATATTTAAAAAAAATTTCTTTGATGGCAGGTGTTTTAGATCTTATTAGCTATATCTCTTGTCAACCATCTTTTCTTGCTGCCTGTTACCTTTCAGTAGGTTTCTTTTGTTACATTTCTTTGAAGAAATCAAACAAACCAAGCCTTCTAAAGAAATTGTATATAAGTATAGAAGATGTATGTAATAAAGTTAAGAAAACAAGGCATTTGTTTGGGTCTTCAATTAGAGGTCTCTAATGAAGGAATAGACATGCACATGCACATTATTACTTAGGATGACTGAGGACATCTCCATGACGTGGTTTAGGGAGTTTCTCTGGGCCTGAGTGCTTTTGAATCATTCATACTTTATTAAAGATTAATATTAAATCTCAACATTTGGGGTGGCCCATTTTTCTGTTATTTAAATCTAGACAATGAACAAAACATGATTTGTAGCATTTTCTGATTTCTGAAATATAAGTGCTCACAATGAAAATTTAATCATCAGTTCTTGAGAGCCAGTTTGAGCTGGCTTCAGTACACCCCTGGATCCCGTCCTCTGAAACACAAAATAACTAGAAAAGATTTTTCTTTTGAAAAATGGTATTTGCACTTAGATGTACAATCTTGCAAACTTTCTTCTGAAAAGTTTCAAACTTTTCAAAAGTTCTTCAAACTTTTGAAAGCAGTAGGTCTACATGTTGCTGTTGCCAAGGACCCAAAGGCAGACAAAGATCTTGTAACAACTTGGCCAGTTAAAAGCCTAGAGACTGGTGTGTGTGTGTGTGTGTGTGTGTGTGTGTGTGTGTGTGTGTGTGTGT